>NC_041393.1:472411544-472424731 GCF_002162155.2 Triticum dicoccoides | reverse complement strand
ATGTACATAGTACGAGACTTAATATCGATGTTTCAATTCGGTGTACATTTAAGATTTGAACCGAGGACCAGGCATATGGGTAATTATTTCAAATTCGTGCCATACTAAGTTTCGAAAAGTTGACATTGACTCAATTTGTTGTGCTATTTTGTAGTTCATATGTTTGAATCCATCCAAAAGTTTTCTCACTACCATGGTGTTCATCATATACATATGAATTTGTATTAAATAAGTAGCCGCGGATACAATGAAATGCGAAATCCACGTTAGAATTGGAGATCACTACGTGACACACACTCTAATTCAAATAACTAACTACGTGACACACACTCTATTTCAAATAACTAATTATGTGACACACTCTAATCCACGTTAGCGTGGGTACCGTTTCGATTTTTTTTCAAATAACTCCTCATTAATTAATTTATAGTACTCCCTCTGTTCACTTTTATAAGACCTTGAAGACATTTCAGACAATGTGCAAAATAGTTCATTTTAAGTTGTCTGAAATGACTTACAAAAGTGAACGGATGGAGTATCTTGTTTCGAATGACTAATTATTGCAAGGAAAACACGGGCATGGTAATACATACAGATTCGTTTGCAAATGAAAGAAGATTCGTTTCGTTTGCATTCTCAAATGTAGGCGCACCAAGCAGACCAGGGTCATGTTGGGGTGGACACTGCTTCGGTGCCTTAAAGGCAACTCCCTTGGGTGACTGACATGTGGGCCAGCCACCTATTGGGCCCACATGTCATGGACACAAAGGCAGGTGCCTTAAGGCACCGAAGCATAGTCCTGTCGGGGTGGTCGCGTGTGTCGGACGAACGCGTAGCACCCAACCACCCACCGCCCCCCCCAAAAAAAGGACGACGACGATATAAGTTCGCGCTTCCACGTTTCGGATTGAAATATCTGGCGGCCCCAATTCCAGCCCTGCAAAATCTCTCTTCTCCACCGTCCCCTTCCGCGCCCAGATTGCTCAAATCCCTAATTCGCAGCCATCCCTCGAATCGCCCCTCGTCTCGTCTATTTCCCCACCGTTCCCCACCTCTATGCCAGACAACAACGACGAAGACGACGGTCGCGCTTCACCACCACACCGGAGCTACCTCATCTACGCCCTCGTCCTCTGCACCGGGTGGTCCACCGACAATGTCGGCCGCTGCAACCGACGTGCCTCACAAACACCGAGTTCCACTGCATCAGGTGCGCTTCACCGACGCCGTCTCCCAGCTCACTGGGGCTAGTTCACCGAGCATATCGTCGCACCTCCGCCCCCTGAGGTCGTTGGCGTTTCACCAACGGTCTTTTCCACCGCATCGTAGCGTTCCGCTGCCACTCAAGATCTGCATCTGTGCGTGGCCAGCCAACGCCAGCGCATCACCCTCAACGGCTCTGAAGTAACCCGCACTCTAGCTAGGCGAGCATGCCCAAACGCCGGCCCGAACTAGGTATCCACACATCACTCCCGTGTGCACTGTTCCGACGATGTTTGGATATCCTTTCACTGCTCTCTTAGCTTACATGCCTATGCAACTCTGACTTTAACTCTTATTTCTTCCGGAGATATCATCTGAAACAAGCCAATCCATTTTTTAGCGAAGCATGACGGCGCTACGAGCTCTGGTACACATCCTGCACACCCGTATAACCTTGCAAGTATCTGTTCTCTGGTACAACATCAAGGTCAATTCCTCTTATTTGATCAACCATTCGCCGTGTCAAAAATGCAGAGGGGGTGCAAGGAGCACAAGGCCTGCACATCCAAGCAAGTGGTAACATGGACTTGTACATGGAACATCCCAAGCGCAAGCAGAGCTGCAGTGATCCTTGCATTTCATTTAATTCATACTGGCATTCATGTATGATTTGTGTGCAGTGGCTGATCCACGAATTCAAGTTACCAGGGGCGAACATTTAACTTAAAAAATACGAAGGCACTTGCACTCCGAAAATCAACATAACTTGAGAAATGTGAAGCTACATGCACTTTGAAAACCAGTTAATGATCCAAAGTAGTTCAGATTATAAACACTAAATGACGCAAGCACCAAAAAACACAAAATGCAACATGGTGTACAAGGACTACAAACATGGTCTGTGCCTGCTTGAATTATTCATTCTCTGGCTGAAAATATCAAAGTGTAATTGCACGTATAACCCGCGCGCAAACTGCATATCAATATATCTATCCTGCACAAGTATGCCAATTGTTTCAAATAACAGATTAGAAAAGTATTTATGCTATGTTGTCATGATACGGGGACTTTCTGGTAGATGACCTCGACGTTTCCTCAAGCTATGAAAATGCACTATAATTTGCTTGTCGTCAATGCCTGCAAATCTCTGTCTCTCTCAACATAGTAGATCATCATTAGACACTAAATCCTTCAATGAGCTTGCAAAATGCTTGCATTAGATCCCTCATTAGACACTATATGTTCATCACCAGGAGCATGTAAAATGTTTGCATCAAATCCTTCATTAGCAGTCTGTTCATTAGACACCTCAGGCTCAAGAACAACATGAGCTTGTATGTTTGCACTGGAAACTTGATTAGATACATCAGATTCCGTCAGTTCAGTATTGATTGGGGGAGTTATAAAATAAGTAGAAATTGGTTTCATTTTCTCATAGATTCCCTACATACAAGCAGTTTTACAACACCGTCAGGTTTAACTATTGGCCAGATATTGAAGAGTTGAATTAGATATAATCAGGGATGTGATGTACCTACTCGTTGTGCATGCTACTCTTGCAAGCTGCGACTGTCCATTTGCGCAAGCTCGATGACATGCCCGTGCTGCCGCCGCTGCCTCCCACACAGGCTACACCCAGGGTTGGATCTTCATCTTCTTGTCCTTCCGTTCGCTTGAAGCCCGGTGACTGCCCTCCAATGAGGGCGCGAGGAAGTGCTGTGTCGGTCTATCCAGCGGCGGCTAGGTTAGGAGCAAACCAGACTGGAGGCTGGAGCGAATGAATTGGGAATTTTCCTGCTGTCGATCAATATGGGAGGCGCTTGTATGGGCCGCGAGCCTGCTATAGGGCCTGCCTTGCACTTATGTTATTGGCCCATCCAAATTGAAACAATTTTCTTCATTTTTTACATTGCCTGCTCGTGCATTGGGACGAACAAAACTAGCATGGGCCAACCTGGACGACTCAAACTAGGTGCACACTTTCCAGCCACCTGAGGCGGCCGCCCATACCAGCCCCTATGGTGGCGTCGCCCCTTTTTGCGTGTCTGATTGGATAGTGAAAAATATTCCAGTGGCGCTTTTGATTTACCCACAGAATGGTTGAATTGCTTGTTTCTATGAACTGAGTTCGCCAATAATATGAAGGATGCCAGTCTTTTCATCCTATTGTAGATTGCTTAGATCTCGATATGCCAAAAGTAATGGCATGAAATATACAGTAAAAGCCAGTGTGATGTGTTTGGCTACAACTAGTCTGACTACACGTCCTCATATAACATATCAAGGACGCACCATCTTACCAGATTAACCATTCGACTTACCCATGCAGTGTGGGAAGAAAGAAGTATTGGGACTGCGTATCCAAGCAATTGATGCCATTGACTCCTTTGTACAACCTTGTAAGCGAAAAAGAAGTTGCTGTGTGCCTGTACAAAGAACTAGCGTAAGTTCAATTACCTGCTTCTCGGAATTTTAGTTAGCCACTTATTGCAAAATTGTTCAATTATGTTGCTTGGCTTAATTTAGTTTGCTAGTGATTACATAATGGCACAGCCTGTTAATCATATTGTAGACTACACATATCTATGTGTTTGATACTTACTGTTAAGAATTACCTGTTTGCCTTAACTTAAATATCTACTTGTTTGTTTAACTGCTTTGCTGCTGCAACAACGGGTTACAATGATGTTAATAACTACTGTACTTTTCAGCATCCAATTGAAACTCTTTAATTCCTTGTTTGTTTAACTAGTTTTCTGTTATAACTCCCAGTTGAGATGTTTTGCTAACTTCAACTTTTCTGAATCCAATCGGAACTTTAATGGAAAAATAGGTTAGCCCAAGATCAAAGAGCAAGGTCCCCATGGACGTTGCATCATCCCACAGCAGTGGCACCGGCCTGATCGTGCATTATGAATTGCCAACTGCTGATGCTCTAGAGGCTAAACTAGTGGTAGAAAGAGATTCTGCTTCTGTACTTAGAGATGAAGTTGACATGTTGAGGAAGCAAACAACACAATCACAAGCAGTACTCAAGACAACCATTAAATATTTGGTGGATTTCAAAATGAAACAAGCTGAGACTGACCAGATTGTTAAGGTCCTTAAGGAAAAAAGGAAATTAAATTCCTACTTGGTAAATCATAGGTGAAATGTTCTTTCCATAGTTGAATAACCTTTGTGTTGTCTGTTCATGTAATCAATCAAACCATTTGTTTTAGAGATCATGTAATAATTGTTTTTTTTGTTTTTTGGTTTGTAATTTTATTTGAGCACAAGTCTATATTAATTGATAAGACTCGGAGGCATTTCATTTGGATTGCTGTGCCAGACCTACAAATATACCAATCAGGCTGAATGTGCATTCAGAAATAGTTGTAATATAGATGGACCATAAGTGGCATGCATCGGAAAGGGCCAAGATGCTGGCTAAAAAAAGGATGCTGTTGTAGCCAAAAAAGTACAGCGGCCTGGCTTATGTATGTTAGTTGATATTATTGATCCATATACTCTATAAGTGTTTATATGTCTGTTAGTTCTGTACATTCTTGGTTGATTGACTCGGTATTTGAATCTTGATACATCGCTTGTGTACATATCTAAATGGGAGTACACATTATGCTGCGTGTGACATTTGAGTTGGACATGAAGTGTTCCAAATATTCGAATTCACCTTAAACTGGATTCTAGTTTCTGAATTTGAGTATCGGCATTTGTAAACCATATTCATATATGACAGTGGAATACATCTTTGTCGTACTTTTGAAGATATATAAAAACACATAGAATGATTTATAAAGATTCATATAGGAATACAAAGTGGATTCGAATTTAGTTGCCAGGGTAACATGGATGCTTATTGTCCCAAAATTCGAAAGAAGCAGCAAAATGTCCACTCCCACGTCGGCTGCCCGAAGCCAAGTGTTTGGGAGATGGAAATTACTGTCTACCCATTACACGGACAATCCATCGACCCGATTTCCACTGCTCTAAATAGGGGTAGGTTAGTAACTTCAATTAGACGTGACACGACCGCCTTCGAGCCCATTCCGACACGGTGGGCGTCAAACATGGGCGGCAAAACACATTTGATTCAAGCTCGTCCGAAAGACCTCTGTTTCTCCCTCCATTCCCCATTCATACACGGTGGGCGGCAAAACAAACTCGACTCGGCCGAAATCGATGTAGGCAAATATTTTCAATAGGGGCAGGTTTGTAACTTCACTCAAACGTGACACAACCACCCTACCTGTCAGCCCCGTTCATACACCGTGGGCGCCAACCATGGGCGCCAACCACCCCCTCCTCGCCCGAAATCGCTTTGGGCAAATATTGGCGAGATGCGAGATTACCGTCCTATCCCCAACCGACGAGACGTACAAATTTTAAACAGGGGCTAAGTTCATAACTTTCCCATATTTCAAACAGGCGCGTCCCAAAAACATGGTTCCCCGTACCTCTCCCTCCATTTTCCCATTCATACACCATCCGCGCTAGAACACCCCATCCCCACACCAGCCTCCGTCCGCCACCCCATCCATCGCCGCCGTCCTCCACCACATCCATTGCCACTGTCCTTCCCCATGCCGGAGCGCCTACCAAGACTGCGTCGTCCACTGCTAGAGATGGACGTTTCTCATCCACGGCGACGGACCAATAGTCTTGCATCGCGTCCTCTCGCTTCATCGGCACCGTCATCCTCTTTGCCGGGGCCGCTCACACGACCTTCTCTTCCACCGCAACGGGACTTATCCCCCGATGCACCCGTCTACCATCGCAGATCTGCTTCAACGCCACCGACAGCCATCGCACCCCCGATGCCTACACGGCGCCGCAAGAGAGGTGGTACTTCATATCTCCTCAACTTTTTGATCTCAACCAGAAAATAGATCTTAACTTGGTTACTCTACTTTATTTTCATCTCTTAGAATTTAGTTCTTAGTTCGAAGCAAACAATGGATGCTAAATATCATTTCTCCGGTTTGCAGCTTCAAATCTGCCATGGCACAGCCATAATACGGTTTAATTGATCATGCTTAGGGTTTAATTGATCATGTTGGTTCCGTGGTGGTTTCTTTAATAGAAATCGGAGGGGAAACCCTCTTTTGCTAAAAAATATATGCTTAGAGTTCCCCCTTTTATGATCACTATACGGTCAGAATACGTGCTTTGTGTCATAATAACACTGCTCCACCCATCAAGCTAAACAAGCTTAGATGTTCAAATACGAATCTGATATTATTAAAACAGAGTTGTTTAATTGGTCAGCTAAATGTTCCTAAATTAGTTTCGAAAATGCATGTTCGCCGCTCAAGTGTGTATCTCTACAGGGTGCCCACGGTGGGCCGGCCCACCCTGGGATTTTGGGTCATCCCAGGCCCCGATTCCCCTCTGTTCTGCTGCGCGCTTCCGATCTCTACTCGCCCCCAGCCGCCTGCCTCGCCGGTGACTTGCCGTCCTCGAACGGCATGACTCTAGGAGGAGACGCCGGACTAACAAGAGGCCAGGAGCCGCTCGCCCAACAGCGTCACCGCTGCCCGGGCGCGCTGCCGTGCCTACCTTCCCAGTCCGTTCAGGGCTCAGGCGTGCAGCACCCACCAAGCCAACCCGATTTATCCTGAGATACATCCTGAACACTTAGCAGCCACTCCTCATCACCCATTTTCTATTTTGCTTCATTACTCATTAGGCAGGACTGTCATTAGGGTTTGTTGTGTGCTTAGTGCTACCTACACTTAATGGTTCAGATGTATTTCGGTAATCTTTAGTACCTCTAAAGTTCACAAGGTTTTCAAAATTCCGGCCCTCAGAACAGAAACCAGTCATTTTGGATTGTTGGTCATAGTAACATTGACCCAGATTACTACTGCAAGCCACGTTTGTTGACAATTTTACTTGTCTTTCTTACTCATTCAATATAATATCCAATTATTCACGTCGATTAGTTGCAAACAATAAGTGCTAGACAAACTTCTTCATTCAGATTTTGGACGGTCTCTTACTGCAGTTACAATTCTGCATACTTGTCCTAATAAGCTCACAAGTAAATGATTGATTCACTACATCTATGCTTGCCTTGTCATATTTGTTGTCAATATTATTTTAGGGTGGACCACCCTGTTTCTAAATACTGGAACCGTAGACATGAGTGAATAGTATTTCCTTATGTGATCTCTTCCATCATGTGTGGGTAACGAACACTGCATTGTATAGAAAGAAAGTGTCATTTCCAGCTTTTACATAGGTTTCGATCTTTTACATGGAATACAATCTGCCTACTTGCTGTGTGTCGCACTACCAACACTCCACCTTTGAAGCTAAACATTATGCCACTCATAATTGCTTAGTTTATTTGTTCAAATACGAATTTCATATGATTCTAATGTTCCTACTTCAGTTTTGAAATGTGTGCCTGCCTGTTATAGAGACATAAGGGGTTTGTATTTCTGTGTGTGGTCTGGTCAGCACGGTTGGGGAGGTGAACTTTGCATATGCAGGGGTTTATAGGGAGACACTCTCCGAGTTGAATCTGCAATGCATTCCATAGATAATCTGACTACTTTTTATGTTTTCATGAATCTTAGATTCTGAACAGCATCATAATGATTATGAGATTGCGCGCATGAAAAGAATAAAGCAGAACAATGTCATGGCTGTCAAACTTGGCATTACGGGACTGAAATCAAGTCTGGATGCAATGCAATGCAAACGCTCTCCACCTACAGATTCATGCTCAGAATATGATCCTAACAGTGATTCTGAGCTAGAGGGAGACCTAAGTCAATGTAGCTCCCTAGTGGAGGAGTCAAAGGAAGATGCCCTATCTTATTCACCCATCAAGGTACTTGCTCTAACTTTCCAAGGTTACATTGCTCGCACATATCTTGCAACTGATGCTTTGCATTGCTTCTACTTTGTTGAACTGCCATTAGCTTAGTTTACACATCGTGTATGTGAATACGCCCTGCCTATCCATTTTCAGTACATACTCCATCTGTCATCATACCATATTTATCCATTCAAATGTTGTTCTTGTGTATCAGACATTCAAAAGGAAGAGGGCGATTGCTGATCATGGAGGAGAACAAGCAAAGTATTTGGAAAAGGTAGTGGCACCTAATAAATCAAATAGCCCTTTAGGTGTAGTTACAATATCACCTGACCCACAAAATACCCCTACTCTAGCAGACTCTAGCCCTACTACACTGGTCATTTCTGATGCCCCAACTCAGCAGACCCCAACTGCAGCAAACAGTATGATTATGCCAGTTGACATAGCACCAGTTGTACGATGCAAAACCCCCATTCCAGCAAAGAGTGCACCAAATGCAGTTGCCAAATCCCTTTTTGAACCAGAGAGAGCCCCAATTGCAGCAAATAGGACCCCTGTTCCATTTCTTTCTAGTTTAGAAGACGAAGCTTATGTTGTTGTCAGGAACTTTGTGCGCATCTTTCCTTCATGGAAAGATTATACCGCAGACACAGAACAATTTCCAGTCTTCCTCCGCAACTTACGCCTAAGTAATGTACTAATGTTATTCATGGTCATTACTGCATATGTTTCTGCTGACAGAAGACACAAGATTTCGTTATTTTAAATAGGCGAGTAGCAAACTGGATTGTGATGACGCGCAAGAGTTGGTTGCGCTTTTCAAGCACTCGTTGATGAAGTATCGTTCCTACCTAAGGCAAGCGCACTTCGATGGCAAGCCTGTGAACAAAATTTATGTAAAGTCTCCGGTGCTACATTTATCCGACGGTGACTGGAATAATCTTGACACACATTAGTCTCGGCTGCAGCGTAAGGTACTGTCTATGATATCACATCACAATTTGAACTACATTTCTGCATTTGCCTTAATGTCTCACTTGTACAAAAACTGTTAGCAGAAGAACACTCGTTCTCAAGGGACCACATAATCTCACAACTATACTGCACACTGCATTGCTCTTGTGAGTACCTCTTGCCCTGTATGACCATACTTACTTTCATAGTTGTTTGACTATGTAGCATCACTGCACATGTTAGCCTCGTAATCGTCCATTTGATGGACATTATAAGATCCATATGGACTCTTACACAAATTTAGAATCAACCCAATGCTTTTGAAGAGGTTTAGCTCTGCAGTCCTCTTGTGAGGACTGAACGTGGTCTATCACTGTACTTACATTAACAGCTACTCCCTCCGTCCCATAATATAAGAATGTTTTGTATAGTACACCAGTGTTCAAAACACTCTTGTATTATGGGAAGAGGGATTGGTTCATTTTGTAGCATTCTGCATCTTATCTCCCTCGCCCACCATTTACTAAAAAAGATCAGATCTATATTTAATCTTACCAACAAGTAGAATACACAGACAATGCCAGTGCAGAAGTGTAGCCCATTGCTCTTGTCAGTACATTTTGTCCTGTAACGCTTGTACTTCCAGGGATTGGTAGTTGATTATATAGCATCAATCTGCATCTTATCTTCATTATCCTCTATCCCTTCCAGTATTATCATATCTATAATTACTCTCTACAAAATGTAGAGTACAGGCAATGCTTATGAAGAAGATTCTATGCTAAAATTCTTGAGTTATCCTTCCCTTGACATGGAGAAGGGCATTATAAAGCCGGTGTTAACTGTTAATGTAAGTCAGTCCTTCTAAAGCCTTTATCCTCAACTGTTGTTTAATTTTCTCATACTCCCTATCGTTTACCGCTGTTTAGTTTGCTGTTTCTACCAAAATGCATGTTCGTAAGAACCGTAAGTTCTAAGTTTTACTTGTAGAACCAAATTTCTTATTCATACCATGCACATTACTTAATACTCCCTATATGTATGCTTGGTTTTGTGGTTCTATAATCCAGTGTGTGGTGAAGCAGCCCACGTTTGCACCTTGTCATCTCATGTTTTATCTTACTGATGTGGCTGATGATATGAACAACATGCCATGCACATTATCGAAAATAGATACAATGATTTTCTTTACCCTTCATCTATGCTTGTTATGTTGACATGGTAATCTAGTAGTGTGGTGAAGCTCCCCGCATTATGAACAATGCCAAATTATGCTATTGATATTTTGAACTTACTCTTTATTTTCTAATTTGAAATTGGATATTATTGACAGAACAGATATCATCTTTGTTTATACACGTGCAAAACCTGTCATCTCTCTACTTTGTTTAGGGTGATATGCCTGATGGCATGCACAAGTCTGCTGAAGGCTGTGAGACAAACCCAACATATATTGCAGCAAAGAAGGCAAAACATCTTGAAGATAGTGTGACAACCCCAAAGTCTTGTCTTGATGCAGTGTTCAAGTTACTTGAGACTAACAGTCAGACAAGCTCACAGAAATCATTGTCTGAATCAGTTCAAATTCTTTAGTCCCAAGTTCTAGCAGAAAGGCATTGTGCAACTCAACTTCGACTTGAAGTCCTATCTCTAAGAAAGATTGCGGAGAACACCAATGAGAACCTCATCGCTAAACAGCTACACCTGGAAGCTATGACCGACATGCTAGGCCGGTCTCATAGCCTTGCTGAGCAGCTTGCGCAGCAGTTCCCCCGCAAGGCTAACCTTTCTTGAACTGTCTTGGAAGTGGTCTCTGTTCAGTATTATTTTGTTACGCTGCAACAGTGCCCAGTTTTTGTAATCTGCTTCTTCGTTGCGCTTTATGATCACTGGTGGCAAACTTCGATGCCTAGTGGATGTAATATACCTTAAATCCTTTATTGTATAGTGTAGGTTTATTCTTAGTTACTATGCCGTAATTTCTTTATTGTATAGAGTAGGTTTGTTCTTAATTCCTACTAGTTACTGCCATCATTCGCTATCTGAAAAAAAATCAGATGTAGTCGACCGGGCCAAAACATTCGACTCTAACGGGCCAGGTTTTTAGCGGGCCACAATTGGGCCGGCCTACGTCTTTCTTGGGCCCGAATGATTGGGGCCTTCACACATTGTGCCAGGCCCAAACTTACACCGGCCTATATGTTAGTTGGGCCTTTTGTCGATCCAGCGCTTAGTTTGGCCTAGGTAGCGTTGGGCCATTAACAGGCTGAATATTGTACTGGCCTGTTACGGCGGAGATGAAACCATGGGCCTTTAGCAGGCCAAAATGCATGTTGGGCCTCAATTTTAACTAGTCGTCGACGGGCCTTCAGCAGGCCGGAATGTAGACCGGGCCGTTATGGGCCCAGTTAGCTCACGGGCCGTTACCAGGCCAAAACATATCTCGGGCCTTAGTTGGCCCACTGATAACATGGGCCTTTAAGAGGTCGAAAGCTTAGTACAGGCATCAACGGGCCGAATTACGCGATAGGCCTTTAACAGGCCCAAAGTCACGTTGGGCTTAACTGTTGCCACCTTTAGCACGGGCCATTAGTGGGCCCGATGTCCCGTCGGACCATATATGGCCCATGGGCAGCACGGGCCATTCCAAGGCCGAAAGTCACACCGGGCTGAAATGGGCCCATGTCTACATCATGCCTCTAACAGGCCAAAAGCCACTGGGCTGTAGTTGGGCCCGAATATTCAGCGAACAATTAACGGGCCAGATCTGGCTTCGGGCCGCAAATGGGCCCAAATATTGGGCGAACAATTAACGGGCCAGATCTGGCTTCGGGCCGTAAATGGGCCCAAATATTGGGCAAACAATTAACGGGCCAGATCTGGTTTCGGGCCGTAAATGGGCATTTATTAAGCAGGCCATTATTGGGCTGGCCCACTAGTACCTGATTAAGATCTACGGGCCTTTGACTAGGCTGGCCTTTTTAACCTATATGGGCCTCTGTTGGGCCCAGCCACATGTCGACGTACCATAGGCATGTCTCCACCAATGGACGGGCAACATCTGGCCCACTGACAAGCTGACAGGTGTTCCCTTCGGCCAATCAGAATTTTACACGTGGAAATTTCCCATTGGTCGGGGTTGTTAACGGGTTATCGGATCCCAAATCCGACCCGATAGCTTAACGACATTCCGTTATGGTGGATGCCACGTGTCGGTCACCCTTGACAAAAACACTTCTGTGACGCGCGATTTATCATCATGGAAGTGGACACTTCCGTGATGATAATTTTGGTAATGTCATGGAACACTTCTACGACAGCACATGTATGACTATCTTGATTCTGTCATAAATTTGTCATGGATGTACATGCATGACAAAAAACGCGACCTACTGAGACAAACACGTATCATCACGGAAGTGTATTTTTTTGTAGTGACAGTTCATAGACAAGTATGATCTAGCATGGCACGGGATGTACTAGTCGAATTGAAAAAAATCCATAAATTACACGTTGAACAAAAGAAGCACAAGTGATGATATTTATTATGATGAAATGCTTGTCGTTGCATACCGTACAAACATCGAAGGTCTCTTCCAGCTTCACGGTGAAAAACCTATCATTTTGCAGGTGAGGAAACCTATCGCACACACCATGGTCATCGTAGCAGTACCCGCACTCCGGGATCCCATCGTCATCAGACATCTCCTGTGTTCAAAATTCAAAGATTATAACTCAACGGCAAAACCCAGAAAATCTGGCATGACCTTTGCTAAAAAAGGACATACCGAGCGCCTAAAATTTTCCGGAACGGAAATTAATCAACACTCCGGCAAAACATAGGCCACTTATCGATGGTCATTGCCTTTCAATGGTTCAAAATATAAAAAATATTTGAAAATATCTCATATATAATCCTAACACTAAATAAACTAGTTTTATTAACTACTTACTAAATAAACTTGTTTTATTAACTACTTACTAAATAAATTAGTTCTATTAAGCACTTACTACAAATAAACTACTTCTATTAAGCACTTACCAAATAAGCTAGTTCTATTCAGTACATAATATAAATAAACTAGTTATATTAATCACTTACTATATAAACTATTTTCTATTAAACACTTGCTAAATTTTCAAGAACAGAGACAAGGGAGGGAGGGAGGAGAGAGGAGAGGGAGGGGGCGGCCAGAGG
>NC_041393.1:472372749-472411190 GCF_002162155.2 Triticum dicoccoides | reverse complement strand
GGTGGAGGAGGGAGGAGGGGGCGGCCGCAGGCGGAGGAAGGACGGGGCGGCCGCAGGAGGAGGGAGGAGGGCACGGTGGGAGGAGGAGGGAGGAGGGCACGGTGGGAGGAGGAGGGACGGAAGGAGGGAGTACCTTGGTGGCGGACGGACAACGACGGCGGCGACGAACGACGGCGGTTATCGGCGTGGGCGAGAGTGAGAAGGAGAGTGAGTGAGAGAGAGGGGTCAGCTGCGCGTGTGGGATAAGGTAGGGTTAATAGTAGCGCATGTAGGAAAACGCGCTACAACTAACGAGAATAGCAGTAGCGATGCGCGAGTATGCACGCTACTGCTAAGTTGTTTGTCAAATGCAAAAATACATTGGCCATCAATGATCTTTTTGTGTACAATCTAAATTGTCAATATGAGTCCTCTCCGGTAAGAATCGGAGAAGACTCATATTGCAGACACAAATTCTACACATAGAGTTCAGTGAAGACCAACTGGTTGTGATAGTTTGAGGAGTAACACATTTAAGGTGGTAAACACCCTGTTCGTAGAGCGAGGTGGGACTAAACTATTGGGCTGAACTTAGCAGTAGTGAGTTTTAAAGATGTGCGCTGTTGCTAACATCTATAGCAGTAGCGCGGTTCGTTATAAGGTGCTACTGCTATAACTAGCTGGACGGCGAGGTCGTGGCAATTAGAGCAGTAGCACGGTTTTGCTGGAACGCGCTACTGCTAATTTTCTTTCAGCAACGCGTTTTCCTCGAACGCGCTGCTGCTAATTAGCAGTAGCGTTTGTTTCTAAATCACGCTGCTGGTAAGATTGTGTGTATAAGGTTTTCCCTAGTAGTGTAGAGGCGTACTAGTGACACTATGTTTGTCTATGTATTCACACATGTATTATGTTTCCGGTTAATACAATTCTAGCATGAATAATAAACATTTATCATGATATGAGGAAATAAATAATAACTTTATTATTGCCTCTAGGGCCTATTTCCTTTAGTCTCCCACTTGCACTAGAGTCAGTAATCTAGATTACACAGTAATGATTCTAACACCCATGGAGTCTTGGTGCTGATCATGTTTTGCTCGTGGAAGAGGTTTAGTCAACGGGTCTGCAACATTCAGATCCATATGTATCTTGCAAATCTCTATGTCTCCCACCTGGACATGGTCCCAGATGGAATTGAAGCATCTCTTGATGTGCTTGGTTCTCTTGTGAAATCTGGATTCCTTTGCCAAGGCAATTGCACCAGTATTGTCACAAAAGATTTTCATTGGACTAGATGCACTAGGTATGACACCTAGATCGGATATGAACTCTTCATCCAGACTCCTTCATTTGCTGCTTCCGAAGCAGCTATGTACTCCGCTTCACACGTAGATCCCGCCACGACGTTTTGTTTAGAACTGCACCAACTGACAGCTCCATCGTTCAATATAAACACGTATCTGGTTTGCGATTTAGAATCATCCGGATCAGTGTCAAAGCTTGCATCGACGTAACCATTTACGACTAGCTCTTTGTCACCTCCATAAACGAGAAACATATCCTTAGTCCTTTTCAGGTATTTCAGGATGTTCTTGACCGCTGTCCAGTGATCCACTCCTGGATTACTTTGGTACCTCCTTGCTAAACTAATAGCAAGGCACACATCAGGTCTGGTACACAACATTGCATACATGATAGAGCCTATGCTGAAGCATAGGGAACATCTTTCATTTTCTCTCTATCTTGTGCTGTGGTTGGGCATTGAGTCTGACTCAACTTCACACCTTGTATTACAGGCAAGAACCCTTTCTTTGCTTGATCCATTTTGAACTTTTTCAAAACTTTATCAAGGTATGTGCTTTGTGAAAGTCCAATTAAGCGTCTTGATCTATCTCTATAGATCTTGATGCCCAATATATAAGCATCTTCACCGAGGTCTTTCATTGAAAAACTTTTATTCAAGTATCCTTTTATGCTATCCAGAAATTATATATCATTTCCAATCAACAATATGTCGTCTACATATAATATCAGAAATGCTACAGAGCTCCCACTCACTTTCTTATAAATATAGGCTTCTCCAAAAGTCTGTATAAAACCATATGCTTTGATCACACTATCAAAATCTTTATTCCAACTCCGAGAGGCTTGCACCAGTCCATAAATGGATCGCTGGAGCTAGCACACTTTGTTAGCACCTTTTGGATCGACAAAACCTTCTGGTTGCATCATATACAGCTCTTCTTCCAGAAATCCATTCAGGAATGCAGTTTTGACATCCATTTGCCAAATTTCATAATCATAAAATGCGGCAATTGCTAACATGACTCGGACAGACTTAAGCATCGCTACGGGTGAGAAAGTCTCATCATAGTCAACCCCTTGAACTTGTCGAAAACCTTTCACAACAAGTCGAGCTTTGTAGACAGTAACATTACCATCTGCGTCAGTCTTCTTCTTGAAGACCCATTTATTCTCGATGGCTTGCCGATCATCGGGCAAGTCAACCAAAGTCCATACTTTGTTCTCATACATGGATCCCATCTCAGATTTCATGGCCTCAAGCCATTTTGCGGAATCTGGGCTCATCATTACTTCCTCATAGTTTGTAGGTTCGCCATGGTCAAGTAACATGACCTCCAGAATAGGATTATCGTACCACTCTGGTGTGGATCTTAGTCTAGTTGACCTGCGACGTTTGGTAGTAACTTGATCTGAAGTTTCATGATCAATAGCATTAGCTTCCTCTATAATTGGTGTAGGCGTCATAGGAGCTGGTTTCTGTGATGAACTACTTTCCAATAAGGGAGGAGGTACAGTTACCTCATCAAGTTCTACTTTCCTCCCACTCACTTCTTTCGAGAGAAACTCCTTCTCTAGAAAGGATCCAAATTTAGCAACAAATGTATTGCCTTCGGATTTGTCATAGAAGGTGTACCCAATAGTCTCGTTTGGGAATCATATGAAGACACATTTCCCTGATTTGGGTTCGAGCCTATCAGGTTGAAGTTTTTTCACATAAGCATCACAGCCCCAAACTTTAAGAAACGACAATTTTGGTTTCTTGCCAAACCACAGTTCATAAGGCGTCGTCTCAACAATTTTGATGGTGCCCTATTTAACATGAATGCAGCCGTCTCTAAAGCATAACCCCAAAATGATAGCGGTAAATCAGTAAGAGACATCATAGATCACACCATATCTAGTAAAGTACGGTTACGACATTCAGACACACCTTTACATATTGGTGTTCCGGGTGGCGTGAGTTGCAAAACTATTCCGCATTTTTTCAAATGTAGACAAAACTCGTAACTCAAATATTCTCCTCCACGATCAGATCGTAGAAACTTTATTTTCTTGTTACGATGATTTTCCACTTCACTCTGAAATTCTTTGAACTTTTCAAATGTTTCATACTTATGTTTCATTAAGTATATATACCCATATCTTCTCAAATCATCTGTGAAGGTGAGAAAATAACGATACCCTCCGCGAGCCTCAATATTCATTGGACCACATACATCAGTATGTATGATTTCCAACAAATATGTTGCTCACTCCATAGTTCCGGAGAATGGCGTTTTAGTCATCTTGCCCATGAGGCATGGTTCGCAAGTACCAAGTGATTCATAATCAAGTGATTCCAAAAGTCCATCAGTATGGAGTTTCTTCATGCGCTTTACACCAATATGACCCAAATGGCAGTGCCACAAATAAGTTGCACTATCATTATCAGCTCTGCATCTTTTGGCTTCAACATTATGAATATGTGTATCACTACTATCAAGATTCAACAAAAATAGACCACTCTTCAAGGGTGCATGACCATAAAAGATATTACTCATATAAATAGAACAACCATTATTCTCTGATTTGAATGAATAACCGTCTCTCATCAAAAAAGATCCAGATATAATGTTCATGCTCAGCGCTGGCACCAAATAACAATTATTCAGGTCTAAAACTAATCCCAAAGGTAGATGTAGAGGTGGTGTGCCGACCGCGATCACATCAACTTTAGAACCATTTCCCATGCACATCGTCACCTCGTCCTTAGCCAATCTTTGCTTAATCCGTAGTCCCTGTTTCGAGTTGCAAATATTAGCAACAGAACCAGTATCAAATACTCAGGTGCTACTACGAGCATTAGTAAGGTACACATCAATAACATGTATATTACATATACCTTTGTTCACCTAGCCATCCTTCTTATCCGCCAAATACTTGGGGTAGTTCCGCTTCCAGTGACCAATCCCTTTGTAGTAGAAGCACTCAGTCTCAGGCTTAGGTCCAGACTTAGGTTTCTTCTCCTGAGCGGCAACTTGCTTGCCGTTCTTCTTGAAGTTCCCCTTCTTCTTCCCTTTACCCTTTTTCTTGAAACTGGTGGTCTTGGTGACCATCAACACTTGATGCTCCTTCTTGATTTCTACCTCCGCAGCTTTTAGCATCACGAAGAGCTCGGGAATAGTCTTGTTAATCCCTTGCATATTATAGTTCATAATGAAGCTCTTGTAGCTTGGTGGCAGTGATTGAAGAATTCTGTCAATGACAATATCATCAGGAAGATTAACTCCCAGTTGAATCAAGTGATTATTATACCCAGACATTTTGAGTATATGTTCACTGACAGAACTATTCTCCTCCATCTTGCAGCTATAGAACTTATTGGAGACTTCATATCTCTCAATCCGGGCATTTGTTTGAAATATTAACTTCAACTCCTGGAACATCTCATATGCTCCATGACGTTCAAAACGTCGTTGAAGTCCCGGTTCTAAGCCGTAAAGCATGGCACACTGAACTATCGAGTAGTCATCAGCTTTGCTCTGCCAAACATTCTTAACGTCGTCAGTTGCATCTACAGCAGGCCTGGCACCCAGCGGTGCTTCCAGGATGTAATTCTTCTGTGCAGCAAGGAGGATAATCCTCAAGTTACGGACCCAGTCCGTGTAATTGCTACCATCATCTTTCAAATTAGCTTTCTCAAGGAACACATTAAAATTCAACGGAACAACATCACGGGCCATCTAATAACATAGACAAGCAAAAATACTATCAGGTACTAAGTTCATGATAAATTAAAGTTCAATTAATCATATTACTTAAGAACTCCCATTTAGATAGACATCCCTCTAGTCATCTAAGTGTTCACGTGATCCAAATCAACTAAACCACGTCCGATCATCACGTGAGATGGAGTAGTTTTCAATGGTGAACATCACTATGTTGATCATATCTACTATATGATTCACGCTCGACCTTTCGGTCTTAGTGTTCCGAGGCCATATCTGCATATGCTAGGCTCGTCAATTTTAACCTGAGTATTTTGCATGTGTAAAACTGTCTTTCACCCATTGTATTTGAATGTAGAGCTTATCACACCCGATCATCACGTGGTGTCTCGGCACGAAGAACTTTTGAAACGGTGCATACTCAGGGAGAACACTTATACCTTGAAATTTAGTGAGAGATCATCTTATAATGCTACTGTCAATCAAAGCAAAATAAGATGCATAAAGGATAAGCATCACATGCAATCAATATAAGTGATATGATATGGCCATCATCATCTTGTGCTTGTGATCTCCATCTCCGAAGCACCGTCATGATCACCATATTCACCGGCGCGACACCTTGATCTCCATCGTAGCATCGTTGTCGTCTCGTCAACTATTGCTTCTACGACTATCGCTACCACTTAGTGATAATGTAAAGCAATTACAGGGCAATTGCATTGCATACAATAAAGCGACAACCATATGGCTCCTGCCAGTTGCCGATAACTCTGTTACAAAACATGATCATCTCATACAACAAAATTTAGCATCATGTCTTGACCATATCACATCACAACATGCCGTGCAAAAACAAGTTAGACGTCCTCTACTTTGTTGTTGCAAGTTTTACGTGGCTGCTACGGGCTGAGCAAGAACCGTTCTTACCTACGCATCAAAACCACAACGATATTTCGTCAATTTAGTGTTGTTTTAACCTTCTCAAGGACCGGGCGTAGCCACACTCGGTTCAACTAAAGTTGGAGAAACTGACACCCGCTAGCCACCTATGTGCAAAGCACGTCGGTAGAACCAGTCTCACGTAAGCGTACGCGTAATGTCGGTCCGGGCCGCTTCATCCAATAATACCGCCGAACCAAAGTATGACATGCTGGTAAGCAGTATGACTTGTATCCCCACAACTCATTGTGTTATAATCGTGCATATAACATCTACACATAAACCTGGCTCGTATGCCACTTTTGGGGAATGTAGTAATTTCAAAAAAAATCCTACGCACACGCAAGATCATGGTGATGCATAGCAACAAGAGGGGAGAGTGTTATCCATGTACCCTCGTAGACCGAAAGCGGAAGCGTTAGCACAACGCGGTTGATGTAGTCGTACGTTTTCACGATCAGAATGATCCAAGTACCGAACGTACGGCACCTCCGAGTTCAGCACACGTTCAGCTCGATGACGTCGCACGAACTCCGATCCAGCAGAGCTTTGCGGGAGAGTTCCATCAGCACGATAGCGTGATGACGGTGTTGATGATGCTACCGACGCAGGGCTTCGCCTAAGCACCGCTACGATATTACCGAGGTGGAATATGGTGGAGGGGGGCACCGCACACGGTTGGGAGAGATCAACTGATCAAGTTGTGTGTCCAGAGGTGCCCTGCTGCCCTCGTATATAAAGGAGCAAGGGGGAGAGGCGGTCAGCCAAAGAGGGCGTGCCAGGGGGAGTCCTAAGCCCACTTGGAGTAGGGCTCCTCTTTTCCTTGTTGGAGTAGGAGAAGGGAAGGAAGGGAGATAGGAGGAGAAGGGAAGAAGGGGGTGAGGGAGTCCTGGATTATGGGGTAACGAGATAGCATGACTATATACTTTGGCGGGACTGTTGGACTATGAAGATAAAAGATTGAAGACTTCGTCCCGTGTCTGGATGGGACTCTCCTTTGCATGGAAGCAAGCTTGGCGATTCGGATGTTAGATCTCCTTCTCTGTAACTGACTCTGTGTAACCCTAGCCCACTCCGATGTCTATATAAACTGGAGGGTTTAGTCCGTAGGACAACAACAATCATAATCATAGGCTAGCTTCTAGGGTTTAGCCTCTACGATCTCGTGGTAGATCAACTCTTGTAATACTCATATCATCAAGATCAATCAAGCAGGAAGTAGAATATTACCTCCATCGAGAGGGCCCGAACCTGGGTAAACATCGTGTCCCCAGCCTCCTGTTACCATTAGCCTTAGACGCACAGTTCGGGACCCCCTAACCGAGATCCACCGGTTTTAGACGCACACTCCGGTGCAAAGTCCGGGAGGTTGTCCTGCGACACCTCCGGGGCCTCCCCCTCCTGGTGGGTCCTCTCCTAGGATCCCACCTCGGCATCGTCCGCATCACGGGGGGTGGAGGTAGTCGGAAGAGAATCCATATCCGACGCACCTAAGGACCCGCTCGACGAAGCGGGAAGATCGTCCTTGGGCGGACTGCAGGGTTGTATGCGTCATTAGAAAGACATTATGTGGCGAAAAGAAGAAAAAACCTTGAAGTTATTCGGGAGTCCGGATACTTACGATCTCGCCAGGGGTTGGCCGTTGGAGGCCAGTCCTCGTCGTCGTCACTGGCGTTGGCGGAGCAGTCCGGGGGAAGAGTTTTTCCCTTCTTGGACCCTTCGGCCTCCCTTGTTGGGGAGGCCTTCCTTTTCTTCCCTCCCCCCGCTGGGGGAGAGGCTTTCTTCTCCTCCTCGCCTTGGTGGGAGGAGTCGGCCTCGGATTCATCATCCGATAGCACCTGAAAACGGGAACTCTTCCGAGTCCCCGTGGCCTTCTTCTTGGCCTTCTTCTCCGGCACCACGTGGGGTGCTGGAGCCAGCAGCCCCGTTAGGCGGGTGTCCGCTGGGTCCTCTGGCAATGGGGCCAGACAGATAGTCCATTCAGCCTTCGCCAACCAGTCCTGTCAAAGGTAAAGGGAGTTTAGATCCTGCATAGAGTCAAACTATGGAAAACGAGTGGCAAAATCACTTACCTCGTCATCTGGATGCTGCGAGCGGAATCCGCGATCTTCGGCAGCGGATGCGGGAGCCTCGGCGCCCTTGAACAGCACCTTCCAGACATCTTCGTACGTAGTGTCGAAGAGCCCGCTCAGGGTCTGGTGCTGCGCCGGATCGAATTCCCACATGTTGAAGCCCCGTCGTTGGCACGGGAGAATCCGGCGGATGAGCTTGACCTGGACTACATTGACAAGCATGAGCTTCTTGTCCACCAGCTTCTGGATACAGGCTTGGAGTCCGGTCAGCTCCTCCGAATCCCCCCAGATCCGGCTACTCTCTTTCCAGGAGGTGAGCCGTGTAGGGATGCCGGATCTGAATTCGAGGGCCACTGCTAAATCAGGGTCACACGGCTCGGTGATGTAGAACCACCCCGATTGCCACCCCTTAATGGTTTCCACGAAACTGCCCTCCAGCCACATAACGTGGGATATCCTGCCCAGCATGGCGCCTCCGCACTCTGCTTGGCTGCCCTTCACAACCTTCGGCTTGACACTGAAGGTCTTGAGCCACAAGCCGAAGTGGGGCTGGATGCAGAGGAAGGCCTCGCACACGACGATAAACACTGAGATGTTGAGGATGAAATTCGGGGCCAGATCATGGAAATCTAGGCCGTAGTAGAACATGAGCCCCCGGACAAAGGGATGAAGTGGGAAGCCCAGTCCCGGAGGAAATGGGGAAGAAATACTACCCTCTCATGGGGCCTGGGGGTGGGGATGAGCTCTCCCTTGTCGGGGAGCCGATGCGCGATGTCGCTGGACAAATATCCGTCGTCACGCAGCTTCTGGATCTGCCCCTCTGTGACGGAGGAGGCCATCCACTTGCCTCCCGCTCCGGACATAGTTGGAGAAGGTTGAGGTGAGAAGTGCGGACTTGGGCGCTGGAGCTCAAGTTCACGGAGATGGATAAGCCAAGGAGGAAGAAGGCGCAGGTAAAAGGGTTGGCTCTTTATCCCCTTATATGGGCGGACAAAAACATGTGTCCCCACCGGCCTGGTAAAACTCGCTTATCTCCCAAGCGTCACAATCAATGGCGCGGTTGGGTTACCCACGTCCGTATTGATGGGAATCCCGGAATAAGGGGAACACGATCTCTGCTTCGACAAGACATGCCAAGGAAACCGCCTCGCTAAACGCGCGGAGGTGGAACAATAAAAACAATTCAAGTAAAGGCTTGGTAATGGTGTGACGTCATGCCACAAAATACGTTAGCGGATTGAACTTGTGTAATATTATTCTCTCTACGGTGGTATGTGGAATTTATTTTGCAGAGCCGGACACTATCCTGGTGTTCACAATCTTCTATAAATTATTCGGAGGAAGAACCCGCCTTGCAATGCCGAAGACAACATGCGCGCCGGACTCATCGTCATTGAAGCCTGGTTCAGGGGCTACTGAGGGAGTTCCGGACTAGGGGGTGTCCGGATACCGAACTATCATCATCGGCCGGACTCCAAGATTATGAAGATAGAAGATTGAAGACTTCGTCCCGTGTCCGATGGGACTTTCCTTGGCGTGGAAGGCAAGCTTGGCGATACGGATATGTAGATCTCCTACCATTGTAACCGACTTTGTGTAACCCTAGCCCTCTCCGGTGTCTATATAAACCGGATGGCTTTGGTCCATAGGACGAACAACAATCATACCATAGGCTAGCTTCTAGGGTTTAGCCTCCTTGATCTCGTGGTAGATCCACTCTTGTAACACACATCATCAATATTAATCAAGCAGGACGTAGGGTTTTACCTCCATCAAGAGGGCCCGAACCTGGGTAAAACATCGTGTCCCTCGTCTCCTGTTACCATCCGCCTAGACGCACAGTTCGGGACCCCCTACCCGAGATCCGCCGGTTTTGACACCGACAGTGCTCGTCGTCGAACAAGAAACGGACGGACACAAATTCCCGCTCCAAAAGCCGGTATACTACGTGTCCACTGTCCTCACTCCATGCAAATCTCGGTACCCACACTATCAAAAGATAGCATACGCGGTCTTCATGGCATCCCGGAAGCTATGACACTACTTTCAAGAGTGTTTGATTACGGTGGCCTCCGAAGTACCACTCAATGACATAATAAATAACCGCGATGCCATGGGCCGGATTGCTAAATGGGCTATTGAGCTCCTTCCGTTTGACGTAACATACAAACCACGCTGAGTCATTAAGTCGCAAGTACTAACCGACTTTGTTACCGAATGGACAGAAGCCGAACTCCCTAAAGAGTACGGCACATACTCCAATTGCATCATGCACTTCGACGGCTCTAAAATGCTGGCAGGATTGGGAGCGGGTATTGTCTTGACATCCCCCACCGGAGACACGGTCCAATATGTACTTCAAATATTATACACAGACTCCAACAATGCAGCCGAATACGAGGCTCTATTGCATGTCGGATGGCACTCTCCATGGGCATCCAACGCCTAGAAGTGTGTGGGGATTCGAACCTCGCAATATCTCAGATAAATGGAGACTTTGATGCCAAGTATCCGAAAATGGCGGCGTACCGTAATGTCATCCTCAAAATGTCAGCTCGGTTCGAGGGGCTCGAATTCCACCATGTGGTCCGAGAAAACAATCAAGCGGCGGATATCCTCGCCCACATCGGCGCCAAATGCGACCCCGTCCCACCTAATATCTTCTTGGAAAGGTTGTTCAAGCCATCCGTGGTATGGGAAGGGGAGACCGGCAATACCAGTCCGGATTCGAATATAAACCCAGATTCCGAACCATCTGACATAATCGGAGGTTCTGCCACCGAAATAACAACTTCGGCCCACGAAATCATGGCTGTCATCGCCCCGTGGACCGAGCCCTTCTTAGCCTACCTAAATAGGCAAGAGCTCCCCGAGGACCAAAATGAGGCACGTTGTATTGTGCGGCGTTCCAAGGCCTACAAAGTCCACGAGGGAGATCTTTATAAGAAAAGCGCCACCGGAGTGCTCCAAAGATGCATCTCCGAAGAGGAAGGGCGGCAGCTCTTGGCTGAAATCCATTCCGGACTCGGCGGCCACCACGTCGCAGCTCGGGCACTTGTAAGCAAGGCCTTCCGTACAGGTTTTTACTGGCCGATAGCCCGGGCAGATGCACAGGACCTTGTCGAACATTGCGTCGGTTGCCAACTCTTCGCCAATCAGAGCCATATGCCCCCTACCGCTCTCCAAACAATCCCCATAACTTGGCCCTTTGCAGTCTGGGGGCTTGATATGGTCGGACCTTTTAAAGGGGGAAGCCATAAGAAAAAATACTTATTGGTCATGGTGGATAAATTCACCAAATAGATCGATGCCAAACCAGTCTAAACGGCAGAATCCGGATCAATGATAGACTTCATATCAGGGGTCGTGCACCGCTATGGTGTCCCCCACAGCATCATCACTGATAATGGCTGCCGATGAGGTGAAAACCTGGTGCGGAAAAATGGGCATAAAGCTAGATTACGCCTCTATCTATCACCCCCAAACAAATGGACAAGTCGAACAGGAAAATGGTCTTATTATGAGCGGCATCAAACCCAGACTAGTGCAATCCTTGAAGGAATCATACACGCACTAGGTCGAGGAGCTCGACTCCGTACTCTGTGGGCTGCGGACCACGCCAAATCGCACCACAGGATACACACCATTTTTTAGGGTGTACGGCACAGAGGCAGTACTACCCTGCGATATAATTCATGACTCACCTCGCGTGCGCATGTACGAAGAGAAAGAAGCTGATTTAGATCAGCAGGACAACTTAGATGCCTTGGAGGAGGAGCATGACATCGCAAAAGCCCGTTCCGCATTCTATCAGCAGCAGGCTCGAAGGTACCAAAGCAGAGAAGTACGGGCCAAAACTTATAACGTTGGCGAACTTGTTCTACGCCTACCGGAGAAGAAGAAGGACAAGCTCAAGCCCAAGTGGGAGGGTCCCTTCATCATTGATAAAGTCCTCACTGGAGGAGCGTACCGTCTGCGTAATGCATCAGATAACAGACTCAAGCTGAACCCATGGAACGCGGCCAGACTCTGAAGATTCTATGCCTAGTGCCGAACTCAGTGTTCGTCTCCTTACCTCCACCTTTTCAATAATGTCCTCCTCCTTTCTTTCTCTTCCTCTTTTCCTTTTATACACAAAGCCTTAAAAGATTTATGGATGCTTTGATCGCTCCGGCGGCACTATGCGTGCTCAATATACCTGGGGGCTTCCTATACGGAAGCTTAATATAATTATTTTCATGGCTTCATGCCCACCACATATGCGTCACCTTTCCATATGTGCATTTTCTTCACCATTATATGCATCGATATGACTTAAGTTTTGGCCATGCTGGGTTGCCTGGCTCTTGTGTTTATGCCCTACGTTCCCGTTAATTCGGCTAGGGCATAAGGGGAGAACCTCCGCGATTGTTACTGCCGGTTCAGCCGGATGTGTACCTCAGACTTGGTGAAGCCGAAAGCTAGCATTCTTAAGGTAATATTCGGTCGGTGAACAAAAGATGTTTCTTGTTTTATTACAACATAAATCCCCAGATGTTTTGTATCCTGCGTCTCTGTTCGCAGTTCGGACATGCACATCGATGCATGTGTACCCAGGGAAAGGAACCCCTAACGGAGCTATTCTCTCTGGAAGATGTTTCTTAGTATCCATGTAATATAACATAACTAGTTGGGTACTTGTCTGTTCAAGCACTTATGACCCCTACGCCTGGTTTCCACATGTACCCCAGTTTTACTTTTACATAACTGAGCGGGTACTCGGATACACTTCGGACTGTCGGGTCCGGAGGCTGAAGCAAAAAGGTCCGCCATGACAAATGATTTACAATCCGGCTAGGGACTACATACGTCCATTGAAGTACATAGTCACTTGGACTGGCTAAAATCTTCTTCTATACCATCCAACGGGCTGTCTAGCCTACAATCCTGTTGGGAATACTTTGTGGCTAATGCTACTTGGTCATACACCAGACTTACGGGAATCTCTTTCCCATTTGGCCCCACCGGTCTGACTTCGGCCATGTGGTTTGGGTCAGCCTTGGCGTATCGCGTCTTCACCATGGCCCAGGCTTCCCTTGCACCTTGTCGGTAGGCAGATACCTTCCATAACCGGAAGCACCGCCGTGCTCCTTTGAGCATATCCACAAGCTCCCCCATGCCTCCTGGCAGGGAAGCGGATGGCCACAAGGCCTAGGCAATACCCTGCATCACCTGCCGAGCTCGTCCGTGCAGTTGTGAGAGATCTTGCAGCAAGTCGCCTGCGGATCCGGGCATCTCCTCTTCAGGATAGTCCATCAGCATACCTATAGACATAACTCTATTAATACGCTTCCCCGCCGAACTCTACTGCAGTTCGTTTAAGCACTTACCATAAATGCCACATCGAAGCCTCCTGTTCTCCTTCACGGAGTCCGCAAGTTGAGCTCGAACATCTGCTAATTCGACACTCAGCCGGATATTGGCATCTAGGAGATTGTTTTTCTCTTGAATAACCTGCGTAAGCACATGCTCGCCAGCCTTTAGCTGACTTCGAATATGTGGCTCATTATCTTTTACGCTCTTCCGATTCTTTCCGGGATCGTCTGCAGAATCTTCTGTTAGACTTATAAAGCATGTCGAATACTAAATGGTATACGTCCTTATATTTTCTCTATTGAGACAAGTATTACCAGATGAGACCTTCTGGGATTCCTCTAGTTCGGCAGCTATGGCCTGGAGCTGGGTCTTGCATTCCTCTAGCTCTCGAGATAAATGGGTATTCTTCTCTACAAGAACCTGTGCATACAACGATCCTTAAATCAGTTGTTCCAACTGTTTCAAGTCTCAGGGGATACTAATACACATGCTTATTAAATTTTCTTACCCGAATATCCTTTGCATACTGGTCCGTCGCTCGGGCGAGTCCATCTTGAGCAGCTCAGATGTATGCGTCCCCCGAATTGAAGGCATCGAACGCCTCTTCGAAAAAAAACACCATCGCGGAGTACGGCCCGTCGGCGTCGGTGATTCATGGCGCTTTCTACTTCGGAACTTGTGGCGGAGAGCCTATCCACATCCTCTATCGAAGGACAATTTAGTGTCGTCCCCACATTAGCCTCCACTCTTGAGGCCGGTTCTGGAATCCGGCTGGTGGAGGCGTGGCCGGCAGGGTCTCTGGATATAGCCCGGCGACTACTCTTTCTGCCAGGACATGATGGACGTTGTTACATTTCAAAGATGATAATCACAAGGCAGGTTTTAAATTATACCTTTGCGACGGCATTTCAATCCTGACCGCCTTCCTCTTAAGCCTGCCTGTCCTGGATGCCCATTGCTGATGAGCCCCTAGTGGCTCGGCGCCGCGTCCCAGTGGCCTTCTCTATAAAAGTATGATATTTGTGCATAAGGTATGGCATAAAGAGGGAATCCTTTTCGGAGGTTAGGGCTTCAGCTTCGCTTACATGTGATGCGGGGAGTAGTCCGGGATAATCGGTGATGATGGCCACTAGGGTGCCATTGCAGCTTGCCTGATAAAATGTCCCATCGACAAGCTCCATAGATATATCTGGGTCTTCTTCAAGTCCGGGGTCGAGAGCCCGGCCAGGATCCTCTGGCTGCGGAGAGGGCCTGTTGAACTCTTTCACAGCCTTCCTCAGTTCCTGCTTTGAAATAGCAAGGTAAATGATTGTGACAAAGTATGCAAGAATGGAGGGAGTTGAGTAAAGAGTAACGACTTACCCAGCTTGGGGGGTTGTACATGGAAAATCCATCCCGCGGCTTAATGCGGAGGAACTCCTCTTCTTCTCCTTTATATAAATCGGACAGTATCCTCGCCAGAGCGGTGGCGGAGTCCGGACCTTTACGACCGAAGCGGGTAGCATCATCTTCCCCGTTGAAGTGCCACATGGGTTTCCCCCGATATTGAAGTGGCTGCACCCCCCGCATTATGCATATTGACATAACTTCGATTATTGTCAGTCCTGATTGGGCCGGTGTTTTTATCCTGCCCATCAAGAAGTGGACCTCTCTGTCATCGTCCTCCTGGGAGCTCCGAGGGCGCCAGCTTTGGCGTTTCTTCTGCGGAGCATTACTGAACTCAGGAAGGCCCGTCCGGATTGGGTCCGGAAGGGGAACGTCATCCAC
This sequence comes from Triticum dicoccoides, assembly GCF_002162155.2. Lineage (NCBI taxonomy): Eukaryota > Viridiplantae > Streptophyta > Magnoliopsida > Poales > Poaceae > Triticum > Triticum dicoccoides. The sequence goes on along the minus strand of NC_041393.1, from coordinate 472,396,063 downwards.
ATAAAACCACACTGAGGGCCAGTCATTGGATGCCTTCTTTGGAGTGCCGGATAAGTATCCGGTCTGGGCAACGCGCCATATTTCGGCTACGCCCACTTGATATATAGATCCCTCCTGGTTACGAGGGACGAGGCAAAATAGCCTCTTCCACAACTCGAAATGAACCTCGCAGCACAGAAATAGCTGGCAGAGGGCAACGTAACCTGTGATGTGCAGTACGGAGGCGGGGTGAAGTTATGTAGCTGGAGGCCATAGAAATCCAGGAGCCCGCGGTGGAAAGGGTGGATTGGAAACCCGAGTCCTCTCAGCAAATATGGGCAAGGCATACTCGCTCCCCCTGAGATGGGTTAGGAAAGTTCTCCGCTTGCTCCCCCCATCATAGGTGGCTAGTCCGGCTCGGACGGGGACCATGTATGCAGGTGGAAGGAACCCTTGGGTATGCAACTCTACTAAACGGCTATGGGGGACAGAACACTTTTTCCAGTCACCTGGCTTGGAGCTAAGGGAGTGAGAAGAGGAGCTACGGCGACTGGCCATGATGGAATGGTTTTTCCGGATACACTCCATTGAATGCTTGCTTGGGGGAAGAAGGTGAGATTTGGATCTGAGGATCCTCGTCTCTTCAAATAGACGGTTCACTTACAGGGTCAGAGTGGCAAATGTAAAAATGCCCCGGCTGCTCGTATTCACTCGACACGTGGAGATAGCCATTATTGAAGTGTAGAAGCCGAGGAGTATAACATTGATGGGAAGCCGGACGCTGTTCGCTACGGCAGGTACTCTGGATTTGGAGAAGAACCCGCCTTGCAATGCCAAAGACAATCTGCATGCCGGACTCATCTTCATTGAAGGCTGGTTCAGGGGCTACTGAGGGAGTCCTGGATTAGGGGGTATCCGGACAGCCGGACTATATAGTTTGGCAGGACTGTTGGACTATGAAGATACAAGATTGAAGACTTCGTCCCGTGTCCGGATGGGACTCTCCTTTGCATGGAAGGCAAGCTTGGCGATTCGGATGTTAGATCTCCTTCTATATAACCGACTCTATGTAACCCTATCCCCCTCCGGTGTCTATATAAACCGGAGGGTTTAGTCCGTAAGACAACAACAATCATAATCATAGGCTAGCATCTAGGGTTTAGCCTCTACAATCTCGTGGTAGATCAACTCTTGTAATACTCATATCATCAAGATCAATCAAGCAGGAAGTAGGGTATTACCTCCATCAAGAAGGCCCTTACCTAGGTAAACATCGTGTCCCCAGCCTCCTGTTACCATTAGCCTTAGACGCACAGTTCAGGACCCTCTACCCAAGATCCGCCGGTTTTGACACCGACAGGGGGCTCCGCACCCCCTCCTTGTCCAATTCGGACTAGAAGGGGAGGGGGGCGGGGCTACCCTGGCCGCCCTTCCTCTTCCCACCAAGGCCCATTAGGCCCAATATACTCCCCGGGGGGTTCCGGTAACCCCCCGGTACTCCGGTAAATGTCCGAAACCTCCCGAAACACTTCTGGTGTCTGAACATAGTCATCCAATATATCGATCTTTACGTCTCGACCATTTCAAGACTCCTCCTCATGTCCATGATCATATCCGGGACCCCGAACTACCTTCGGTACATCAAAACACAAAAAATCATAATACCAATCGTCACCAAACTTTAAGCGTGCGGACCCTGCGGGTTCGAGAACTATGTAGACATGACCGAGACACGTGTCCAGTCAATAACCAATAGCGGAACCTAGATGCTCATATTGGTTACCACATATTCCACGAAGATCTTTACCAGTCAAACCGCATAACTACATACGTTGTTCCCTTTGTCATCGGTATGTTACTTGCCCGAGATTCGATCGTCGGTATCTCAATACCTAGTTCAATCTCGTTACCAGCAAGTCTCTTTACTCGTTATGTAATGCATCATCCCGCAACTAACTCATTAGTCACATTGATTGCAAGGCTTATAGTGATGTGCATTACCAAGAGGGCCCAGAGATACCTCTCCGACAATCGGAGTGACAAATCCTAATCTCAAAATACGTCAACTCAACAAGTACCTTCGGAGACACCTGTAGAGCACCTTTATAATCACCCAGTTACGTTGTGCTGTTTGGTAGCACTCAAAGTGTTCCTCCGGTAAGCGGGAGTTACATAATCTCATAGTCATTGGAACATGTATACGTCATGAAGAAAGCAATAGCAACATACTAAACGATCAAGTGCTAAGATAATGGAATGGGTCAAGTCAATCACATCATTCTTCTAATGATGTGATCCCATTGATCAAATGATAAATCATATCTATAGTTAGGAAACTCAACCATCTTTGATCAATGAGCTAGTCAAGTAGAGGCATACTAGTGACACTATGTTTGTCTTTGTATTCACACATGTATTATGTTTCCGGTTAATACAATTCTAGCATGAATAATAAAAATTTATCATGATATGAGGAAAGAAATAATAACTTTATTATTGCCCCTAGGGCATATTTCCTTCACTAGAGTCATGTTGTGATGCCATGTTGTATTTGCACATATCGAGCATATTGTGTGTATGATATTGAAATGCTTGGTATGTGTGGGATCTGACTATCTAGTTGTTTATCCTTGGCAGCCTCTCTTACCAGGAAATGTCTCCTAGTGCTTCTATTGAGCCTTGGTAGCTTTCTACTGCTCCGGAACACTTAGGCTGGCCTGCATGTGTCCTTCGTTCCTGTGTCTGTCCCTACGGGGAAATGTCACGCGATGACTACCGGAGTCCTGTTAGCCTACTACAGCCCGGTTTACCGGAGTCCTGCTAGCCCTCTTGCTACATCTCGCATTCACTCGTTGATGACCGACGCATTCATTGCTGGGTCATGTATGCCTGTCCCTGTAAGTTAGTGCCACTTTGGGTTCACGACTAGCCATGTCAGCCCGGGTTCCTTGTCATATGGATGCTAGTGACACTATCATATACGTGTGCCAAAAGGCGCAAACGGTCCCGGGCCTGGTAAGGCGACACCCATGGGGATATCGTGTGTGAGGCCACAAAGTGATATGATGTGTTACATGCTAGATCGGTGTGGCATTGAGTCGGGGTCCTGACAGCTTTGGTATCGGAGCCTGACTGCATGTAGGATTACCAAGCCAAACTAGTTGAAGTTGAGTCTAGAAATTCTTTAGTTATATAAGGGAATTGATTGTGAGATGGAACGTAAGGCTCTTTTTATTCCTTATACCTAATGCCCTTCTGATCCGAGTCATCTTATCTTTCTTGCGCGGTTAAGGAACTAGGTTTTCTCTTCTTTCTATCAGGATCACGTGTTACTAATCTGTAGACTTATAAGGTTGTTGGATTTAAGCCTCAGTTCAGTTCCTACTACTCCCGCGTGTTTATAGTTGGTCTAGAAACCCTGATATTATGATGTTAAGTGGTTATGCCACCTTTTTGTAGGATGTCTCAAATCTTTTCGAGCATTTACAGTCGTTATGCTGTCCGAGTCATCCTAGGTTTCTAACTAGTCTGATGCATTTGCAAATCACCCTTTCCGTTCCCGATGTTTGTTTGGGCCAGATTAACCATGCTAATCGGTGAGCTGAGGTACTCTGCTGCCTCGACATATATGTTGGAGCTACTATTATGACCCTGGGTGTCTAGAGTATCACCTAGTAATCTAGCCATGTTTTGTGTCCCAGTGTGATGGTTCTAGCCATCGTTCTTGAAAGCACCCCGTGATGCCATTTAGTTAGTAGGCATTCTGTTCCTGGGTTTTCGAACCAAGATTCACCCTACTTACTTCATGTTGATAGTGTTTGCTAGTTCCTTTAGGTTATTAGTAACTTTTGCATTATTCCTCGAGGTCCATGGTATTTCCTTATTCCAAATACTATGAACCGCTTTTGGCAGAAGTTCCTTGAACGAAAAGATCACAACAAAAGTGTTCTCGATGAGTTCTTGATTCTATGTTGTTACTCTGCCAGTCCTACCTTCTCCGCATGGGTTATCCGGAAGAAATATGCTGAGCTTTGCTCGACATACTAATCTGTGCATCCACAGCTCAGAAAATCATATGTTCCTTTTAGTTGTCCCTCTTTAGTTGTCTTTTGACCTTCGTCTATCAACTGATAGTCAAGGGTACGCGTGCATTCGTTCATCGATGAATATTACCCTTGTGGTATGTCAAGCCATTCTATTCCGGAATGACTAGGAGAAACAAACTCCAGTACCTCATCCATATCCAGGATTGGGTCAAAGCAGTTGTGTTCCGCAGATCAATACTAATCCATCTTTTGTTCTGTTCTACCCTGAAGTATTACCCACTTTATGTTAGGAATGTCATGAGAATTGCACCCTCTCTTATGAATTCTTGACGTAGCGATACTTCTCGCCATCATTATTCATTCCTCGGTTCCGTGTTGTCGCAACTGGAATACCGACAAGTGAATTGAGATCTGTGAAATCTATACCCCTAGCAACTTCGTTGCTTGGTAGTTAAATGGACGATAACCTCATTGCTAGCATGTTGATTATTGAATCATCACCCTAAGGTTGATTGTGCTACCTAGTCCTTATTTCCGGTGCACTCTTCGGTCGGTGAGTTAGGATTTTGTCAATCCCTCACTCATTTGATCATATCGTCTTGCCCTGAAAAGCAAGATTGTTCTCGAGCTTAGTAACATATCGGTGGTTCTTGATTTTCTGAATATCTTCTCAGAAGTATCACCAGGTCGTCACCTGACCGCTATGTTGAGTTCGTGATCAAGTTGGTTTATCCCTGTAAACCACCCCCTTCTCCAAGAATCTGTGTTGGATACCCCTGAGCTAGTTGGTTAAGCTGAACAACAACTTGGAGAGTTGGAAGATAAAAGCTATGTCCGACTTAGTTCATTCCAAAGGGATATCTCTTTGTATATGTGTGTTGAAGAAAGATGATACCTTCATCAATTGATCTCCATGACCAATTGTTGGATCTATTGTCTTATCAAAACTTTGATTTGAGTGTGGGCTATCATCAAATCAAAATCAACACTAATGTTGTTCGTAATGTTGTCTTACTTGTGGTTGATCCCTCGAGCATACACCATTACATCTTTTGGTCTGACCTATACTATCACCTTGTTCACATAATGGCGGAATTCCAGTGATATGGAAATTCTGTTCAGTTGTTGTTGAGCCCATCAGCAGCATTTTATCCCCTCCATAATTCATGATGAACATCAGGCTAGTGTTGGAAACTTCTGTAAGCATTATCTTAGTGTTTCGTTCATGAGGTATATGTTCGGACGAAAGAAGTGACTTCCTCTAATTCACGTGCACTTGGTGTAAGTTGCCGCCGTGGATCCGAGAAAGATTGTTTTTGTTTCCTTTGGAATCATCCCAAGTCATGCATGCATGTGCAAAGTATACAATGATTTGTAGACTAATTACCTCCACTCCATATGTATTCTGTAGCACACCAAGCCACTGATTGATTTGTTCAAGGAGAAGAGGCTCCTTCTTAAGAGCATGCCTTCTGTAAGGACTTCGATACCCTCGTTGATGGTTCCTAATCAGAACTCGGTAGTGTCTTGTTGTAAGACTACCAGGTGACCATGCTTGTCTGGGACAGCGTGGTCGCATGCTTGAAGCAGAACCAGCTCATGTTTTGGAGCTTACTACCATAGTTCGTTCCCCGAGAATCTTGCAATGTCATCCCGTTGATTTGTGTTGCAGACTTTCATTTTTCTTTCTAGACTTGATGAGTCTGCAATATCCTGACACCAACCAGATCTGAATCTTAGGCAGATATGATGGTTGGAATGTTTGCCAAGAATTATAATATTGGTCTCTCTGTAACCCGGTAAAGTGGATGTCGTGGCCAACACACCCAGCTGGAAGACCTATTATTGTAGTATCTTGATTGGGGAAGTTGGCCACCTCCCCATAAGGATTTCATAGGATTTACTCCCTAGTTGTTCCTTATGGATTTTTGTGTTCCCGAAGCCTGACCTTTTACTTGATGTTCTAGATATCAAACCATATCTATGAATGGATTACGCTAGCACATCAAGGAGAACATTAGAAGTGGAGTGCTAAATGTCTCTCGGTCGATCATCCAGATTTTGTCCCCTTGGCCTCGCTAAGGTGAAATCTGAGAAAGTGTCATCTTCCTTTGCATTTGCATCCTCCACCAATATTCATCATGGTAGTATGTTGTGTTGCCAGGATCCTTGACACGGATGTTGGTAAAACCTTGATGAATAGGGAAATGCTCAAGTTCTTGAGAGCACGCACAAGCACTAGGTGTTATCATCGGCACTAACTGGGATTGCTCCTAGATTTCTCGGTTATGCTATAACTTTTCAACAGTGGGCTCACTCTCTACGGTTGAGTTTCTCCCCAGTTACTAGAATCATTCCCAGCATTTGCATTTTGTTCCTAGCCTGGACGGCCATTGTGCCATCCTACTATGGACTACCTTCTCAGTTACTGATCAGGGTCGACTTCAAAAGTGGCCCTACCATGGATTCCATCCATTTCTGAAGATAAGCAAAATCATCCTTGTGTTGCCTTCAGCAAGGTAGTCCACATCACCCATCCTTATCCGAGTATGTCATTCTCTCAGACTCCTTAAATTGATCGATTGTGTTTTGCCTTGGCTGGAATAGAGAGTTTCAATGCTCTCTGAATCAAAAGTAATTCTTTTTGCCACTTCAGGTAATGGTTCCACGAGTCACCTTCTCTGAGGTGTCTCACTATCGTATCATGGCAACTCAAATTCCCGCTACATTGACAACCTTTCACCACCCTCTTAGGTGTGGAATTGTTGTCTACCTGGTGAACCCTCGTCATCTGTTACACTCCATCCCTTTGGATGTATGCTTCGTGTCTCATCTCGAGAGATGTTTCTACATCTCATTCCGTGAGTTGATCTTGTGATCATTAAGATGATCCATCCATGTAGACATGTTTCGCTCTTTTGTCCTCGTGTTAGATAAAGATCTTGAAAGCAAACACGTCAAGATCAATTTGAGTCAACAAATCAACAACCTCGAGAAGACAGTTGGATCATGAAGTTTGTGATACTTAGTGTCCCCTTTGTCTTCTTACCTCACGTCTTGAATCTCAGGACGAGATTCTTGTTTAGTGGGGGTGAGTTGTCACATCCCCAGTTCTGGTCTGCTTTGGGCTAGCTAGTCATGTTTTGCATCATGTTTAATTTGCATTTAATCTTGAAATGGGGATTGATCAAACCCTAGCACCAGAAAGAACTCAATAGGTTCAAATAAAATAATTTTCAGTGAACCAAAAATGCCTTTGAAAATGTTCATGATTTTTGATAAAGGTGAGAACCTCTGCCAAAAATGATGAACATATTTCTAGGTCATTTCTGGATTTTTGAATTAATCCAATACATATTTGAATTGGAGCAACTTAAATACTATATATATTTTAAATGCTCCAAAAATGCTGGAAATTGTTAAGGGTCACTGGAATAATCCAGAAAGCATCCATAATTATTTCTAGGATTTTATGAAGTGGTTTAGTATTTAATTTAAACCAAACAGATGAGAAAAATAGAAAACAGAACAAAATCAAAAAAAAAGGCAGAGAGAGAGAGTTACCTGGGCCAACTTACCTGGCGCTCAAGCCGGCCCAACACTGTGTAGCCCAGCCAGCGCAGCGCCTTCTTCAACCTTCTGCCAGAAGCAGAGGCAGCTGCGTGGAGAGCACACAGCGGAGCTGCGCCAGCTCCTGCTTGCCGCCTCCTACTTCCCCCTCGCGCCTGGCAACGCCAGAACTCCCTGACCTCTCTCTCTCGCACCCGTAGCCTCCCCCTCCCCTCCTGCTCTCTCTGTCACAGCCACCCAAACCAGCCGGTGCCCGCCGCCGCAAAGCACCGCGCCCACCACCGTCCCTTTGCCCGTGGTTGTGACCTCTAGCTCTGCCTCGATGTCGTGAAGCTCCAAGCGGAAGGATGCGCCCGCGGATGCCCTGAAGCTTCATCACCGTAGCCATCTTCCTCGTCTGCTCCGACGAACGCCGTTGCTCGATTCACCGACCTCAGAGCGTCCCCGAGCACGCTGAGCTACTCATCGACCTCCTCGTGAGCTCCGCCTCTTTTTCCCTTTCTTCCCAGCGTCATTTTCACCTCGTAGCCACCGCCATTGAGGCCGAAGCTCACCTCCGCCCGAGCTCATTGCTGGCGCAACTCCGGTGACCTTCGGGTCCCGTGCGTGTATCCGTTGGGTTCGTGAGCACCCGTGGGTTCGGCAAGTGCAAGCCATTGCTCGATTTGACCGTTGTAGCCCCGTTTACGCCACCTCCCGAGCTCCGGTCACCGCGATTGTCGTCGTCGCCGTTGTTTTCGGCCTCCACGCACCCAACCGCATGCACCATTGGATGCGGCACACATCCAGCTCGCCGTAGAGCCAAGCCGCATGCCCAACCGATAACCGTAGCGCGATTCCGGCGCGCCTCCGCCGTGCTGGATGGTCGCCACTGGCCAGATTCCAGCGTGTTGATGTTGTCGCGTGATTAGTGCTAATCACTGCCAGCTAACCCCCCCCCCCCAGCCAGTGATAGTGGGCCCTACCCCAGGTCAAACCCCAGTTAGTGTTGGGTTTGACCGGGATTAGTCTATGTGTCACTGACGTGTGGACCCCACATGTCAGGTTTGACCTGGACCGACCCTGTTGACCATGTTGACATCACAGTGATGCGATGCTGATGCAATAAGTCACTTTCTGGATTAAACTTAATTCAGGAAATTACAGAAAATAGCTAAAACTTCTAAAATTCATAGAAAATAATCTATAACTCAGAATGAAATAATCTATATATGAAAAATTATCAAAAAATTCCAATCTATCTGTATGTACTGGTTTCATGCATGTTTAAACAACTTAACATTGCTGTTTAGATCAAAACATGATAATGCGCTATTTAAATTCATAGTTTGAGTTTGAAGATGAACCTTTGGTTCAAAATGACTCAAACCACCCTGGTTACAGTTGCATTAGGCCAACACATTCATTTTGCCATGTCATGAACATGCATCATACTTTGCATTGCATTGACTGTGTATTTTCCTGTTTGCCGGTATTTGTCCCCTCTCGGTAGACGACGTTCCGGCGATGAGTTTGATGACACCGATGAAGAACTATACTATCTTCAGAAGTACCAGGCAAGCAAAACCCCCTTGTTCATTCCGATACACTCCCACTCTCTCACTTCTGCTCTCTTTTACTGCATTAGGACAACAACGATTCATCTGCTACTTAATGTGGTAGTTGAACCCCTTATCCTCTGCATGACATGTCATTGCCACAGTAAATAGATGAAACCCACTAGCATGAGTAGGAGTTGTTTGAGCCCTGATGTGCCTACTCATTCATGCTTGTTTGTCATGCCTGCTACTGCTTAGAGTTGACTCAGGACTGATTCATCGGGGATGAATTGGAATGGTGTTGAACATGTCCTACTGTGTGTGAGCTAAGTGTGTGAACACGATTTGGTAAAGGTAGCAGTGAGAGGCCATGTAGGAGTACATGGTGGGTTGTCTCATTGAAGCCGTCCTCAAGAACTGAGTTCTGTGTTTGTGATCCATGAAACAGCTACTACCATGCATTGGGCCCTGAAATACGACCCCGCTAGACTTCTTAACCACCCTAGTCCTCTGTCCAAGAGTTGCAAGTAGTTTTTGGTGTTTGTTGTATGCTGGAGGCCGTGTGCAGCGCTGACCCGAGGGGTGGGCTGTGATGTGGTAGGCACGTGGCATGGTGTACCGGGTGCCCGTTTGGTGTCTCGGGAACCCTGCACACATCGTTCGGGGCTGTATGTGGAAACTTCGGCCGGACTCCCTGCGGATGGAACCTGAATAGGCGATAAACCTGGACTAGAGACTTGAGTGTTTAGGTAGGTCATGGTCTACACCCACATCGGCTTTCGCTTGAAGTCTGCCGAGCACATGTCGTTTGCAGACGCTAAGTGGTGGAAACATGTATGAAGAAGTACACCCCTGCAGGGTTATAAATAATCTATTGGAATAGCCGCGTCCATGGTAAAGGACCTCTGGGTTACCTATATAGTTCATAGACAAGTGAAAGTGGATACTCTAAAATGCGCAAGATAAGCGTGAGTGCTATGGATGGCGTTCTCGTAGGGAGACGGGAGCGGATCCATAGTGGTGTATTGGTTGGTGAATATGTGGACTCGCGTGCGCCACCTCAAAAGAGTTACTTGCAGTCGTAGATTAGGATAGCCACCGCGTCAAAGCTGGCTTGCTGTAGTTAAACCCCACCACCCCCTTTGTTGATAATGATGCATATGTAGCTAGTTCTGATGTAAGTCTTGCTGGGTACATTTGTACTCACGTTTGCTTAATTTATGTTTTTGCAGAGAGACCCAAGTCTCACTAGTAGTTCCGCATGGACTTTGACGTTTAGCTTGTTACCTCAGCTACGATATTATGCCCTCGGCAAGATCTGGTAGATAGTCAGGCTTCTCAGCCTTTTTCATTTGTAGATGTCTGTACTCAGACATGTTAAGCTTCCGCATGTGCTTTGATTTGTATGCTCTGAATGTTGGGTCATGCGACCCATGTTTGTAATATCTCGCTCTTTGGAGCCTATTGAATAAAATACTTGAGTTGTAGAGTCATGTTGTGATGCCATGTTGTATTTGCACATATCGAGAATATTGTGTGTATGATATTGAAATGCTTGGTATGTGTGGGATCTGACTATCTAGTTGTTTATCCTTGGTAGCCTCTCTTATCGGGAAATGTCTCCTAGTGCTTCCATTGAGCCTTGGTAGCTTGCTACTGCTCCGGAACACTTAGGCTGGCCGGCATGTGTCCTTCTTCGTTCACACGATGACTATCGGAGTCCTGTTAGCCTGCTACAGCCCGGTTTACCGGATTCCTGCTAGCCCAGTTGCTACAGCCCGGATTCACTCGTTGATGACCGACACGTTCGTTGCTGGGTCATGTATGCATGTCCCTATAAGTTAGTGCCACTTTGGGTTCATGACTAGCCATGTCAGCCTGGGCTCCCTGTCATATGGATGCTAGCGACACTATCATATACGTGTGCCAAAAGGCGCAAACGGTCCCGGGCCTGGTAAGGCGACACCCATGGGGATACCATGCGTGAGGCTGCAAAGTGATATGAGGTGTTACATGCTAGATTGGTGTGGCATTGAGTCGGGGTCCTGACACGATCGATAGAAATCCAGAACAAAATGATGAGGGCGGGGCTTTCCCGCGTGTTAGGCGGGCTAGTTTGAGTGATATGACGTGCTACAGTGCCGCCCACTTGCTCCATTTTTATGTAAGCAAGATTCTACACTCTTACATGGGAGGAGTGCGAAACACGGCGGATCTGATTTTGATCAAGGGATAACTGTTCCCTGCGAAATAATGGAGCACTCTTAGCGATTATAGCATGATAGCTAGGGCATCTCCAGCGCTGGCCCACAAATTTACACCGGCATCTGTCTGAGTACACTGATGCCAGAGGATGCCATCCAATGCTGCCCGCGTACCTTTCGACAACTATATGTACTAATCAGACGAAAATCATGCAAACAAAGCAAATTTCAAATTAACCGGATGAAATTCATTAACATTTCAAAAACTTTTCTTATAAATAGAACGGAATTCATTACGTATTTTGCACAAACCATATTAAAACCTAGTGTAAACCTAATCTAAACGATCGCCGGCGCCCGACCACCATGTACGGCCATGAGCCCCGAGAATGCCGGCCATTGCCTTTGCCTCCTCCTCATCCGCCTCAGCTTTGTCCATCTCCGCCTCGATAACCTCCTCCTCTGGAGCACAAGGTTCTGTAGATTTCCGCCTCCATGTCACCGTCAAGCTGCTAATTGGCCGTTGATGTTTACCCCACCAATCTTGGCATCGACTGAGTGGAGGAGCGGTGGCCTTCCTGGGACCAGAGCGGTGGCGACCTACCGTGTACAACTCTTCCTCACTACCAGCTACACCCACGCACGCGCGCCAACTTCATGTTCGTGGCGGCGAAGGGCGGTCAGGTGGGAGCCGGCGATCTCCTTTGTCTGCTCCTGTGACAGTTCGTCCAAGAGAGCTTTGGAGTGCACCCAGAGCGCTGCCATCGATGTCCTTTGTCTGCTCCTGCGACAGTACATCCAAGAGAGCTTTGGAGCGCCAGAAGGCCATGGTTGGAGTGGTGCCGACAGAAGGAAGAGACCGGAGGAGAATGAGTGTGGGTCTTTGGCTATGGTTCGGAGCTCGAGCTCAAGTTAATATTGTTGGGGAACACAGTAATTTCAAAAAACAAATCCTACACACACGCAAAATCCATCTAGGTGATGCATAGCAACAAGAGGGGAGAGTGTTGTCCATGTACCCTCGTAGACCGAAAGCGGAAGTGTTATGACAACGCGGTTGATATAGTCGTACGTCTTCAACGAGTGTTGTCCACATATAATATCAGAAATGCTACAGAGCTCCCACTCACCTTCTTGTAAATACAGGCTTCTCCAAAAGTCTGTATAAAACCATATGCTTTGATCACACTATCAAAGCGTATATTCCAACTCCGAGAGGCTTGCACCAGTCCATAAATGGATCGCTGGAGCTTGCACACTTTGTTAGCACCTTTTGGATTGACAAAACCTTCTGGTTGCATCATATACAACTCTTCTTTAAGATATCCATTAAGGAATGCGGTTTTGACATCCATTTGCCAAATTTAATAATCCTAAAATGCGGGAATTCCTAACATGATTCGGACAGACTTAAGCATCGCTACGGGTGAGAAGGTCTCATCGTAGTCAACTCCTTGAACTTGTCAAAAACTTTTTGCAACAAGTCGAGCTTTCTAGATAGTAACATTACCGTCAGCATTAGTCTTCTTCTTGAAGATCCATTTATTCTCTATGGCTTGCCGATCATCGGGCAAGTCAACCAAAGTCCACACTTTGTTCCCATACATGGATCCCATCTCAGATTTTATGGCCACAAGCCATTTTGTGGAATTTGGGCTCATCATCGCTTCCTCAAAGTTTGTAGGTTCGTCATGGTCAAGTAACATGACCTCCAGAATAGGATTACCGTACCACTCCGGTGCGGATCTTACTCTGGTTGACCTACGAGGTTTGGTAGTAACCTGATCAAAAGTTTCATGATCATCATCATCAGCTTCCTCACTTACTGGTGTAGGAATCACTGGAACTGATTTCTGTGATGAACTACTTTCCAATAAGGGAGTAGGTACAATTACATCGTCAAGTTCTACTTTCCTCCTACTCACTTCTTTCGAGAGAAACTCCTTCTCTAGTAAGGATCCATTCTTAGCAACGAATATCTTGCCTTCGGATCTATGATAGAAGGTGTACCCAACAGTCTCCTTTGGGTATCCTATGAAGACACATTTCCCTGATTTGGGTTCAAGCTTATTACGTTGAAGCTTTTTCACATAAGTATCGCAGCCCCAAACTTTAAGAAACGACAACTTGGGTTTCTTGCCAAACCATGGTTCATAAGGTGTTGTCTCAATGGATTTAGATGGTGCCCTATTTAACGTGAATGCAACCGTCTCTAAAGCATAACACCAAAATGATAGTGGTAAATCAATAAGAGACATCATAGATCGCACCATATCTAGTAAAGTACGATTACGACGTTCGGATACACCATTATGTTGTGGTGTTCCAGGTGGTGTGAGTTGCGAAACTATTCCGCATTGTTTCAAATGAAGACCAAACTCCTAACTCAAATATTCTCCTCCACAATCAGATCGTAGAAACTTTATTTTCTTGTTACGATGATTTTCCACTTCACTCTGAAATTCTTTGAACTTTTCAAATGTTTCAGACTTATGTTTCATCAAGTAGATATAACCATATCTGCTCAAATCATCTGTGAAGGTAAAAAAATAACGATACCCGTCGCGAGCATCTACACTCATTGGACCGCATACATCAGTATGTATTATTTCCAACAAGTCTGTTGCTCGCTCCGTTGTTCTAAAGAATGGAGTCTTAGTCATCTTGCCCATGTGGCATGGTTCGCAAGCATCAAGTGATTCCAAAAGCCCATCAGCATGGAGTTTCTCCATGCGCTTTTCACCAATATGACCTAAACGGCAGTGCCACAAATAAGTTGCACTATCATTATTAAACTTATATCTTTTGGCTTCAATACTATGAATATGTGTATCACTACTATCAAGATTTAGTAAAAATAGACCACTCATAAAGGGTGCATGACCATAAAAGATATTACCCATATAAATAGAACAACCATTATTCTCTGATTTAAATGGATAATTGTCTCGCATCAAACAAGATCCAGATATAATGTTCATGCTCAACACTGGCACCAAATAACAATTATTCAGGTCTAAAACTAATCCTGAAGGTAGATGTAGAGGTAGTGTGCCGACGGCGATCACATCGACTTTGGAATCATTTCCCGCGCTCATCGTCACCTCGTCCTTAGCCAATCTTCGCTTAATCCGTAGCCCCTGTTTCGAGTTGCAAATATTAGCAACAGAACCAATATCAAATACCCAGGCGCTACTGCAAGCATTAGTAAGGTACACATCAATAACATGTATATCAAATATACCTTTCACTTTGCCATCCTTCTTCTCTGCCAAATACTTTGGGCAGTTCTGCTTCCAGTGACCAGTCCCTTTGCAGTAGAAGCACTCAGTCTCAGGTTTAGGTCCAGACTTGGGCTTCTTCACTTGAGCAACAACTTGCTTGCCATTCTTATTGAAGTTCCCCTTCTTCCCATTACCCTTTTTCTTGAAACTAGTGGTCTTGTTGACCATCAACACTTGATGCTCCTTCTTGTTTTCTACCTCCGCATACTTTAGCATTGCGAAGAGCTCAGGAATTGAGTTATCCATCCCTTGCATATTATAATTCATCACGAAGCTCTTGTAGCTTGGTGGCATTGATTGAAGAACTCTGTCAATGACACTATCAACCGGAAGATTAACTCCCAGCTGAGTCAAGTGATTGTGGTACCCAGACATTCTGAGTATATGCTCACCGACTGAACTATTCTCCTCCATTTTGTATCTGTAGAACTTATTGGAGACTTCATATCTCTCAATCTGGGCATTTGCTTGAAATATTAACTTCAACTCCTGGAACATCTCATATGCTCCATGACATTCAAAACGTCGTTGAAGTCCCAGTTCTAAGCCGTAAAGCATGGCACACTGAACTATCAAGTAGTCATCAGCTTTGCTCTACCAGGTGTTCACAACATCCGGCGTTGCTCCTACAGCGGGTTTGGCACCCAGCGGTGCTTCTAGGACGTGATTCTTTTGTGCAGCAATGAGGATAATCCTCAAGTTACGGACCAAGATCGTGTAATTGCTACCATCATCTTTCAACTTAGCTGTCTCTAGGAACGCATTAAAATTGAACGGAACAATAGCACGGGACATTTATCTGCAACAACATAGACATGCAAAATACTATCAGGTACTAAATTCATGATAAATTAAAGTTCAATTAATCATATTACTTAAGAACTCCCACTTAGATTGACATCTCTCTAATCATCTAAGTGATCACGTGATCCATATCAACTAAACCATGTCCGATCATCACGTGAGATGGAGTAGTTTTCAATGGTGAACATCACTATGTTGATCATATCAACTATATGATTCACGCTCGACCTTTCTGTCTTAGTGTTCCGAGGCCATATCTGCATATGCTTGGCTTGTCAAGTTTAACCCGAGTATTCTACGTGTGCAAAACTAGCTTGCACCCGTTGTATATGAACGTAGAGCTTATCACACCCAATCATCATGTGGTGTCTCGGCACGACGAACTGTAGCAACGACGCATACTCAGGGAGAACACTTATACCTTGAAATTTAGTGAGATATCATCTTATAATGCTACCGCCATACTAAGCAAACTAAGATGCATAAAGGATAAACATCACATTCAATCAATATAAGTGTTATGATATGGCCATCATCATCTTGTGCCTTTGATCTCCATCTCCAAAGCACCATCATGATCACCATCGTCACCGGCTTGACACCTTGTTCTCCATCGAAGCATCATTGTCGTCTCGCCAACCATTGCTTCTACAACATCGCTACCATAGTGATAAAGTAAAGCAATTACATGGCGATTGCATTTCATACAATAAAGTGGCAACCATATGGCTCATGACAGTTGCCGATAACTGTGTTACAAAACATGATCATCTCATACAACAATTTATATAATCACGTCTTGACCATATCACATCACAACATGCCCTGCAAAAGCAAGTTAGACGTCCTCTACTTTGTTGTTGCAAGTTTTACGTGGCTGCTACGGGCTTAGCAAGAACCGTTCTTACCTACGCATCAAAACCACAATGATTTTTCGTCAAGTTTGTTGTTTTAACCTTCAACAAGGACCGGGTGTAGTCACACTTGATTCAACTAAAGTTGGAGAAACAGACACCCACTAGCCACCTATGTGTGAAGCACGTCGGTAGAACCATTCTCATGTAAGCATTCGCGTAATGTCAGTCTGAGCCGCTTCGTCCAACAATACCGCCGAATCAAAGTATGACATGCTGGTAAGCAATATGACTATTATCGCCCACAACACTTTGTGTTCTACTCATGCATATAACATCTAGGCGTAGACCTGTCTCGGATGCCACTATTAGGGAACACTGTAATTTCAAAAAAAATCATACGCACACGCAAGATCCATCTAGGTGATGCATAGCAACGAGAGGGGAGAGTGCTGTCCACGTACCCTCGTAGACCAAAAGCGGAAGCGTTATGACAACGCAGTTGATGTAGTTGTATGTCTTCACGGCCCGACCGATCCTAGCACCGAAGGCACGGCACCTCCATGATCTGCACATGTTCAGCTCAGTGACGTCCCACGAACTCTAGATATAGCTGAGGTCGAGGGAGAGTTTCATCAGCACAACGGCGTGGTGATGGTGATGATGAAGCTACTGGGGCAGAGCTTTACCTAAGCACTGCAACGATATGACCGAGGTCGAAATCTATGGAGGGGGGCACCACACACGGCTAAACAATCAACTTGTGTGTCTATGGCGTACCCCCTCCCCCGTATATAAAGGAGGGGAGGAGCGGAGGGCCGACCCTCTCATGGCGCGCCCAAGGGGGGAGTCCTAATCCCAGTAGGAGTAGGTTTTCCCCCCTTCCCTAGTTGGAGTAGGAGAAGAAGGAAGAGGGAGAGGGAGAGAAGGAAAGGGGGCCCAACCCCCCTCCCAATTCGGATTGGGCTTGGGGGGAGGGGGCGCCCCCACCTTCGCCGCCTCCTCCTCTCTCCCACTAAGGCCCATTAAGGCCCAATGACTCCCCAAGGGGTTCCGGTAAACCCCGGTACTCCAGTAAATGCCCGAACTCACCCGGAACCATTCCGATGTCCAAACATAGCCTTCCAATATATCGATCTTTATGTCTCGACCATTTCGAGACTCCTCATCATGTCTGTGATCACATCCGGGACTCCGAACAACCTTCCGTACATCAAAACACATAAACTCATAATACTGATCGTCATTGAATGTTAAGCGTGCGGACCCTACGGGCTCAAGAACTAAGTAGACATGACCGAGACTCAACATATTCTATGAAGATCTTTATCGGTCGAACCGCATAACAACATACGTTGTTCCCTTGTCATCAGTATGTTACTTGCCCGAGATTCGATCGTCGGTATCTCAATACCTAGTTCAATATCCTTATTGGCAAGTCTCTTTACTCGTTCTGTAATGCATCATCCCATAACTAACTCATTAGTCACACTACTTGCAAGGCTTATAGTGATGTGCATTACCGAGAGGGCCCAAAGATTCCTCTCCGACAATCAGAGTGACAAATCCTAATCTTGATCTATGCCAACTCAACAAACACCATCAGAGACACCTGTAGAGCATCTTTATAGTCACCCAGTTACGTTGTGACGTTTGATAGCACACTAAGTGTTCCTCCGGTATTCGGTAGTTGCATAATCTCATAGTCATAGCAACATGTATAAGTTATGAAGAAAGCAATAGAAATAAAGTAAACAATTATAGTGCTAAGCTAAGGGATGGGTCAAGTCAATCACATCATTCTCTAATGATGTGATCCCGTTCATCAAATGACAACTCTTTTCCCATGGCTAGGAAACTTAACCATCTTTGATTAACGAGCTAGTCAAGTAGAGGCATACTAGTGACGCTCTGTTTGTCTATGTATTCACACATGTACTAAGTTTCCGGTTAATACAATTCTAGCATGAATAATAAACATTTATCATGATATAATGAAATATAAATGACAACTTTACAATTGCCTCTAGGGCATATTTCCTTCAAATATTGCGGGCGAATGGCAATCAGCCGCGACAAACAGGTGGACGGCTGGCGTCGGAGTAGGTTCGTCGGCAACCGCGTGTCATTAATGTGGGCGGCGGACGGAAGGATGGCCGTGGTGTCGTTAACGCGGAGTAGTCGCTTGCACCGGGATGCCGCACGGGTGGCGCTCTCTCGACCGTCGCGCTGCTGTAATGCCGGTGCCAGTGAGAGGTCGTGTCGGGCGTGAATGCAGATGCTGCTTCAGTGACTTAACTGCAGGTGCAGTTGGGTCACTAACATGTGGGCCCAACAGGCATCTGGCCCGCATGTCAGTGTCACACCAACTATACCCGCAGTTAAGTCTTGTGAATGCGGCATTAACGTTTTGGAGAGACGGTGACCGTTTCAGGCGGGAAGTGCACACTAGCGGTGGAAGTGGTGTTGGTAGGCCAGGGCAGTCAGACGCTAGCATGGTGGTAAAATGTGAAATCATGGATGACGAGCCTTTGAAGCGTATGTGGCACGTATTGACAACCATACGTCCATGCAACCGCTCTTGTTGCCAGCTAGCCTTCGACGACCACCATTAAACACCACACAACCATGCATAACTTACGAATAATTGACGAATTGATCAAACACACACTCGTGTGCAGTGGCACTATGATCGGTCGCTCACGCTACATATATAGGTACCATAGTACCCTCTCTAGCTAGGCTGTTTTATAGATTGTCGTTGTGATGGATGATATACATGAGCAAGGCGCCGAGTCACGTCGTTGCATCGTGTGCAGAGCCATGGCTAATGTCGAGCAGCTCAGCACGCAAGCACGAGTATGACCGTTGGTGTTTAGGCAGGTGAATACATGCTCGGTGTTCGTGGAGGCCACCAGCAAACGTCTAAACAGTAATGGCAGGCACCGCCGGGGCGCGCAGGTGACGGGCTCGCCGTTTGTGTTGCGCCAAGAGTAGGACTTTGATTAAGATGGCGACGTGCATGCATTAGCATGGTTTGACAGCGTGAGCGTGAGTGTCTGCAAACGTACATGCTACTTGCCTCTATGGACGTGTGCGCTAATGTGTGCATCACGTATAATATTAAAAAATCGGTTTGTGCATTTAACGCAAAGTATTCCATTTTCATTTGGCTGACGAGTGTGCGTTGTAACGATGAGTCCGTGGTTTGATTCCTCACATACGCATAATTTTGGTTTTTATTTCTTTCTTCACTGATAGGTAGGCCCACATAGATAGATAGATAAAGAACACGAGCTGATGAGGCACATGCAGACTGTTTGACTGGTCAACCAGATAAATACAGAGCTATACGCTGAGCCAGTGACCATATAATCATCATATCTTGTATACAATGATCAAAGTGAGCTATCAAGGCAAGTTCGATAACTGTCGATGCATTCTACTCGGTAATAAATGCCTAGGATTGAAGGGGAATCCAAATTTCCTTCGTCTTCTGTCCTTGAGCTCTTGACAAACCAATGCACTATATGGTTGTCTGGCCACTCCACCCCAGAGCTCTCACCAAGCGTCGTTCATGCCACCACGCCGCACACTAACCGGTAAGGAAGCGATTGCATCCCGCCGCGCCGAGTTCCTCGCCGCCCATGACCGCAGACAAAATGGTAGGGAAGGCGATGGCATCCCGCCATGCCGAGTTCATCGCCGCTCGTGACCTCACACCTACGTGGGCAGAATTTGAAGCTGCCAAGGCTGAATGGGCGGTAGAGCAAGAGGCGGACAAAGCCACATAGAGGGAGTGGAAAAGGCAGAAAGCACTCAAGAAAAGAGAGGCCCGCTGCCGCAAGAAAGAAGAGGACGCACGCGTTGCTGCGGAGAGGTCGGTGGAGATCCAAGCACGGCGGGGTGTCGCCGGCAAAGCCGGGAAGGAGAACAACGATGTCTGGCCAGCATGTGAGAAGTAGTAGTACTAGTAGTTAGTGTGTGTGTGTGTGTGTCAGTGTCGCTCGTACGTTTGTTTAATTAATTATGAGCATGTACCAGTACTAGTTACTACTATAGTTTTTAGAACAAATTACTAGTACATTAGCCTAGACTCAATGGAAAAATTCCTATCATGTGCATCAAATGGCATCTCTTTCTCTATAGGAATTGGGATGCATGTCATCTCACTTCCTATGATTTTCATATTCCTATAAAAATTCCAATCATATGAACCAAAGGAGGCCTCTACTAGAGTACAGTACTACTGTAGCTAGCAGTATTGCTGGTACAGTAGTTTTCTTGAAGCAGAATTCAACGAAGTCATGATGGTTCCTTCGTCCAAGCAACTTCACAATGGTAAAGGTTGGGTCTGCGATTTGGCAGCTCATTAGTCATTATTATCGCGGTGCGACGACCGGGGTGACTCTCCCTTGGAGTTCTGCATGCATGACAAGTGGACCAGGATGGTCAACGTCCCACATGTTGGCGAACGGAAGTATTCTTTCCGATATCGAGGAGCAAGGAAACCACGTGGTATAGTATCACTGCTGATATATATTTATTTTTATTTTTGATGAATGCTAGAGTTTCAACTCTTACGATGAAGGATTGCCAAACACGGAACGTGTTGATTGTCCCACACGTCAGCGAAAGGAGTGGGACATGAACAGCATGGTAGAGCTTCTCCACTTCTTCCACTTCTGGGTTGGAGATCACACATAGTAGTACTAGTGGTATGAACGATACAAAGTGCGACCTGGAGAGAAAGACACGTCTAGTTGGAAGGTCTCGGGGCATACACGTAAAAAATATAAAACCTAATATGTTCCTCCAATTAATATAGTAGTAGTAGAGTACTTAGGCACGTACTCCTACGTGCATTGCATCATAACATCACCGTGCATTGCACGTACAACATTTAGTGGTAGTAAGATACAAATGCCTATATGCCATGCATGTTCATACTATTTGTGCCTTTCTACTTCACTTATTGTGCTACATTACTCAAGTTCATACGTCCACTCCTGGGTACATGTCCGTCTCGTAGTTCCAGTCCCACGTGTTCTTCATAGATGGAACGATCCATAGCTGTGGGCAATGGGAGTCCATATCATTGCAGCTAGTGTGGCTCCCCAGGATGGAGACTCGTCCAAACTATGGCCAGCCTCGACACAAAGTAGTCGCGTGCACTGGGAAGCGGCGCTCTCTCAGCCTTCGCGCTGCTTCAAAGCCGGCGCTAGTGAGAGGCTGCCTCCGCTCTGGTCGGGCATTAATGCGGCACTGACACTCCGGGGCGACGTTAACCGTTTCATGCGGGAAGCGCGCGCTGGCAAGGGAGGGGGGGTTGGGTCGGCCAGGGCGGTCAGACGCGGGCGTGGTGGTGGTATTGGTTTTAAACCGTTTTAGGTGTAGTACTGGTAGTTTGCAAAACTACTCAATTATTTCACTCAGCTTCCTAAGAAATTATGGTAAAAACGTTACCCCACAGCCCGCTTCCCTTCTCCTTCCTCTGCCACCGCTCGCGCACGTCCACGGGAAGCGATCGGTCAACCCTTATATTGGAGTGCTAGCACAAAAAGATGCATCCATGACCACTAAAATTTCCTTTCTCTTATCTCTATGAAATAAATGTGGCATGAAACTCAAAGCCCTTTAAGTCTGAGTATAATGGAAATCATCGTCGTCCTCCAGCTCTGCTTCCCCCGTGTCGTCGTCCTCCTGTTCTGGCTCCGCGTCGTCATTCTCCTCCTCCGGATCCGCGTGCTGCTCCGCCTCCAACGCCTCCTTGTCCGGCTCCGGCTAGTCCAGACTCCGAAGGCAGGGCGGCAGCGATCCAGGATTCACATCGTCTCTAGATTAAAGCACCGCTTCAGCGGGAGTATGACGTATGTCGTTACCTTCGGCCGGGCCATGGCTATTGGGCGACGGCGACCAGAGAAATTGGCGGCGGGAGGGGAACGAATGCAGTTACTGTTTGGGTTCATCATCTGTGACAGCCTGGATTTTGCCTTCTCTCTTTTCCCCGGACTTGCCTTCTCTCTGTTTCCGAACTTGGTTTTTGCCTTGCTTTGATTTGGGTTTTGGAATCATTTCAAATGGACTTGTGACTTGGGCATCCCCTTGGCTTTCACCCAAGTGACCTATCTTCACCTCATTCACCTATATATCCCCAAAATAATCAAATGAATATTTTTCATAAAAGAAAAATATTCATTTCCCCCCTTTGAAACCCTATTCAGAAACTTGTGCTCCAAAGCAACCCCAATTTTCCTTGCCCACAAAAATCTGAGATAAATCCAGAATATTCTTTGGACCTTGGCACACCTTCCCAAGCAAAAATATTGTGTGACTTTTTGTAATATTTTTTCTATAGAAAATCATTTCTATTCTGGCCCAAAATTCCAGTTTGTACAACAAGTACATTTTTCCTTGATCTTTTGGCACTGATATTTCTTGAGCTAAACTACCCTCCTAAGAAAACCTAAACCCCAGGAGATCAGCCCTAATGGCTTTCTAGAAGGTTGCTTAACTTGGCGACCAAGTTTCTGGTCAGAAACTTGCCAGCTTAGTTGAGTCAAATCTGGTTGGCCTGGGCATGAGCTATCACCTTTCCTAGACTAAACACTGCGTGGACAAGAGCGTAGATAGGTTTGGCAGCATTTGGGCGTTGTCTTGACCATGCCAGCATGGTGACCGCATGAGGACATGGCGCCTGGCAGCGTCTCGACGCGCTCTGGATGGCGCCATCCCCTCTGTTCAGCGCGTGCTCGATCCAGCGCTCACCAACGCCTGTCGCACCACGCCACCAGCCCCGACACATCGCCCTTGACCTCTCCCTGGTGCTCGTCGATGCCGGAGACGCCGCAGCAACCATGGGCACGTCGCGGCCAAAATCCACAGTGCACGCGTGCACTTGTCTGCTTCCTCCACCGCCTCCTCTGCTCGTCTGCGAGCGTGGGCAGCTCTTGCCTTGATGCTGCACATTTGCCCCCTTGCACTGCAGCTCTTTCGTCGTTGTTCGCCGCGTTTCCAGAGAGCTCCAGCGACGAC
>NC_041393.1:472297349-472372164 GCF_002162155.2 Triticum dicoccoides | reverse complement strand
ATAGCACCCTCCTCCTCCATTCTTAGCCATGCACCACTCCACACCACCTCCACGAAGACGTAGACGAGCCACGGCTCGGTCGGGTAGACCTCTGGCCGTCGCCCCGACCAGAGAACTCTGGCGACCTCCACAGCAGAGACACTGCTCTCCGGTGCCCCTCGAGCTCAAGCAGCTGCTCGGGCGCGGTATTGGGGGTCTGTTGGTGCTGCATGGACGCCGCTGAGCCCTCAGAGCCGCCCCTAGCCGTCGTCTTCAACCGCTCTGGCGAACCCCGTCCGCCACCGAGGCTTGCGACCTTGATAGCGAGTAGCTCCATACACCCCAAGCCAAGCCACGGTACAGGAAGGTGCGGCATGAGCCTAGCTTCAATCTTATCCTTTTAGCCTAGCCCCAGACCTCCTCGTCGCCGGCGTGAGCTCTGGCGAAACGCCGCCCCTCTCTGATCTCGTTTTCCCCCTCTCTCTCCTGACGTGCGGGACCCACCAGTCAGCGTCACCACTCGCGCCTGAAGCAGTACTAGTGGAGGCACACTCCCGCTTTACGCCTTCGAAGTCACCCCCCTAGGATTTCTGTTTAATTCAAAATTATTCAGAAATTTGACCAAATTTTGACCAGCCACTATTCCTAAACCATAAGTCCAAATGAATTGATTCTTTTTGCATTGTCTTTTCTTCAGAAAGCTCTAGCAGCACACCAAAAGGTGGGTTTTTCCTTGATGTCTAGAATTTCTGGTTATTTTCAGAATGGGTTTTGATAATTGCTTTTGTGGTTTTAAATTCTTTTCAGAAGGAGAAGCTTGTTTTGAAGCAAACCAAGAGGGGTGTGGTCCTCCTCTACACTAAGGCAAGCCACACTAGCATTTGGATGGTGTTATTTCAATATATATGATTTTCTACTTGAATATGAGCTTTATTTGCATTTAAAATTTGATAAATAAATTTTGTTAATTGTTAGTTACTTTATCATGTTGATATGCTTGTTTTAGTTACTGGTTGATTGCATGAACTTGTTTGGTCAAGTAGAATAAAATTGGGATAATTAGATTTATGCCCCTAGTTGTGTCCCACTCGTCTGTTTTAGCCCTAATTCCCAAAAGTCACTGGTTCTGTCCAAGTCACTTTGCTCCTCTTATGCTTTTGCCCTTTGACCGTTTGACCGTCAGTTTGAAAACTTCATAACTAATTCATACTAAATCAGAAAAATGCAAATAAGATACCAAAATGTTCAGAAAAACATCACCTATATGTCAGTGTCATTTGCATTCATGAAAAAAAGTGTTGGAAAGTGCACATCCGAGTTTTGGCTCTTTTGCTACCACCATGAATATAAAACTCTAAACAAATTAAAAAAATCAAAAAAAATATGGTGGCAAAGAATGACAAATGTTCTAAGTGCTTACCAAGTTTCATTAGGGAACGACATTCGTGGAAGTCGTGGCAAAAAAATAATCTATTTTGGATTGCTGATTGTTTTTTTTTGCCGCGGCACCCACGAATGTTATTCCCTCATGAAACTTGGCAGGCACTTAAAGCATTTTTCATTCTTTGCCACCAATTTTTTTTTTTGAACTTTTTTAGATTTTACTATTCATGGTGGTAGCATAAGAGCTAAAACTCGGATGGGCACTTTCCAACACTTTTTTCATGAATGCAAATGACACTGACAAATAGGTGATGGTTTTCTGAACATTTTGGTATCTTATTTGCATTTTTCTGATTTAGTATGAATTAGTTATGAATTTTTCAAACAAATGGTCAAAGGGCAAAAGCATAAGAGGAGCAAAGTGATTTGGACAGAACCAGTGACTTTTGGGAATTATGGGTAAAACAGGTGAGTGGGACACAACTAGGGGCATAAATCTAAATATCCCAATTAAATTTTGCATCAGTTATATTGCTATGGTAGGAAATGATAACTTTTTATTAAGTGATATTTGCTTATAAATGTTGGACTAACAAAAATATTGCTTGAGTAGTTATAACCAGAAAAGTTTTGATCTTGAGTGTTGCAAGATTAATATGTTGATAAGTATGATCCATATGCATGTGTTGTTTGCTTTGCATGTCAATTAGTTGCATGGTTACGGCCTAGTAGCATGGTTATTTTGATAAAAAGTTTTGCCTAAGTTAAACTTGATTAAGTTCAACTAGAATATGATGTTGATCACATCATGGTGCCACTATATTGGGTTTTTATTCAGTGCGACCACATTTACCTGATGGGAAGGTATTGATTCGGTCCTTTATTGTGCCTCTCACCAGTGACTCCCGCGAGGGGAGGTTATGGGCGTGCATACCCTGGCCCGATAAGCAGACATAACCTTGCGTGCTCGTTTTTGTTTTTATGGTACCTTCTCCCTGTTTGGGACCATTTTGCCACAATGGTGGTCATTAGTGTCTTTGGTAGATACGGGGCCACCCAAGACCTAGCCCTGAGAGGGAGTTGGTCGGAGTGGCCGGGGGAGTGCCATGACAAAGGGAGGCTTTCGTCGGAATGTTGTGGTCCACCCGAATGGGAATATGATGCCAGGGTTCCGTAGTGTGGGTAAAGTGCGCTACCTCTGCAGAGTGTATTAAATCTATTGATAGCCGCGTCCACGGACATGGGCATAGCTCATAGTAGGTCACACCATGGATCAACTTTTAAAAGTACTCTTGCAAACTAATGATTGTTGCGATGTTGTGGGTTTCATGAACTTCCGAGTTGTTCATGAGCGGTTGGATCTCAGTTGTGACCCCGGTATGGTCACCACTTGGTTACAAGGAAACCGTCTGGTAAGCGAGTCCGTGGGACTCGGAGCGCGTATTGCTTTCATTGCATGCTTAGTAATTCTTGCTTGTGCATTAACTTGATTAATTGTCATGATATTGTCTGTCGTTGTGCTTATGTTTGTTGTGAGCTTGCAAGTACATTCAATGTACTAACCTGGCGTGTCATGCCAGCTTTCAGGCAAGTCGATTCGCATCGGAGCGCATCTCAAGTCTAGGCCGTGTCCATGTCGGTGTCCCTGTGCTATGGAGTTCCACTACATCGTTCTTCCGCTGCCGCGTAGTTCAAGTGACCGAGGCCCTTGTCGTGTTCATTAAATAATGTACATACTGTTCAGCAACACTGTGTGTGCCACTTGGCCTCGTAGCTCGATGTAATATCAGACTTATGTAATCCGCTAGCATCAATAAAGCGGTTGTTTCTGTACCATGATGTTGTGTGTTGCCAGAAGACTAGATCTCTGGGCTTGCAATGCAAGGTAAGCCGGTTGCTCTGAGCCGGGGTGCCACAACGCTTGGTATCAGAGCCGCGCTGATTGTAGGACACGCTAGACCGTTAGTGCGTTACTAAAATGGTAGATAGCTTCGTTCGAGTGTCGGTAGTCATAGAAACTTGTTGTTGCATTGCATGCATGTTTGTCTGTTGTTATTACTAACTGTATGGTTTGTGAGTGTATATGGCTCCAGTACCGATCTTGTACCATCCTCAGCCAGCTCCGTACACATCACCGCACCTGCTTCAGATCGTGTGGCGACGACTCTATCCAAAGGGTGCTGATCCAGAGTATTGGGTGTACCGGGAGTATCCAGCCGGTGCATTGTCTGAGTATTATGCTGAGGTCACTCTACACCATAGTTCCCCTTCTGGCGCTTACACTCATTCTTCTAAGGGTGGTCTTGCTTCTACGCCACCTCAAGCGGTCCAGTTTGCTGCTATCGAAGCTCTTGTAGACTTGCGTTACAACAAGGTTCGCATGCACACCCACCCAGGTTTCTTCTTCTACCCATATCTGCATGAGAATGGGAGAATCCGCTTTCCTTTGATTAATCCGGCGTGCGATCGTCCCACTAGCCACCTTTCTCACTATATCACTCCAAGCTATCTCCTTAACTATGAGTTAGCTCGGGAGCTTTCACGCGCGCGGACAGCTCTCGCCGCTGCTCGTGTTAGGAACCCTCTTCCGTCTTTCATCTACACTACTCTAGTTCCTACAGTCTTTGTTCCACCGATGACTTCTCAGGGTACCGCTAACCCTTTGGCGGTAACCCCTCACAGTGCTCCTGCTGCGTGGGCTTCCCTTGTCGCTACTCCTGCCGCTCCTATGCTTAGATCCCATCCCGCGCCTATCTCTGAGGGAGATCCCTTGAGTCAGCGCCGTCGTGTCTCTCTTAAACCGGAGGTCTCCACCATCAGTTCAGGATTTGGGTCCGGCTCAGGAGAGGAGTCCGTAGCTACGCAGTCCGAGCAGTAGACCGTTAGAGTATCATTTTCATCTTGAATATTATGTATGGGTGTAATCGCACGTGTCATGACACTTAGTATCATGTAATTATGTTGGAACCTTTTTATTTGCTTTGGTTTTCATTCGCCGTTTTCTTTTGGGATTTGTCGCTGGCTTTCCTCCCATTTTGGAATTTTCTCATCATGGTTGCTATTATTGGGAAAAATGAATAATAGGATGCCGCGTGGAGGCAGCAGCAGTCAAGCTGGTGAGGGTGTCCCTGTCTGTTGCTCCGCAAGACAGGCAGGACATTCCCCCGAGCCATACCAGCCACCTCCGTCTCCACCGCCAAATCCGCCGTCCACTGAGCAAATCCTGCGAATGTTTGAAGAAAAAAGAAGCAACAATCTACTGGAAATACTGAAAAGTGTGCAAGTTATGGTTGGGTAGAATGGAAATCATAATGGACATCATTCCAAGCTATCAGATTTTCAGCGAACCAAGCCTCCCAGTTTCAGCCAAGTTCTTGATCCATTGGACGCCAATTATTGGTTAAGGACTATTGAGAGGAAACTGGAGATTGCACGCACTTAAGTGGGAGACAAGGTTCCTTTCGCAACACATTATCTCGAAGGAGCTGCCGCAATATGGTGGGATAATGCTAAGGCAATATGGCCCGCGGACAAGGAAATTACCTGGGCTACATTCGAGGACCATTTTCGCAAGTATCATATTCCCACCAGGATTATGAAAATCAGACAACGCAACTTCCTCGCCCTCACTCAAGGCAGCATAACAGTCAAAGTACCTGAATAAATTCAACCATTTGGCCTTCTATTCTCTCCACGATGTGGCCACAAAGGAACGGAAGATAGACAGGTTTCTTGGAGGACTGAATCAGCATCTCAGGTGCACTCTCAGCATGTTTGATTTTCCGGACTTCCTGACGCTGGTGAACAAGGCCCTCATCACAGAAAGGGAACACAAGCTCCTCCACGACACAAGCCAGCTGTTAACAACCACAAACACAAATTCAAGCCGAAGAAGGATATGCAACCCGCGCAGAAGGCTCGTACTTGGCAACAGACCCAAGTGGAGTACAAACCCGACTGGCAGCAGAATGTCAACAAGACTACCACTCAAGTCAAAAATGTCGTGACCAGCCTGGTGCGCGAAGATTGTCAGCACAACAATTCATGCTTTAGCTGTGGTCAAACCGTACACTACGCCAGACAGTGTCCCAAGAACAACAAACAAGCAACTCCATTTCACCCGCAAGTCAACTACATGGAGACGTATTCCGCCCCCGAAATCATCCAGGGGCAAATCCATCATATCTCCATAGACGAAGCCCAAGAGGACCCGGAAGTCGTCATTGGTATGTTCCTTGTTAATGACATACCCGTCGTAATTTTATTTGACTCTGGGGCTTCCCACTCTTTTATTTTGCTGAGTTTTGCTTCCCAAAACAATTTTCCTTGCTCGATTTTGGGAAAGCACATGCTGGTACAATCCTCGAGATCCCTACTCAGAAGCAATCTTGTCTGCCGTAATTTGGAAATTGACATCAAGGGCGTCAAGTTTCCAATATCCTTGATAATCATCGACTCCAGCAAATTGGATGTTATTTTGGGCATGAATTGGTTAACCCAATACCAAGTATGCATCAGTTGTGCGACCAGAGAAGTTACCTTGAAAAATATGGAATGTCGCACCACAAGTTTTTATGCCCGCAAGCGCATACCCACGAAAGATATGGTTTTCGCAGCCATGGCAGAAGAGGTGGAATTAATTCCACTGGTCAGTGAGTATCCAGATGTATTTCCTGAAGAATTACCAGGCATGCCATCCGACAGAGAACTGGAGTTTGCCATCGATTTGGTGCCTGGAACCACACCGATACACAAGAAATACTATCGGATGCCTTCATCAGAATTGGTGGAATTGAAGAAACAACTGGATGAGATGCTGCAGAAAGGATACATCCGCCCAAGCTCTTCACCATGGGGATCACCAGCGATATTCGTGGATAAAAAGGATGGTAGTCTACGAATGTGTGTGGACTACCGACAGCTGAACAACGTCACCATCAAAAACAAGTATCCACTTCCAAGGATTGACAATCTGTTTGATCAACTCAGTGGGGCCAAGATATTCTCCAAAATTGATTTGAGGACCGGATATCATCAGCTCAAGATAAAGAAGGAGGATATTCCTAAGACCGTGTTCACCACTCGTTACGGTCTTTATGAATATACCGTTATGTCCTTCAGCCTCACCAACGCCCCAGCCTTCTTCATGCATATGATGAACAAGGTGTTTATGGATTTCTTGGACAAATTTGTGGTGGTATTCATTGACGACATACTCATTTACTCCAAGAGCAAAGAGGAACACAAGGAGTATCTCCGAGCAGTTTTGCAAAGGCTTTGCAACTATCAACTTTATGCCAAATTCAGCAAATGTGAGTTTTGGCTCTAGCAAGTGGGATTTCTCGGGCACGTCCTCTCGGCAGGAGGAATCTCAGTGGATCGAAGCAAGGTGAAGGATGTACTTGATTGGTCCGCACCCACAACAGTCTCAGAAATCCGGAGTTTCCTTGGACTAGCCGGATATTATCGCCGCTTAATTGAAGGATTCTCCAAGATCTCCAAGCTAATGACTGAGATCCTAAAGAAGGATAAGAAGTTTGAATGGACTGAGGACTACGAACGGTGTTTCAATGAGTTAAAAATCAGGCTGAATCAGCACCAGTATTAACTCTTCCAGACATCTACCGCAGTTTTGATGTCTACTACGACGCGTCCAGAAAAGGACTTGGATGTGTACTCATGCAAGATGGCAAAGTTGTGGCTTATGCATCCCGACAACTGCAGCAACACGAAGGAAACTATCCCACTCATGATTTGGAATTGGCCGCGATGGTGCACGCCTTGAAGATCTGGAGACACTATCTGATTGGGAAGAAGTGCCAGATATTTACCGACCACAAGAGTCTCAAGTATATATTCACTCAGCCCGACCTGAACCTTTGGCAGCAAAGATGGCTCGAGTTGGTTAAGGATTATGACCTCGGCATAAATTATCACCCGGGCAAAGCTAATGTAGTGGATGATGCCCTCAGCTGCAAACCAGCCAACCTTAATGCTCTCATGGATTCATTGCCTCCTGAGCTTTATGAAGAAATCACTCAGCTCAATTTGGTGATCACCGATACCTGCCTTGCCAACATATTGGAAGTTACCCCTACTCTCGAAGAAGAAATCCGCAATGCTCAAGCAGATGACAATTTATTGCAAATATATGTCCAAAGGATGCACAAAGGGCATGCACTGGATTTTTCTCAAGATCCACAAGGTACGCTAAGGTTTCAAGGAAGGATTTGCGTACCCAACCTCGAAGATCTGAAGAAGAAAATATTGGCAGAAGCACATGAAGTGCCATATTCTATTCATCCAGGCGGTACCAAAATGTATGAGGACCTTCGCCAGGTATTCTTGTGGGAAGGGATGAAGAAAGACATGGCATACTTTGTGGCCTGTTGCGATATATGCAACAAGGTAAAGGCGGAACACCAAAATCCCGCTGGACTCCTTCAACCTATGCCAGTATCCTAATGTAAATGGGACGATATCTGCATGGATTTCATCACCGGGCTACCAAGGTCTCACCGAGGAAACGATGCCTTATGGGTCATCGTGGACACCTTAACAAAGGTGGCACATTTCATTCCCATCCGGACCATCTACCGTGTAGATCAACTTGCACAATTATATGTGTCAAGAATCGTCAGTTTGCATGGAGTACCCAAGACTATCACTTCAGACAAAGGATCTCTCTTCACCTCCGCCTTTTGGTCTCGACTACATCAAGCTTTGGGGACCGCTCTAAAATACAGCATGGCTTATCATCCTCAGACAGATGGACAGACTGAGCGAGTAAATCAAATACTCGAAGATATGCTCCGGGCATGTGCATTGGCCCAAGGAACCAAGTGGGAAGACTGTCTGCCCTACGCCGAGTTTTCCTACAACAATAGTTTCCAGACCAGCTTGAAGATGTCACCTTATGAAGCCCTGTATGGACGGAAATGCCGCACTCCGCTGAACTGGTCGCAAACAGGAGACAGCCGCATCTTCGGGACTGATTTAATGTTCGAAGTAGAGAAGCAAGTCAAGGAAATCCGAGACCGACTGCAGCTGGCCAAATCACGACAGAAGAGCTACTATGATGCCGAACACCGTTAGATCAGCTTCGAACCCGGAGAACACGTATATCTCCGAGTCACCCCTATGAAAGGAGTCAAGAGGTTTCAGACCTATGGAAAATTGGCACCGAGATACGTCGGTCCATTTCCATTCATGGCTAGAGTTGGAACAGTTGCATATCAGTTGGAATTGCCACCGGAACTGTCAGAAGTACACAATGTGTTTCACATCTCGCAGCTGAGAAGATGCATCTCGCCATAGGAGAAAAGGACAGATATGGCAGAGATCCAATTGGCTAAGGATTTGACTTATGAGGAAAAGCCAATCAGAATATTGGATCAGACAGAAAGGGTCACTCACAGCAAAGAAATAAGGTTTTACAAGGTTCAGAGGGAGCATCACACCGAACAGGAAGCAACCTGGGAAAGGGAGGAATTTTTGAGGACTGCATACGCAGAATGGTTTTCCCAAGCAACCAAATCTCGAGGACGAGATTCATCCTAAGTGGGGGAGGTTTGTAACAGCCTGGGTTTTGCCTTCTCTCTTTTTCCCGGACTTGCCTTCTCTCTGTTTTCGGACTTGGTTTTTGCCTTGCTTTGATTTGGGTTTTGGAATCATTTCAAATGGACTTGTCACTTGGGCATCCCCTTGGCTTTCACCCAAGTGACCTATATTCTCCTCATTCACCTATATATCCCCAAAATAATCAAATGAATATTTTTCATAAAAGAAAAATATTCATTTTCCCCCTCTGAAACCCTATTCAGAAACTTGTGCTCCAAAGCAACCCCAATTTTCCTTGCCCACAAAAATCTGAGATAAATCTGGAATATTCTTTGGACCTTGGCACACCTTCCCAAGCAAAAATATTGCATGACTTTTTGTAATATTTTTGCTATAGAAAATCATTTCTCTTCTGGCCCACAATTCCAGTTTGTACAGCAAGTACATTTTTCCTTGATCTTTTGGTGCTGATCTTTCTTGAGCTTAACTACCCTCCTAAGAAAACCTAAACCCCAAGAGATCAGCCCTAATGGCCTTCTAGAAGGTTGCATAACTTGGCGACCAAGTTTCTGGTCAGAAACTTGCCAGCTTAGTTGAGTCAAATTTGGTCGGCCTGGGCATGATCTATCACCTTTCCTAGACTAAACACTGCGTGGACGAGAGCGTAGACAAGGTTTGGCAGTGTTTGGGCGTCGTCTTAACCATGCTAGCGTGGTGACCGCGTGAGGACATGACGCCTGGCAGCATCTCGACGCGCTCTGGATGGCGCCATCCCCTCTGTTCAGCGCGTGTTCGATCCAGCGCTCGCCGACCCCTGCCGCACCACGCCACCAGCCCCGACCCATCGCCCTTGACCTCTCCCTAGCGCTCGCTGATGCCGGAGACGCTGCAGCAAGCATGGGCATGTCACAGCCAAAAGCCACAGTGCACGCGTGCACTTGTCCGCTTCCTCCACTGCCTCCTGTGCTCGTCCGCGAGCATGGGCAGCTCATGCGTTGTTGCTGCACGTTTCCCCCCTTGCACTGGAGCTCTTCTGTCGCCATTCGCCGCGTTTCCAGAGAGCTCCAGCGGTGACACGTCCCCCTCGCTCCGGCTATATATAGCGCCCTCCTCCTCCATTCCTAGCCACGCACCACTCCGCAACACCTCCACGAACACGTAGACGAGCCACGACTCAGTCGGGCAGGCCTCTGGCCATCGCCCCGACCATAGAACTCCGGCTACCTCCACAGCAGAGCCACCGCTCTCCGGTGCCCCTCGAGCTCAAGCAGCTGCTTGGGCGGGGCATTGGGGGTATGCTGGTGCTACCTGGAAGCCGCTGAGCCCTCGGAGCCGCCCCTAGACATCGTCTTCAACCGCTCCAGCAAACCCCGTCCGCCACCGAGGCTTGCGAGCTCGATAGCGAGCAGCTCCGTCCACCCCAAGCCAAGCCACGGGTATGGGCAGGTCCGCCACGAGCCCAGCTCCAATCCTATCCCTCTAGCCTAGCCCCAAACCTTCTCATCGTCGGCATGAGCTCCGACGAAATGTCGCCCCTCTTTGATCTCGTTTTCCCCCTCTCTCTCCCCTGACATGCGGGACCCACCAGTCAGCCTCACCACTCGCGCCCAAAGTGGTACGAGTGGAGGCGTACTCCCACTTTATGCCTTTGACGTCACCTCCCCCCCCCCTAGGATTTCTGTTTAATTCAAAATTATTCAGAAATTTGACCAAACTTTGACCAGCCACTATTCCTAAACCATAAGTCCAAATGAATTGATTCTTTTTGCATTGTCTTTGTTTCAAAAAGCTCTAGCAGCACACCAAAAGGTGGATTTTTCCTTGTTGTCTAGAATTTCTGGTGATTTTTAGAATGGGTTTTGATAATTGCTTTTGTGGTTGTAAATTCTTTTCAGAAGGAGAAGCTTGTTTTGAAGAAAATCAAGAGGGTGTGATCCTCCTCTACACTAAGGCAAGCCACACCAGCATTTGGATGGTGTTATTTCAATATCTATGATTTTGTACTTGAATATGAGCTTTATTTGCATTTAAAATTTGATAAATAAATTTTGTCAATTGTTAGTTACTTTATCATGCTTGATATGCTTGTTTTAGTTATTGGTTGATTGCATGAACTTGTTTGGTCAAGTAGAATAAAATTTTGCATTAATTATATTGCTATGATAGGAAATGATAACTTTTTATTAAGTGATATTTGCTTATAAATGTTGGACTAATAAAAATATAGCTTGAGTAGTTATAACCAAAAAAGTTTTGATCTTGAGTATTGCAAGATTAATGTGTTGATAAGTTTGATCCATATGCATGTGTTGTTTGCTTTGCATGTCAATTAGTTGCATGGTTACGACCTAGTAGCATGTTTATTTTGATAAAAAGTTTTGCCTAAGTTAAACTTGATAAAGTTCAACTTGAATATGATGTTGATCACATCATGGTACCACTGAATCAGGTTTTTATTCAGTGCAACCACATTTACCTGATGGGAAGGTCTTGATTTGGTCCTTTATTGTGCCTCTCACCAGTGCCTCCCGCGAGGGAAGGTTATGGGCATGCATACCCTAGCCTGGTAAGCAGACATAACCTTGTGTGCTTGTTTTTGTTTTTATGGTACCTTGTCCCCGTTTGGGACCATTTTGCCATGACGGTGCCCGTTGGTGTCTTTCGTAGACACGCGGCAACCCAAGACCTAGCCCTGAGAGGGAGTTGGTCGGAGTGGCCGGGAGAGTGCCATGACAAAGGGAGGGTTTTGTCGGAATGTTGTGGTCCACCCAGATGGGAATGCGAGGCCAGGGTTCCGTAGTGTCGGTAAAGTGCGCTACCTCTAAAGAGTGTATTAAATCTATCGATAGTCGCATCCTTGGATATGGGCATAGCTCATAGTAGGTCACACCATGGATCAACTTTTAAAATTAATCTTGCAAACTAATGATTGTTGCGATGCTGTGGGTTTCATGAACTTCCGAGTTGTTCATGAGCGGTTGGAACTCAGTGGTGACCCCGGTATGGTCACCGCTTGGTTACGAGGTAACCGTCTGGTAAGAGAGTCCGTGGGACTCGGAGCGCATATTGTTTTCATTGCATGCTTAGTAATTCTTGCTTGTGCAATAACTTGATTAATTGTCATGATATTATCTGTCATCGTGGTTATGTTTGTTGTGAGCTTGCAAGTACATTCAATGTACTAACCTGGCGTGTCATGCCAGCTTTCAGGCAAGTCGATTCGCATCGGAGCACATCTCGGTTCTAGGCCGTGTCCACGTCGGTGCCCCTGTGCTATGGAGTTCCACTACTCGTTCTTCCGCTGACGCGTAGTTCAAGTGACCGAGGCCCTTGTCGTGTTCATTTAATAATGTACATACTGTTCAGCAGCACCATGTGTGCCGCTTGGCCTCGTAGCTCGATGTAATATCAAACTTACGTAATCCGCTAGCATCAATAAAGTAGTTGTTTCTGTACCATGATGTTGTGTGTTGCCAGAAGACTAGGTTGCTCTGAGCCGGTTGCTCTGAACCGGGGTGCCACATCGTCCGGCTTAAATAAATGCGCACTATCACGTGTACCCGTGGGTGCACAAATTGTAACATATGGGTCTGCTTAAGGGGGCATCACGTAACTGGTGTGTGTGTGTGTGTGAGATTCTGAGAGACAGAGTGCGTGTGTGCGACTCTACTCTTCGGACATGTACTCAACCTTTTGCATCGGGATATAAGTATAAATGTATTACACTTTAGCTAGTGATTTATGTGGCCATGTTAACGTGGTTGTGTAAAAAAATTGTCATTTCCTGCTCGTGATTTGCGTTATATAATTATGAGAAGTTTGCTAACTACTAAAGTAAAGTGGAATTTGTCCATGTTATACAAGTAAATTAAGGTGATTGTTTATCATACGGGTAAGGTTGGACGAAGGGTGGTAGGAACAAATGCTCCGCCTAGAGCATGTGTGTGTGAGATGGAGTCTTAGTGTGTGTGGGGGGGGGGTGCGTGCGTGTGTGTGTGTGTGTGTGTGACGCGGAGTCTTCGGTGGTGAAAGTAATTTAAGTGTGTATGGCAGAGGCCACCAACAAGGGGGTGCGAGAGAGAAAATGCCTGTAGAGAGGGAAGAGAAGGCGTGTGCGCGTGAGAGGAGTCGACATCGAGAGAACGTGTTTGTTCGAGAGACACCGAGGAAGACTACTATATATCGATGGTGCATGTAGGCGGGAATTAAACGAAGGGATGTTCTTATTGGTTTCGGGGATATAGGGGAAGAGTGAGAGAGGGGGGTAGCTAGAAGGAGATTGTTAAGTGTGTGTTTTACCCATCTAGGTGGAAGTTATGTGCACACAAGAAGAGAACGATTCGATGTGGGGTTATGGATGAGGGAAATTAACTACGTATGGAGACATAGGAGACATTGAACGTGCATGTGTGAGAGGTATACATGTATACGTGGGATGTGTGTGTGTGTGTGTGCGCGCGCGCATGGTCGAGATAAAAGAAAGAAGACATAGGTCATAAGATCAATGACATGGGAGAGACGGGTCGGTATGACAATATGCATGCATGTGAGAGTGCAGGGAATAAGGCCTGATAATCGAGCATGTGTTTTTGTCTTTAAGAGATAGTGGCGTGGGCTGGAGCACGCATCTATGGCGAGCAGAGGGAGCGAGACACAACGATTGTGAAAAAGAGATCAACCTATAGATGCATGTATGGAGAGACAGATATAGTGTGCATGATAGAGGAAGCAAGAGTGTGTGCGAGAAATAAATGTTGACGGAGAAACTACAGATAAATAGAGAGATAGAGATGCTATCTAGAGGGACATCGGCTAGTTTGAGTGTTGGATATGACCGCTGAGTGGTTCAGAGGGTGAAGTTATGTGTGTGAGAGAAAGATAAAAAGAGGGCACATGACTGCATGTAGAGAAACATATATAGTGTGCGTGATAGGAAGCAAGAGTGAGAACGAGAAAGAAGGTTGATGGAGAAACAGATAAATAGAAAGATAAATATGCTAGCTAGTGTGTGTGTTAGAGATAAGAGTCGAGTGGATTAGAAGGTTGAGTTATGTGTGTGGGTGTGAGAGAGATAGAATGAGGGTGCATGTGAGTCACATACAAACAAATATCAGAGAGAAATAAAATCCCGAGAGACGGAGTTTTGTGTCTATGAGAGAGAAAGATATTTCACAATGAGAGTAATAGCTAGAGAGACATATCAGGGAACGCGAGATATCTCTAGGGAGAGAGTGTGTGTGTGAGCGACATACAAGAGAATGGTGGAGAGATATGAGACCCTGGGAGACAGAGTTTGTGTTTGTGTGTGAGGAAGAGATATTTAAGAGGAAGAGTCATAGCTTCTCTTACTTAAGGAGTGCAAGACATCTCTTTGTGAGAGGGGGTGTGCGAGTGGCACATAGGGGAATAGTGGAGAGAAATGAGACCCCGGGAGATGAAGTTTGTGTTCGTGTGAGAGGAAGAGATTTCACATGGAGAGTCATAGTTAGAGACACATAGGAGGGAGCGAGATATACTTAGAGAGAGATAGAGTGATGAAGGTCGAGGGAGAGAGTACCGTCAGTGTGTTACAAAGATAAAAGATCATTGTCGACATACAAGTAGCACGAGAGATACCTGAGAGACGATGAACGCGTATAGGTCTAGAGACGTACTCCTATATAAGCATGAGTGATAGCTATATGAGACGAATATATAGGTTAAAGGTGATTCAAATATTTAAACTAGAGATCACGACATCGATAATATCATAACAAAAGTTGGTGTATCAAACATGCATATTCAATTGAATTTGGGGACATGTGTAATGTTATATAGTTTATCAATATTAGTGATCCCTAGATTCTTTAATTAGAGACAATGCATGGTTTAGATGCAATTAATGTCTAAATAGGACTACACTATATGTTGCATGTGTGAAACACATTATACATGTTTGAGAAGTAAAAAAACCGCATGAAACACACACATTAATTGGAGACAGTTAGCGACGAATGCATACATTGGATTTCAACATAAAGTGGTTCCAAATATTTGCAAATCCAAATTAAGATTGATCAAGCCTTATGAATATGAGATCATGCCATTTGTAAACCATATTTATGTATAAAGGGTGTTGTTCTTTTGAAAGTATATATAAAAAATGATGTATATAGAATTTTATTCCAATCGAAAATGGATCTTGCCCGAACAAAAATATAATACAAACTAGATTCGAATTGAGTTGGCACGGTAAACATGCACTCTTGCTCTGCAAAAATTTGAACGAAGCAGGGAAATTCGCAGTAACCGCCCTAAACCAAAATCTGTGAGATGGAAATTATTGCCTATCCCTGACATGGAAAGCCTATTGGCTGGATTTCTATAGGTTTCGATAGGCATAGATTTGTAATTTCACTCAAACGTGACATAACCGCCTCTCACACGGATTCATACATGGTGGGTGCCAAAACAAAGTGTCTCCTCAGCCGAAATCGACTCCCTCCCTGATTCATACATGGTGGGCGCCAAAATAAACTCTCGTCGGCCGAAATCTCAGTCGAAAAATATTCGGAGTATGCGAGATTACCGTCCTATCCCCAACCGACTAATATTGGTGTGATGTAGGTAATTTTGAATGGGGGCTAAGTTTGTAAATTTCCTCGCATTTGAGACAAGCGCACCCTGAAGACTTGGTTCCCCCTTATTCTCTCCCTCCATTTCCCCATTGGTACTCCGTGGGCACCAAAACACCCTCTCCACCCCAGCCTCCTTCGTCCGCCACCCCATCCACCGCCGTCCTCCTCCACCATGCCGGAGCTGATACCCCGACGCCGTCATCCATTATAAGAGGTCGACCTCTCTCATCCACAGTTTTGGACCGGGAACCTTGCATCCCGTCCTCTCGCTTCATCCCCGCCGTCGTCCACCTTGCCAGCGCCGCTCGATCGTCTCATGCACCGCACCAGGATATTTCCCCCACCGCCACCGTCTACCGTCCTAGATCTGCTTCAACACCGCCGACAGCCATCACTACCGCAGGACTGTCAAATTCTCAGCAGATGCATACACGGTGCCGCACCAGAGGTGGTACTCTTTCGTATCTGCTCAACTTATTTATCACAGCAAGAAAATAGATCGCCACTGCTTTACTCTGATTTCTTGTCCATCACTTACTTGTTAGTTGAAAGCAAACATTGGTTGCAAAGTTGCCTTTGTCCGTTTTGTACCTTCAGATCTGCCATGGCACGCTCAACACTATACTCGCAATGCTTATGGTTTTCCCCTTTTATATTCAACAATAGTTAAATGAAAGTTGACTAAATTTCAAAATTGGGTCAGTCGATTTTTGAGAGCTCGACGGAGTTCGCCGGTGCGAAGGAAGGGACTCATCGGAGGGCTGCCCCATTATCTATCTTAGGGTTTCGGGTGGGGACAGTGGTTGTGGGGGCTATCATCGGGCTATGGTGGGGCCTCGCCAGAGGCAAAACTCGACGCGAGTGGGGTGGGATTAGCTAGAGGGATGGCCGGGGGCGACGGAAGATCGGAGGTGGTGGGCGATTCAGGGGAGGGCGGGGGCTGATGGTTCGGCCGGCCACCCCTGTGGCGGTCTTTAGGGGAAGAATAATAGGCGAGGAAGAAGAAGGGCTAGGAGACGTAGGATCTTCATCCAACCGCCTGAAATGGTCGACTAACCCAAATGACGGAAGTCAGGCGACTTGCATGTAAACATTCCCATATGTTCAATACTATTATCATAGGTGCTTTGAGATGTACGTGCAAGAAGTGCTCCTCAACCCATCAAGCTAAACATGATGCCACTCATAATTCCAAACTTAGATGCTCAAATACGAATCTTGATGCTGACATGTACTAAAACTAAGAATGTTTAATTGGTCAGTTAATGTTGCTACTTTACTTTCGAAAAGCACATGAGCCACATATTGAGGGACAACAGAGAGTTGCGTTCTTTATGTGCTCTAGTTCATCATGTGTGGCCAACCAACATTTTATTATCCAAAATCTCCTTGCTCTTCTTTAGCATTCTCCTCTTCTGTTCTTCCTTTGTAAGTATTCTCTTTGTACCTAAATATAAGTCTTTGTAGAGATTCCTCCATGGACTACATATGGAGCAAAATGAGTGAATCTACAAATAATTGTACTTAGAAATAGAGGGAGTATAATAGTTGTACAGTATGTTCTTTGTAGTGAAGAGGAGCAGGGACATTTGCAATGTACTAGTCAATTCGGTCGCTTGTCATGGATGCTTTCATATCTTCGTGTTGGTCTTCATATCGATTGTCATGGACACTTTAAACTCTTCGTATTTGATCGTATGTGTCGCCTTTGAGAGTTAGACTGATAGTAAGAGTATTGCGCCTTCAATTGTAAGGAGCTAGTATGCGAAGCCTTTCTAGCCGTACCGGCAATACTAGCACATATAATCCAGCAAGTTTCACTTTCCTGATTTTACTCCTTATGCTTAGGGTTTTCCCATTATATCTACACTATAATCTGCGTGTGTCCAACTAGCAGTTTTCCACCCTTTAAAGCTAAATAACATACCAATCATATGTCCTAAGGTTCTTCAAATACGAATGTGATATGATACTGATATTAGCTAACAGACACACATTTAATTGGTTAGCTAATGCTCCCAATTGAGCTTCCAAATGCATGTGGCCACATATAGAGAGACATCATGGAATTGTATTTCTTTGGGCGCTCTGATTCATCATGGGTGGGCAACCAACATTGTATAGAAAGAAGGGGAATCTCAATAATATGCTTCCCATTCTATTCTTTAACATGTTCCTCTTTTGTTATTCTTTAGTAAGCATAGTATGTTCCTTGTCAGGAAGGAGAGCAGGGACATTTGCAGTCGACAGCTCTATTGGGCCGGTTCTGCTAAATGATTTCGCACTTCGAGTTGGTCTGCCATATACCCCGGAAATGGTGGGAGCCATGTGGTCTTTGATAGACTAAACTGATAGTAATAGATGTGCACCTTTAGATGAATAGAGCTAGCATGTAGGTGATCGATAGGCTGCATATTAGTAGCGGCAAAACCCTGTGTTTTCCAGCCAGTTCTGCTTTCCCGATTTATTTATGGTGGTGGTGTACCCCTATTATCTACACTACGATCTTCCTACTGGCTCTGCACTCTCGTTATCATGGTTTGGCAATAAACTTTCTATACGGTATATTATGAACCTATCATCTGCCAACTATCCTTACATCTGAGGCTCCCAATAGGGAGCCTACTTTGCTGTGTAGTTGTGCCAGATTATATTAATCTACTCACCATATTATAGCACACATGGGCTCTCTCATCAGAATCCCGTGATAGCACACAAGGGTTTAGAGGGGGCCTCTATTATATTACAATATCCTATGCATTACAAAGATAATCTCACTACTATTTGTGTTTTCATGCTTTACATATATTGTACATAATCACAATGAATATAAGAATGCGCACATCAAAAGAATATTGCAGAGCAATTCAATGGGTAAAAACTTGGCATCAAGGGATTGAGGTCCATTGTGGATGCAATGAAACCCACATGCTCTTGACCTATAGATTCATATTCAGAATATGATCCTAATGACTATTCTGAGCTCAAGGAGTCAAAGGCAGATGGCCTATCATGTTCACGCAATAAGGTGCCTGTTCTAATTTGGCAAGGTTTTACTGGTTGCACATATCTTGCATAAGGTGTCTTGAACTTCTTTTGCTTCGTTGCACCGCCATCTGCTTAGTTTACTCATGATATATGTGAAGATGCCATGCCCATCCATTATCAACACCTATTCCATTTGTCGTCATACCATGTTTTTCCATTCAAATGTTGTTCTTGTGTTTCAGACATCCAAAAGGAAGTGGGTGATTGCAGAACCTAAAGGAGTACAAGCAAAGTCCTTGAAAAAGGTGGTTCTACCGAAGAAATCACGTAGCACCCAACGTATATTGGCAATAGAACCAGCGCCACAAAACCTAGGATATCGCAACTATGCTAGTCGCTGCTTTGCTGTTGTGAGTACCTATTGTCCTATCGTTGTCCTTACATTCATACCTGGTGGATTATGTGACATCACTGTGCATTATATCTTGCTTATGCACTGTTCGCTCCAAATTATCAGATCTATATTAATGCTTAAATTAATGTAGAATGAATCCGATGCTTATGAAGAAATTTAGTTTTGCATTGTTCTTGTAAGTATATGTTGTCCTTCATCACTGTACTTATATTTGTCAGCTAGTTCTTCATGTACACTTTGCAGCTTATTTTCCATTGTCCTCCATTTTTCTACACATTAGATCTACATTTAGTCTTGCCAAAATATTGAATAGAACCAATGTTACTAAAGAAGTTTAGCTCTACATTGCTCTTGTCAGTGCCTTCTACCTGTATGATGTATTTACATTTGTACTCTGCATCTTAAGTTAAATAATCGCCATTATTCCTATATTTTCACATCTATATTTACTCTTAAAAAATGTAGAATAAAGGCAATACTCCTGAAGAAGGGTGTGCGGTAAACTTCTTGAATTGCCCCCCCCCCCCATCAATATGGACAAGGGCTTTATAGAGCATGTCTTCACTAGTAATGTAAGTTTGTCCTCCTCAAGCCTTCAAACTTTTTTGTGTATATTTGAATAGTTATGAGTGCAAATGTTGTTTATTTTTGTCGTCTGCGTCAAATTGCTTGTTCAAAGTTTATAAAGTAGAAGTACATAAACATAAGTTTGTCCTTCTCAATTTCAGTCTTTACTTGTACAACCTAATTCCTTATCCGTACCATGTAAATTAAACTAAACATAGCAAGTTATCTTCTGTAGCACTATGTGTATGCTTGTGTTCTTGATCCATAATCCAGTGGTGTGGTAAAACTACCAAAAACTGCACAATGACATATCCTGCTATGTCTCAACTATGAACAATTGCATATTATATTAATGTTATTTAAGTCGTGTCTCTTTATTTACCAATCTAAAATGGTATAAATTGATAGTACACTCACCATTCATGCTTATGCGTTGTTTAGAACTACATCTATGCTTGTGTTCTTGATCTGTAATCCAGTGGTCTCGTGAAGCCGGCCACTCCTGCACAATGCCATTTCCTGTCGTCTTAACTATGAACAATGTCTATTATGTTAATGCTATTTTAAACCGTGTCTCTTTATTTCTGACAAAGAAATGAGATGAATTGAGAGTTTTGGTGCTTATACGTGCAAAACCTGTTATCTGCCTACTTGTTTCTCTTTCAGGGTGACAGCACTGCTGCTAGGAAGAACTGCCACAATGATAGTGAGACAAACCCATTGTTTGTCCCTCTAACACATATTCCAGAGAAGAAGGCAACATATCTTGAGGGTAGGGATACAACCACGAAGTCACATCTTGATGTAGTGTCAAACTTACTCAGTGACACAAGCTCGATGAAGTCGCCGCCTGAATCTGTTTGACTTCTTCAGTCTGAAATTCAAGCAGAAATACATGCTTCCACTCAAATCCGTCTGGAACTCCAATCTCAATGCAAGATTAACCGTAAGTACATGACGTTTATTGATGCTATGCAGCTTAAGTTGGTGGATATGAGCGCCAAAGAAGCGCAGTCTCATCAGGTTACTAAGTTGCTTGCACTGCAGCTCTTGGGACGGGCTAACCTTTCTTGAACTATGTTGAAGTGTTATCGGTTCTGTTTATTATTTTGTCAGCCTGTTAACTTCCGCTGGTGGCGACCTTCCCAGTTTATGTAATCTGTTGTCTAGTTGTCCTTTATTATCACTGGCGGCGAATTTTGATGCCCAGGGGATGTAATATGCTGTAATTTCTTTGTTGTATAGTCTAGGTTTATTCTTCGTCACGATGTTGTAATTTATTTGTTGTTTCTGCTATCGTCACTCTGAGAAAAGGTCGTAATCTTCGATCGGTGCACAATGAGCCAATAGGTAAGGTTTATAAAACAAAAATTTCTATACTAAAACTGGTCGGTCGCCAATCGCTGGTACGAGCCGAACCATAGGCCTACAATCATCTTGGGCCATTAGTTAGGTCTAGTCTTAATCTGGCCCACTATTAGTTTCGGGCCTTTAAAAGGCCGAGTAAACCGCTTGCCTTAATTGGGCCCGAAAATTAAATAGGCTTTTAATAGATTGTGAACTAGATTCATCCCTAATTGTGGCGAACAAATCATAGACCGACAGCATGCTGTAATATAAATCGGCCCATTATTGGCCCATGCGGGTGACGGGCCATTAGCCGGGTTAAATGTTTTTGGGCCTTTGTTGACCCAATTACATGACGGGAGGGAAGCAAGTCGGATGTATAACAGGCCTAAATTAGGCCCAACACTCTCATGGGCCTTTAACAGGCTGATATGCAGTTTGGGCTAGAATGTATCCACGAAGACTATGAGCTATTAAGAGGCCGAAAGTAACTACAGACCATAATTAGGCCCAGGTGCAACTCGGGCCTTTAAATGGCCGAAAGTGAAACCCGGCCAAAAGAGGCCCATCTGTAGACAAGGCCGCTGTCGGTGTCAAAACTGGCGGATCTCGGGTAGGGGGTCCCGAACTGTGCGTCTAGGCGGATGGTAATAGGAGACAAGGGACACGATGTTTTACCCAGGTTTGGGCCCTCTTGATGGAGGTAAAACCCTACGTCCTGCTTGATTAATATTGATGATGT
This sequence comes from Triticum dicoccoides, assembly GCF_002162155.2. Lineage (NCBI taxonomy): Eukaryota > Viridiplantae > Streptophyta > Magnoliopsida > Poales > Poaceae > Triticum > Triticum dicoccoides. The sequence goes on along the minus strand of NC_041393.1, from coordinate 472,350,566 downwards.
GTGTTACAAGAGTGGATCTACCACGAGATCAAGGAGGCTAAACCCTAGAAGCTAGCCTATGGTATGATTGTTGTTCGTCCTATGGACTAAAGCCATTCGGTTTATATAGACACCGGAGAGGGCTAGGGTTACACAAAGTCGGTTACAATGGTAGGAGATCTACATATCCGTATCGCCAAGCTTGCCTTCCACGCCAAGGAAAGTTCCATCCGGACACGGGACGAAGTCTTCAATCTTGTATCTTCATAATCTTGGAGTCCGGTCGACCACGATAGTTTGGCTATCCGGACACCCCCTAGTCCAGGACTCCCTCAGTAGCCCCCGAACCGGGCTTCAGCGACGACGAGTCCGACGCGTATATTGTCTTCGGCGTTGCAAGGCGGGTTCTCCTTCAAACTTCATGTTCCTGTCGAATAGTGTATGGCTTCCTTATAAATGTTGCGCTCCTTGGCTTCTACGCCCAATAATGGCCTTCTTCCACGTGTCGTATGAATGCGAAAAGCTAGGGTATTTTTACATTTTACCCCCTAGCCGTGCGAACGAGCCGCCTATAAGAGAGGCGAGGATCTAGATCCAGCTCACACCATCCTCCATCCGCAAGTTCTCATCGAAGCGCCTCTGACAAAAATCCACTCTATCATGGATAGTCGACGCGGCTCCTCCTCTCACGCTCCCAGCCCTAAGCCAGGAGCTTGGGGGAGATGCTCAGTTCCACACAGCGAGCTAGTGGCGCTCCAAACCGAGGGATATCTTCCCCCAGCTTTATGGTTCTAGTTCGAGCCGGACTAGCCACCTTCAAGGGTGAAAAGCAGGCGGAGAGCGTCCCCAACCCTTCCAAAGGAGAGCGGGTATGCTTCGTCCCTTATCTAATAAGGGGACTCGGATTTCCCATACATCTGTTTCTCTGGGGGCTCCTGGAGTTCTACGGACTCCAGCTTCACCACCTCACACCTGCCTCCATTTTGCACATCGCAGGCTTTGTAGCTCTTTGCGAGCTGTTCCTGGGCATCGAGCCCCATTTCGCGTTGTGGAAGAGATTGTTTTGCCTTGTACCCCGTTCTTATGAGGGGTCGATATATCAAGTGAGCGGAGCCGAAATATGGCACATCGCCGGGACCGGATATCTATCCGGCACCCCGAAGAAGGCGTCCGAAGACTGGCCTTCGGAATGGTTCTACATGGAGGACGCCCCTCTGCCGGATCCAGTTCGGATCGGCCTCCCGGAGTTCAGCAATGCTCCTTTGAAGAAACGCCTGAGTTGGCACCCGCGGAGCCCTCAACGGGAGGATGATGGGAGCGTCCATTATCTGATGGGCCGGATTAGGTTACTGGCCCACTCCGGATTGACAATGATCGGAATCATGGCCACGTGCATTATGCGAGGGGTGCAGCCACTCCAATATAGGGGCCACCCTATGTGGGATTTCAACGGGGAAGACGACGCCACCCGTCATGGCCACAGAGGGCCGAGCTCGGCAGCCGATCTGGCAAAGATCCTGTCCGGCTTGTACAAGGGGGAGGAGGAGGACTTTCTCCGCACGAATCCATTGAATGGATTTTCCATGAACAACCCTCGGAGCTGGGTAAGCGGACGTTTATCTACCCGATCCATACTTCCAAAGTCAAGTATGTTACTTTGTGATTTCAACGCAGGAGCTGCGCCGGGACGTGGAGGGCATACGAAGCCTAACTCCACAGCCCGAGGATCTGGAACGATCCCTTGATCCGACCTCTGCAGAGGATCCGAACATAAAGGTGCAGCTGATTGACGGGGTGTTCCACCAACTTAGCATGGACAATGCCCTAGTCGCCATTACAGCTGACTACCCCGGTTTGTTTCCGGCCTCCCAGGTGACTACGACCGAGGTCTTGACACCATCATTTGATCCGTGCTCAACTCTGACCATCCTATACTGATGGTGCATCGCAGGAGGTGCCTTTAAGGCGGGAAGCCGAACCTGCGGCGGCTGACCAGCAAGGGTCAGTTCGGCCCAGCAGGCGGAAGAGGAGTGCGACGCGAATCAAAACGTCACCGCAACGGTATAGCGCACCGTTGTTTCTAAGGGAAGGATCCCTAGGAGGTATATTAATGCTCATAACTTTTTCCAGGAGAAAGAGCGCTCGTCGGACAGTGTCCGGAGAGGTTGCTAATCAAGCCTCCGCCAGCCATGCTCCATCGCGTGGTCCGGAAGTGGAGGCGAACACAAGGCAAGAGCCGGATGCTCCTCCGACGGAGGATGCCGATAGGCTGTCCGCCACCCGGTCTGAGGTGGAGAGCGCCATGAATCACAGGCGTCGCGGGACAGTTCTTCGTGACGCGTGTTTCTCCCCGGAGGCGTTGAATGCCTTTGATGCGGGAAACGCGCACCTCCGTGCTGCTCAAGATGGTTTAACCAGAGCCACGGAGCAGTATGTGAAGGACATACGGGTAAGTAATTTTAATAGTTATATATGCTAGTAGCCCCCAAGACTTAAAATAGTTAAAATAACTGATTTAAGGATCATTTATTATGCAGGATCTTACGGAGAAGAATACCCACCTGTCCCAGGAGCTCCAAGAGTGCAAGGCCCAACTTGAGGCCGCACTAGCCACCACAGGGGGGGCCACAGAGACCCCCGCTGGTAATACGTACTTCGAAAAGATAAGTAGTTAACAAAGTGCGGCGTGTGTGTAAAGCTGACAATAATATTGCAAAGGGCGCGGACTAGATCCGGACAAGCAACAGCTACTGCGTCAGCTAAAGGCCGGCGAGAGGGTGCTTATGAAGGTGCAGCAGGAGAGAAACAAGCTCCAAGATGCCCACACCCAGCTAGGAGAAGAGCTGAAAGGTGTTCAGGCCCAGCTGTCTGGCTCCGTGAAGGAGAATCAGCGGCTTCGTCGCGGCATTTATAGTAAGTGCTTGAGCAAATTCCTTTGAAAAGAAGAATTCAGCGAGGAAGTCGATTGACAGAAATGTGTCTTTAGGTGTGCTCACAGGTCGCCCTACGGAGGAAATGCCTGGTTTAACGGGTGACCAACTTCCCGAGCTGGTGCAACTGCTCAAACGTGTTCAGCAGGTGATGAGTGGCGTCGTTCAGGCTTTATGGCCTTCCGTCTCCCTACCCGAGGGCCTTGGAGGGCTTGCTGAGAAGCTTCAGGGAGCACGGCGACGCCTCCGTCTGTGGAAGATATCGGCCTGCCGTCAAGGCGCCAGGAAGGCCTAGGCCATGGTGAAGACGCGGTACCCGAAAGCTGACCCAAACCACATGGCCGAGGTCAGACCTGCGGGGCCTGATGGGAAGGAGATCCCTATGAGCTTGATGTACGGCCAAGTAGAACTAGCCGCGAAATATTCCCAACAGGACTGTAAATTAGACAGCCTGTTAGATGGGATTGAAGAGGAGTACAATCAGTCAGTTTGACGATGTAATTTGAAATGACATGTAAAATGCCTTCTAGCTAGATTGTAGATCGTTTATCTTTGCGGACCTTTTCACTTCAACCTCGGGACCCAACAGTCCGGAGTGTGTCCGAATACCCTTACGGTTATAGAAGAACCGGGGCATGCATGGAGACAAGGCGTCGGGGTCATAATTGCTTTATCAGACAAGTGCCCAACTAGCTATGTTATATTACATGGTTAGTAAGAAACATCTTCCAGGGAGAATAGTTCCGTTAAGGGTTCCTTTCCCTGGGGAGGCATGCCCTAAAGTGCATGTCCGGACTGCGAAAATAGCAGAAAAAGCATCTGGGGGCGAACTGTTAAAAGGGCCATTAAGAGGCCGAAGAGCAAATCAGGCGCCAATGGGCCCAATGGCACAGTAGCTGTTAAAAGGGCCATATCTCTTATGGGCCGTAATTTGGCCCAAGAAATAAAAGTCAGTTAACGGGCTCAATCAGGTGTGAACCGTAATTTGGCCCAAACTATTGCAGGTTATTAACGGGCCGGATCTGATATGGGCCATAAACTGGCCCAGAATATCGCAGTCATTTAACGGCCTGTATCTGATGTGGGCTATAATTTGGTCCAGAAAATGTTAGGCTGTTAACGGGCCGACCCATTAGATCTTACAAAATCTTATGAGCCTGTTCCTGGGCCGGCTTTTAGACCTATATGGGCCTCTATTGGGTCGTCCCATGTGTCAATGTTTCATTGGCGATTCTTGTCAAATGGACGGTTGACATCTGTCCCAACAATGAGCGGACACGTGGTTCGTCGGCGAATGAGAATTTTACACGTGGAAAATTGCCATTGGTCTAGGCTGCTAACGGGTTATCGGATCCAAACCAGAACCCGATAGCTTAATGACGACCCGTTACGGTCGATGCCACGTGTCGGTCACCCTTGACGAAAGCACTTCTATGACGCACGATTTATCGTCATGGAAGTGGACACTTCCATGATGATAATTTTGGTAATAGTCCACTTCCATGACGATAATTTTGGTAATATGATGGAACACTTCTACGACAGCACATGTATGACTATCTTGATTCTGTCATAAAATTGTCATGGATGTACATGCATGACAGAAAACGTGACCTACTATGACAAACACATATCATCATGGAAGTGTATTTTTTATAGTGTACATATTTTGAAAAAATGAAGAAACGGATTAATTATGACATATCTTCTCAAAAAGATCAATGTGCAAATGAATTAATTGCTACTGAGACAACAACCAAATTCTGAAACATTAGAAGCTATAATTAACTACAACAACGCTACAAGTTCTTAGTCATGTACTATAAATAACAAATTGAACATTTCATGAGGAAGCTAAATATAACTACAACAACATAACGACAATGTTTGGATGACATCAAATTGATACCAACAGGTGTGTACATGCACAAATTTAGTAACATAGAAAGCACTAAGGCCATCCACTATGTATGCCAAAACCGGTGTAAAGACAATTGTTGCTACATTTGGCACCAGTGCCCTGCACTGGCGAGCCGAGGCAGCGGAAAAAAATTAGGGATCCGAACTCTGGAGCACCTAGTTGCTTCGATGCCCAGTTCCTTTGTGCCATAAAGATTTAGTATTTTACTGCTTGGCTGCTCGGATGTGTGGTCCAAAGTTGGCTGCACAAACTGTTGAAGCGGTGCCAAATTATTTTCTAATGGCACCACTGATGAGATGGCAACATTTTTAGATACTAGATACAAACTGTGACACTGTCTTAACATCCAGAATAACATAGCATAGTGACAGTGTCTGAATCACATATAACAAATGATTTGTAACAACGAAAGTGGGGCTAACCTTCTCTGCACATGCCGGAAACTTCCTCCCACTGTCCATAGATTCAAATGCAACTAACTTCACGCATGGAGACTGATGGTGACAACGAGCAGGCAGATCTTCATCCACCTCGCTCTATTCTTTGCAACTGATGGCCCTAGGGAGCTACAAGAGGAAGAAATGACTCAAATCGACCGCCGGGGTAAAATCCTTCATTCCAAGTCATAACCCAAGAGGGAGAAGAGGGGCATACCCGGGTGGTGAAGGAGTCGTCATCGGAGGAGGAACTGCTGGAGAGATCATTTAAGAAGACCATGGTGACCCTGGCGGTAGGATGCGAGATGGCGAGAGCAAGGAAGCAAGTGAGGAAGCGGCTATAGCTTCAGAAGGAAGGAAGGAGGAAACATGGGAAATGTGACTTGTGGTTGGGGAGAAAAGGGGGTGGGGAAGGTGTCGGCGTTCTGGGAATGGGGGTACCCAGACTTGCCTGCCTGCGGCCCACGGCGTGGCTCTATCGACGACCCGGTACGGCTCAGCTTCAAGCATCAACAACCAAAGACCCTTGCGAGGGGCCAAGCCTCATGAGGCGGACGACACCAAGACCTCCTTGGGAGGGCGCCCCCTAGGCTGGCTCTCGAGGAGCGGAGATATCTATGCAAACTGCACCTCGTGAGGTTCATATGATGTGAGCCATGATGACCAAGGCTAGGCGGGCACCAGCGGGCGTAGTATACCAGTTTCCTCTTTGGTGCTAAGGAGGCAAGCGTAGGTGCGGGGTCCCGAGGAATCAAGCAAAGGTTTCCATTCCGGTGCAACAAGACCAAGACCGCATGGATGGCAAGACGGAGGTCATCGCGGAGCCCACCACAGCATCACCACTAGAGGCTTTTGCAGGCGAAGACTACTTTTGTTAGGATAGCTTGTACTAGCTGTCCCCCTTCGAATTTGGCCCTTGTGGGATCCCATCCCGCCTACATTTGGGAAGAGGACCAAGGCCACTATAAATAGGACTTAGCCACCACCATAGAGGGGACGGATCCATTCCACCCTGACCAACTCACCAGCTCATCGACCTCAAGAACACCTCACCTCCTGAAGCTATTCCACCCCTGTACTAGCTCATCGTCAGCCCCTCGAGGCAATCCACCACAAAGTTGGAGTAGGGTATTACACCGCAAGGTGTCCCGAACCAGGATAAACTATTGTGTCTCTTGTCCATTAGATTCATCGAGCTAGGCCATGGGAACGGTTAGCAGGCGGACTGGGGAGGACGAGTTCTTTGCACGCACCCCAGAGTTCGAACCTCTCAAGGGTCTGCGGAATCCTGAATCCGACATTTGGCGTGCCAGGTAGGGGTGCATCGGAGCCTCTCTTCCGCCGGTTGACTCGCCACTGCTCCACCGCTTCCATGGCTGACGCTCGTCAAGCCCGTGCTGAGCGCCGGGCCGCCCTCACCGCTCGCGTCTCCCAAACGGCGCCCTGCCGGCAGGCCCCCCGTCATTCTCCATCGTGTGTCGCCAACGCCGCCATCGGCCCTGCGAGGAACAAGCAGCGAGCTACATCGCTGCACCCCTTCGTGCGGCGTGATGGATGCACCGCCACCCTGTCGCTGACTCCGGCTGGTTCATCATCTCACGCTCATCGTGGGCCAGCGAACACGCAGGCTGCACTACTCATGGCGCGCGAGCTCCTGCGCTACCGCCTTGTCGACGACTTCTATGAAGACTGGCTGGACTGCATCGCCGAGCTTGTCAGCGCCGCTGGGGGCTCTCTTGCATCGTCTCTCTTGCTGCCTCGCCCGCCGCCCACTGCGGGCGACGTAGCCCATGGAGCATCTTCGCTACCTCCCCGTCAAGACGTCGCCCTCGGAACAAGGTGCGCAGCCTCGCGGCGTGACCCGCCGCACAGGGCGCCCGTGCGTGAAGAAGAAAGTTGCCAGGAGGTCCAGCGACCGCAAGAATATGCTCCTGCACTCCCTGTACCATCATGTCAAGACTGTGCGCCACCTGTGGTGGTGGCGCGTGAGCACCAAGATCAGGCTCCACCTCCACGATGGGCTCCCGTGACTACCGCGAGCTATCGTGCCTTCACTCCCGAGCTACACAGCATCGTCTGGCCGGGAAAGTTCAAGCCCAACCTGCCTCCACGCTACGATGGCACCCCCGACCCTGCTGAGTTCCTGCAGCTTTACGAGCTGAGCATCAAGGCGGCCAACGGCGAGAAGAAGGTCATGGCGAACTGGTTTCCCATGGCCCTCAAGGATGGCGCATCGTCGTGGCTCCTCAACCTGCCCGCGGGATCGATCTCCTCCTAGGGCGAGATGCGAGAGCGTTTTGTCGCCAACTTCCAGGGCACCCGCGACCAGCCGCCGGTTGCGGGTGACCTGCGGCACATCAAGCAGCAGCCAGGGGCGATCTTGCAGAAGTACATCCAGTGCGTCAACATCATTCGCCTCAAGATCGCCAAGGTTTTGGACGAGGCCATCATCTCGGCATTCTCTGATGGCGTCCGTGATGTCAAGATGAAGAAGGAGATCGCCATACACGAGGACCTGTGCACAGCTCTGGAGATGTTCAACATGGCGACCAAGTGTGCGAGAGCTGAGGAGGGTCGCCTCTCCCTCCTGGAACTCCCGGGGGCTGACCCAGAAGACAAGAAGGCCAAGGTCAAGGACGTGAAGCGCAAGGGACTGGACATGCTTGCGGCTGAACCAGAGATGAAGTGCGGCTACGACCACCCAGAGTCATCCAAGGGGAGCCGACCATTCTGCGTATTCCACAACATACACAACCACAACACCAATGACTGCCAGGAGCTCAGGGCCATCCACGATGGGCGCCTCGGTCATCGCCCCGAGCGCAACAATCGAGGCTACGGCCACGGAGGAGGCCAAAATGGAGGGCGCTGGGAAGACCGCGACCCTCACCAAGAGTGGCGCGACTAGCCTCGTGAGGAATGCTGGCAAGGCCAGCCTCGTGAGGGCGCCTGGAGAGATCAGCCTCGTGAGGACCGTCCTCAGGGCAACGCTGGCCGCCCTCCGCTGCCACCACCACCAAGAAGGAACGACGACCACCACCAGAACGAGGGGGCTGGGGGCTTCTAGGAGCCTTGTGCCATCGCCTGCATCCTTGGTGGCGCTCAGGCCCCAGTCTCTCATATCATCTTCAAGAAGTTCGCCCGTGAGGTGAACACGGCCCTTCCCAGGCTCGAGGCCACGTGCCTGCTCAGGTGGTCCAAGTGCATCATCACCTTCAGCTCATCCAACCATCTCAAGTGTGTGGCAACTGCTGGTGCCCTCCCAATGCTTTGCTCGCCCGTCATCAGCAACATCCTTGTCACCAAAACCATCATCGATGGTAGTGGGGGCTCAATGTTCCTTCCATCAAGACGTTTGACCGCCTTCAAGTGCCCTATGATCAGCTGCAGCCCACCAAGCCTTTCTCAGGAGTGACCGATGGCTCCACCACCCCGATAGGGCAGATCTCCTCCCTGTCACCTTCGGCAAGCGCGACAACTACCGCATTGAGCTCATCGACTTTGACGTCGCCAACATTCGCCTTCCATACAATGACATCCTTGGGTATCCAGGCCTGGCCAAGTTCATGGCGGTGACTCATCATGGTTACAATGTCCTCAAGATGCTAGGAAACCGCGACATCATCACGATAGCCTCCGAGGAGAAGGAAGCAGTGTGCTCTCTCGAGCGCGCCTACCAGGCTACGGTGGTCGAGAACCCAAACGACGAAGGCATCATCTACCCTCCTAAGACTATCCCTAAGAAGAAGAAGCAGCTGCTCCACCAAGAGCATCGGGAGATCAGTGTCTACAGCGGCACCACCTCAGGACCTGCGCCCACGGACGAGGCGCCTCCCTCTCTCGCATAGGAAGGCGCGCCTGGCACCCCTCTTAGGCTTGGCTCAGGTGCTCTCCTCTGGAGGGCTGCTGACTTACCAACGTCACGAGGGAGGCGCTTGGGCACCACGTGGAGGCGCGCGCTTCCACCAGGAGGGCACAAGGCACGGGGTGCCAGGTGCTCAGGAGTTCATCACCAAGGCAATCGAGGATCTTCATGAGGCGAGAGCCATGCGTAGCGACCACCGCCCACCACCTAGCGCAGCTCCTTGTCCTGGCGAGGACAACGAGTTGAGCGTCTGCGTCAACATTCTAGGGATCAACAGGGCCGCATCCCAGGAGCGCTTCTAGCCATCGCATGTTAGTCGGTGTGAGGTCCCCCCCTCACAGCTATGTTTGCATGCCTTTCGGCCTGCCGAACGCGGCTGTCACTGTGACGCCCCCGATTCAATCGTACACTAATCATACACGCAAATATGTATGATCAAGATCAGGGACTCATGGGAAGATATCACAACACAACTCTAGACACAAATTAAAATAATACAAGCTTCATATTACAAGCCAGGGGCCTCGAGGGCTCGAATACATAGCTCGATACACAAGCGAGTCAGCGGAAGCAACAATACCTAAGTATAGACATAAGATTAGACAAGGATGCCTTAAAAAGGCTAGAACAAAGGCAACGCGATCGAAGAGGCAAGGCCTCTTGCCTGGGACCTCCTAACTACTCCTGGTCATCGGCGGTCTCCAATTAGCAGTATCCACTAGCGGTGGCATCTAGCTCCAGGGATCCACCATCTGGTTGCAATAGCCGGAAAGAAGGAAGAAAGGGGAAAAGGGGTAGCAAAGCAACCGTGAGTACTCATCCAAAGTACTCACAAGCATCAGATCTATACTAAGTATGCATTGGTATCAAATGGAAGGGTTGTATCTGTGGATTGAACTGAAGAATGCCAGAATAAGGGGAAGGCCTAGCCTATCAAAGACTAGCATCTTCAAGCAGCTTCAAGCATCTTGCAGCATGTAGAAGAGTAAAGAATAGTAGTATATATTTAACAAATATGTTGTAACATTAAGGCCCAGAGATCCTTCCTCGACTCCCTGCGAGAAAGCAATCCGGAGCCAACATATCTCAAGTATCCATTTATAGTTGTAAAAGATCAGGATATAAGTCTGAACGTCCGTTACCGTGGAAACGGTATTTGAATAGATAACTTCCCTGCAGTGGTGCACCACATTCTCCAATATGCTTGATTACTCTGGTCGGACACACTTTTCTGGGTTAATGCCCGGCCTTGGAAAATCAACACGTCGTAGCCCTACCTAGGCTCAGCAGAGAGGTCCCCGCCAGTCTACATCCTAAGCACTCCAGGGTCTGGGCCCATCGCCCGTTGCACTCCAGGTCGTTGCGAGCAGGGCGGGTCCAGGCTCCACCTCTACATGGATGGTGTCGGCCCAGCCGTGCCGCAATGCTGAACTCGATGGTAACTCTGCAGAGTCAAGCAACAAAAGGGGCATGATGTGATATGAGGTGTCGGGCTCTGGTCGTCGATCACGTTGCTCGAGTCGTTGATGATGAAGTAAGGGCAACAAGGACAAGGTGGGGTCACTGACGGATCACTAACCGACCTATACTAAGCAGTTAGGATAAGTAGGTAAGGTATAATGAGCAGGTTACAAAAGTAGGCTATGCATTAGAATAGGAGCAATCAATTACAGTAGCAAAATCTAATGCAAGCATGAGAGAATGGTATGGGCAATATGGGGATGATCAAAGGGGGGGCTTGGCTGGAAGCTCCAGTGAAAGGCAAGAAGGGGTCGTCGTTGACGTAGTCGATCACAGCGGCATCGGTAGCCGTCACGGGGTCTACCAAAGAGAAGAGGGGGGAGAAACAATAAATACATAGCAATCAAGTGCATAACAGGATAACACGGTGCTACACGTTACCGGCGAAGGGGATAACATCCGGGAATGTTTCCCTAGTGTTAGGCATTTTTGATCAGACGAATTGGAGGGGGGAGGTCGCATGTTCTCTATGCTAGGGATGCGTGGCGGACAAACGGACTGCATCTTTGGATTCGTCTCATCGTTCTGAGCAACTTTCATGTATAAAACTTTTTCATCCGAGCTACGGATTATTTTATATGATTATTCAAAGTTCTAAAAACAAATTTGGAATTAACAAGATTAATTTAATTCAAAAATAAACTGAATTTGCTAGGTGTACACAGAAAAGTGTACACAACAGAGGGCTGTGAGGCTGACAGTGGGGCCAGGTCAACTATTGACTCAGCAGTCAACAGTTGACTGGTCAAATGTGAACAGTGCGGTGGGCCCCAGGTGTCATTGTAACAAGTTTTAATAATTCAGTAAAAGGAGGGGTTATTAGAGGATTGGGGGCCACCTGTCATACTGTAATTAGAATATTTAGGAGCTGGTTTTAGTTAACAGGGGATTAGCCCACTAACTAAAACATGGGGGGAGGCAAGTGAGTGGAGTTAGGGGAAATATCCCCCACCTAGTTAAGCCGGCCGGCCCCGGCACTGGACACGCATCTGCTCAGGGGCATCGGCGGCCAGGGCCGGAGGCAAGGCAGCGACGGGCGCGGTCGATATCGGGTGACGGCGGCGCAAGTGAGCAGCAACGTAGCGGTAGGGCGCGGCCGGTAGCAGGCGGGCATTGGCGGCCAAGGCGGCAGGAAGCGAGCACGGCCGGAGGCGGCTCGACCAGGGAAGCGCGGGGCGGAGGCGGATAGCTGCGGCGGCGCGCGGTGGTGGCGAGCAGGGCGCGCTTGCGGCTGGATAGCATGGAAAGCAGGCACGGGCAGGCGAGGCGTGGGGCGGCCACGGCACGAGCAGGCAGCGATGGTCACGGCCACGTGTGGGCGGCGGCTGCAGCAGCGGTGCGCGTGGCCAGGCGCAACAGTCAAGAGAGAGCAGCGGCCGAGGGAGGGGGAGTGGGTCGGGCCACTTGGCTGGCTCTGGCCCATGGGGTTTTCCTTTTTATTTTAATTTTATTGATTTTATATTAAAAGGATAGCTACTGTTTTGGATGGAATCAAGGCATCAAATGAATTTTGTTGAATGTGCAACTTAGCAAAAATTCGGGCACAACATTTTGGTGTTGCCTAAAAAGTTTCAGGGCCAATGGAATTGTTCAAGCATTTTTAGAAATTGATAAGGCAATTTTCAAATATACTGGACCGCTAAATAAAATTCTAGGGGCACTTTGGGAAACCAAAATAGGTTGGTTCCAACATGACAAATACTCAAAGATTATTTGCAACATTATGAACATTTTAGTTTTGACATTTGAAAAGTTTTATAGTTTGACTTGAATTTGAAATTTGAATAAAGGGTGGGTTTTAAACATCACGAGTTTAATAACAGTAATCATGATGACATGGCATCATTAGCAGGGAATTACTGTAGCTTAATTGCCTGGGCGTCACAGTCACCTTCCAGTGCCGCTTGAGGAGCATTCTGGCTGCTCAGGAGGCCAGGCACTAGGCGGTCCTGGCGAAAATGGCGATGGTTCTTTGCGAGCCTCCCGAGCCCCCAGAGCCTCCCGAGGTTCAGGACCTGGGTGCTCGTGAGGAGCGACTTCTCTAGCATGCGTCTTCAGCTACTTCGACATCTCTTCAGCAATGGTGCCAGGTGACATTTTCCAGTTTATTCAGTTGGGGGCGCCCCTTGGGCTGCATCATCCCCAAGCCACGTGGATCCGTCCCTACGGCATGTATATTTTGAATCTATCAGGACTAGCTTTACCTCCTTCCATGAGTCGCCTTATGATTATCATCTGCGTGTCTGGTACTTCGTTGCCATGAATGTCGTACGCTCCTGCAAACCCACCCACGACCGCCTCATGATTAAGGACTGGCACGACGTTTGTGCTCGAATTCGTCCCTGCAGCGTTGCTAAACCCAAGAGGCTAAGCTCTGGCTCGAGGGTCAGCTCCCGTGTACGTCACCTCCCAAGGCCCTTGGTGCCTTGTTCTCGCATGATCTAATCGGGGGCGGACGAGCTAGGGCGCGTGACCCGATGCCTAGTCACCACGGGAGCCGCGTGTCGGTTGTCTTTCTTTAGGATTTTCCCATGAGAAGACTGGGCATGGCGTCTGTGCTTGGGTCCGTCCCTGCAGCGTCTATAAACCCAACGACCGAGCTCTGTATGGCGGGCCGCCCCGTTCACGTCACCTCCTAGGGTAGTTGGTGCTTGGCCTTGTCATGTGATAACCTCAGGAGATTCATTCGGTCCAGGTTGTCTAACCATCTCGCGGGGCCATCACAAGTGTTAAGAATCAAATTCAAGCTCAACCCGCCTTGAGGTAGGGCCTCGTGAGTCCTGCACTGGCTCACGAGTGCCCAGACACACCTCCTCTAGCCCTGCCGTGCAAGCTACATGTCAGGGCGGGTCTGTAGACACCCCCGAGGCTCCACTCAGAGGGATCCCTCACCCACACACCCATGGAAGCACCATGCTCCATGCTGGCAGTCGACACAATCGAGGAGCGGCTATGCTCGTGCAAGTGCAGAAGCGCCATGCTCCGCGTAGATGATAAACAACTGGGGGTGGCCCTATGGCCGCATTAACCTCAGGGAGCCGCCAGGCTCAGTGTTCAGCCTCATTGCAACACTTTCCCTTTGGGAGAGTCGTGCGAGGGGGCTGGGAACGGGGTCTACGCTCAGGTCATGCCTAGCGTACGCCACCCTGCCAGGTCCCTCAGACCTAGTCTTCGCGCGCCCCTTTCAAGCGGGACCTCAGCGAGGAAAGGTATGGAGGTTTGTTCGTACGTCAACTCCTGAGCATCATGACTCAAGAGCCTAACTGGTCACGTAGCCCCTCACCCCTTGGTCTCGCCCTGGTGATCCGGATGACCCAACGGTGGCTGAGGTTTGCGCGGGGCCGGGCCCTGCCGTTGCAGAACGCTAAGGCCTACTCTCGCATCTCCTTCCCGAGGGTTGTTTGTACGTCAAGGGGGACTCCTGAGCATAGTGACTCTGGAGCCTAAATGGTCACGTAGCCCCCCACCCCTTGGTCTTGTCCTAGTGATCCGGACAACCCAGCGGCAACTAAGGTATGCGCGGGGCTGGCCCCTGCCGACGCAGAACATTAAAGCAAATGGGAAGGAAATCGCAGAACCCCAGCAAAATATTATAAGATATACTGTTTCACAAAAGTAGCAAGCTTAAGTTCTTACGCCTCCATGAGGCACGATTCATATTGTAGGAAATAAAATGGAGGGGAGCGCCACCATCGAGCTTCTTCTTCAGCCTTGGGCACTGCCGTCGCTCGCGAGGAGTGCCCTGTCATCGACAACATCGCCGTCACCCGTGTCGTCAGCCGTGGCCATAGGGTCAGCGGCTCCATCAGTCGTGGGCGCGGGATCGATGGCGAGGAACTTCCACAGCAGGGCCTCCACCTGGTCCTTCACGGCTTCGGCAGCGGCGGTGCAGTGCTCCTCTTCTACAGGCTCAAGCAAGGCTTCGACGTGAAAGCTGGGGTCGCAAAGATGGAGGTGGCTGAAGACGCGTGTCACAGCCGAGGCGGAGAGTGCGCGGGCTTCTCCTTCCACCATGGGGCTGACTCTATCGACAACGCCCTCGAGCACCGTGACAAGCTGGGGGAGCAGCTCGGCGGGGCCTTCCTCAGCAGTCACCAACGGCTCCTTCAACCTCCTTCCGTAGAGCTCCCGCAGTGCCTCTCGAGATCTCTGCTCAAGAGAATCAAAGGCGGCATGCCCTTTGGCAAGAACTTTTTCCTTGGCCTCCAGCTGGGTCTTCTCCGCCTCCACCTCTTCCTTCAACTTCTCTAGGCGACTGCGCTCGGCGGCCTGCTTCTGTGCCGCTTGCTCCAGCTCGTTGTCGCGATCAGCAACCGCAGCTTCCCAGGCCTTCAACTCCTCCTGCTGCACCTCACGCTGGTGGGCGTCGGTTGGCTGTCTATCACGGAGAGACTTCAGCTCGGCCTCCGCCACTCGGCAGCGCTCCTCGGTGGCCTTGGCATCCTTCACCGCCGCATCATGGACGGCCGCGGCTAGGCCGAATGCCTGCTGGCCCTCCTCTGAGGACGCGTCGGCTCGAAGCCATCTCGAGATCTTCTCCAGGCACCCCGACACCAGGCGCCGGTCGGCGCCTTGAAGGTCGTCACGAAGTTGGTTCAGCGCAGAAAGAGCCTCCTACAGAGCGTCGGGTGTGGTAGGAGAGCCACGGTTCAGTGGCGTGATGGACGGGGGAGGAGACGGTGCCAGCACCAGGACTGGCGAAGCGGCAGCAACATAAAGGGTCGTGGGCTCCGAAGCCTTCAGGACCTCAGCAGGCGAGCTGAGGGCGGGCGCCTCCACAGATCGTCTCCTCCTCGTGTTGGGCCTCCAAGCCTCAGGAGGACGACCCAGCCGTAGGAGCGCGTAGGCCGGCCCCATCCTTCTACGTCGGGGGTGGCGCAACCATGAAATGTTGCTTGGAGTCGGTGGCTCTGGCCCCCTCCTTCTTCTTTACCACTGACGTATTCCTGGACACCGAGGAAACAAATGTCAAGACACTGCGACAAGATTAAGAAACCAGGACAAGACGGCGCGCTTACTCATCCACGGCGCCGTAATCCCTCGCCCTCATCTGAAGCACCATGCCTGCAGGCTTCGTGGGCATGGGCGCTGGCACGCGACCCCAGGGGCGGACAAGGGCGCGGCGCCCGGGTCTGCGGCAGTACCAGTTGGCAACGAGGCGGAGGCATCACCTTGGGGGATCAGCACCGACCGGCTCTTCTTCGGGACCCCTTGCTTCAGATTCTTCGGAGGGGTGCCCTTGGACCTCGAGGTGACTCCCTGACCGGGTGCGCGTCGGTGTCGTCATCGTCAAAAAGGGTGTGGAGGAGATTGCTTTGGCGCGGGGGAGAGGTCTCCCCCACCCCCTCCCGGGTCGCCCCTGAGTCCACCCCCTCCTCTTGGTCGGACTCGCTGGAGGACACTGTCACCGGGGAGCCCGGGGGCCGGGAAGGCTTCAGAGGTACGAGCCCACGCTCATCGAAGATAGGCATGGTGTCGGCGATCTTCTCCCCATCCGGGCAGCGGTACAGCGGAAGATGGGAGTCCGGGCGGCAGCCCTGATCCTTCCCGAGTAGGGTGCGCACAACCTGGTCTAGCTCCTCCTTGGACAAGTCATCCGGACGTAGCTGGAGGTCATCTCCTACACCCTTGAACTTCCATAGGGGGCGCAAGTGCGCCTGGAGCGGAGCCAGGCACTGCGTCAGGAATTCCTTGACGATCATGGCTCTCGTTAGCTTCTCCGCCTCCGGGTCGTCAGTCTTTAGGTCTGCCACCATGCTACGTCTTGAGCTTGTGTTGGTTTTCCTTGAAGATGAAAGGGTGATGCAGCACAGTAGCGTAAGTATTTCCCTCAGTTTTTGAGAACCAAGGTATCAATCCAGTAGGAGGCTCCTCACAAGTCCCACGCACCTACACAAAAAAACAAAGAACTCACAACCAACGCGATAAAGAGGTTGTCAATCCCTTCACGGCCACTTGCGAAAGTGAGATCTGATAGAGATAATATGGATAAATATGTTTTTGGTATTTTATGATATAGATTGGAAAAGTAAAGATGCAAATAAAAGTAGATTGAAAGCTTAGATAATAAAAGATAGACCCGGGGGCCATAGGTTTCACTAGAGGCTTCTCTTAAGATAGCGTAAGTATTACGATGGGTGAACAAATTACTGTCAAGCAATTGATAGAAAAGAGAATAATTATGAGATTATCTAGGCATTATCATGTATATAGGCATCACGTCCGCGACAAGTAGACTGACTCCTGCCTGCATCTACTACTATTACTCCACACATCGACCGCTATCCAGCATGCATCTAGATTATTAAGTTCATAAGAACAGAGTAACGCATTAAGAAAGATGACATGATGTAGAGGGATAAACTGATGCAATATGATATAAACCCCATCTTTTTATCCTCGATGGCAACAATATAATACGTGCCTTGCTGCCCCTGTTGTCACTGGGAAAGGACACCGCAAGATTGAACCCAAAGCTAAGCACTTCTCCCATGGCAAGAAAGATCAATCTAGTAGTCCAAACCAAACTGATAATTCGAAGAGACTTGCAAAGATAACTCAATCATACATAAAAGAATTTATAGGAGATTCAAATATTTCTCATAGATAAACTTGAACATAAACCCACAATTCATCGGATGTCGACAAACACACCGCAAAAAGAGTTACATCGAATAGATCTCCACAAGAGAGGGGGAGAGCATGGTATTGAGATCCAAAAAGAGAGAAGAAGTCATCTAGCTAATAACTATGGGCCCGAAGGTTTGTGGTAAACTACTCACAACTCATTGGAGAGGCCTTGGGGTTGATGTAGAGGCCCTCCGTGGTGGATTCCCCCTCCGGCAAAACGTCGGCGATGGCTCCAAGATGGGATCTCGCGGATACAGAAGGTTACGGTGGAAGAAATATTTCTTCGGTGGCTCCCCCGATGGTTTCAGGGTATATGGGTATATATAGGAGGAAGAAGTACGTCGGTGGACGCCCGAGGGGCCCATGAGATAGGGGGCGCGCCCTGTAGGGGGGCGCGCCCTCCACCCTCGTGGCCGCCTCTTGACTTGCACTCCAAGTCCTATGGATCACGTTTGTTCCAAAAATCTTGCTCCCGAAGGTTTCATTCCGTTTGGACTCCGTTTGATATTCCTTTTCTTCGAAACACTGAAATAGGCAAAAAAAACAGCAATACGGGCTGGGCCTCCGGTTAGTAGGTTAGTCCCAAAAATGATATAAAAGTGTAAAGTAAAGCCCATAAACATCCAAAACAGGTAATATAATAGCATGGAACAATCAAAATATATAGATACGTTGGAGACGTATCAAGCATCCCCAAGCTTAATTCCTGCTCGTCCTCGAGTAGGTAAATGATAAAAACAGAATTTTTGATGTGGAATGCTACCTAGCATAATTCTCAATGTAATTTTCTTTATTGTGGTATGATTGTTCAGATCCAAATGATTCAAGATAAAAGCTTATAGAACATAAAAATAATAATACTTCGAAGCATACTGACAAATAATCATGTCCTATCAAAATAGCATAGCCAAAGAAAGCTTATCCCTACAAAATCATATAGTTAGGCCATGCTCCATTTTCATTACACAAAATACTCCCATCATGCACAACCCCGGTTTCAGCCAAGCAATTGGTTCATACTTTTTTAACGCACTTCAGCTTTTTCAACTCTTACGCAATACATGAGCGCAAGCCATGGACATAACACTATGGTGGTGGTTGTGAGGACAAAAAGGGAGAAGATAGTCTCACATCAACTAGGCGTATCAACGGGCTATGGAGATGCCCATCAATAGATATCAATGTGAGTGAGTAGGGATTGCCATGCAACGGATGCACTAGAGCTATAAATATATGAGAGCTCAACAAAAAAACTAAGTGGGTGTGCATCCAACTCGCTTGCTCACGAAGACCTAGGGCATTTTGAGGAAGCCCATCATTGGAATATACAAGCCAAGTTCTTTAATGAAAAATTCCCACTAGTATATGAAAGTGACAACACAAGAGACTCTCTATCATGAAGATCATGGTGCTATATTGAAGCACAAATGTGGAAAAGAGATAGTGGCATTGTCCCTTCTCTCCTTTTCTCTCATTTTTTTAATTTTTTTAATTTTTTTATTTGGCCTTTCCCTTTTTTATTTGGTGGGCTCTTTGGCCTCTTCTTTTTCTTTTTTTTTAAAGTCCGGAGTCTCATCCTGACTTGTGGGGGAATCATAGTCTTCATCATCCTTTCCTCACTTGGGACAATGCTCTAATAATGAAGATCATCACACTTTTATTAATTTACAACTCGAGAATTACAACTCAACACTTAGAAAAAAATATGACTCTATATGAATGCCTCCGACGGTGTACCGGGATATGCAATGAATCAAGAGTGACATGTATGAAAATTATGAGGGTGGCCTTGCCACAAATATGATGTCAACTACATGATCATGCAAAGAGCAATTTGACAATGATGGAGCATGTCATAATAACGGAACGGTGGAAAGTTGCATGGCAATATATCTCGGAATGGCTATGGAAATGCCATAATAGGTAGGTATGGTGGCTGATTTGAGGAAGGTAAATAATGGGTGCATGATATCGCCGAAACTTGCGCGGCACAATAGAGGCTAGCAAAGTGGAAGGATGAGTGTGCGTATATCCATGGACTCACATTAGTCATAAAGAACTCATATACTTATTGCAAAAGTCTACTTGCCCTCGAAGCAAAGTACTACTACACATGCTCCTAGGCGAAGGGTTGGTAGGAGTTAACCATCGCGCGATCCCAACCTCCACTCATAAGGAAGGCAATCAAAAGAGCACCTCATGCAACAAATTTGTCACATAACTTTTACCATACGTGCATGCTACGGGACTTGCCAACTTCAACACAAGTATTTCCCAATTTCATAATTACCCACTATCATGACTCTAATATTACCACCTTTATATCTCAAAACAATTATCAAGCATCAAATTGATCCTAGTGTTTAATGCACTTTCTATGATAGTTTTTATTATACCCAACTTGGATGCTCATAATTCTAGGACCAAATTCATAACCATAGAAAATACCATGCAGTTCTAAAAGACTCTCAAAATAATATAAGTGAATCATGAGAGGTCACCAATTTCTTCAAAATTAAGCCACCTCCGTGCTCTAAAAGATATAAGTGAAGCACTAGAGAAAAAACTATCAAGCTCAAAAGATATAAGTGAAGCACATAGAGTATCCTAATAAATTCTAATAAAGTGGGCTTCTCCCAAAAGGTGTGTACAGAAAGTATGATTGTGGAAAACTAAAAAGCAAAGACTAATATCATACAAGACGCTCCAAGCAAAACACATATCGTGTGGCGAATAAAAATATAGCTCCAAGTAAAGTTACCGATAAACGAAGACGAAAGAGGGGATGCCTTCCGGGGGCATCCCCAAGCTTAGGCTTTTAGCTATTCAGTAATATCTTGGGGTTCCATGAGCATCACCAAGCTTAGGCTCTTGCCACTCCTTATTCCATAGTCCATCAAATCTTTACCCAAAACTTGGAAACTTCACAACACAAAACTCAACAGGAAATCTCATAAGCTCCGTTAGTGAAAGAAAGAAAAACCACCACATAAGGTATTGTAATGAACTCATTCTCTATTTATATTGGTGTTAAACCTACTGTATTTCAAGTTCTCTATGGTTCATATTACTTAATACTAGCCATAGATGCATCAAAATAAGCAAACAACACACGAAAGGCAGAATCTGTAAAAAACAGAACAGTCTGTAACAATCTGTAACTCTCGAATACTGCTAAAATTCTAAAAATCCTACCAAAATAGAAAGTCCTTGGCAATTTGTCTATTGATCTACAGCAAAAATAATCAATGCAAAATCACGTTTCTGTGAATTAACAAAATTATTTTCGTGCGCGCAAAGTTTCTGTTTTTCAGCAGAATCAAATTAACTAATACCATAGGTTATCCTATAGGTTCTACTTGGCACAAACACTAATTAAAACATAAAAACACATCTAAACAGAAGGTAGATACAAAATTTATTACTAAACAGAAACAAAAACAAAAAACACAAATAAAATTGGGTTGCCTCCCAACTAGCGCTATCGTTTAACGCCCCTAGCTAGGCATAAAAGCGAGGATAGATCTAAGTAGTGCCATCTTTGGTACTCAATTCATAAGTAGCTCGCATGATAGATTCATAAGGTAATTTAACATTTTTCTTGGAAAGTTCTCCATGCCTTTCCTTAATGGAAATTGGAATCTAATATTCCCTTCCTTCATATCAATAATCGCACCAATCGTTCTAAGGAAAGGTCTACCAAGAATAATAGGGCAAGAAAGATTGCAATCTATACCAAGAACAATAAAATCTACGGGAACCAAATTTCTATTTGCAACAATAAGGACATCATTGATTCTTCCCATTGCCTTTTTAATGGTGGAATCCGCAAGGTGCAAATTTAAAGAGCAATCATCAAGATCATGGAAACCTAGAATATCACATAAAGTTTTCGGAATCGTGGAAACACTAGCACCCAAATCACATAAAGCAAAACACTCATAATCTTTAATTTTAATCTTTATAGTAGGTTCCCACTCATCTTTAAGTTTTCTAGGTATAGAAACTTCCAAATTAAGTTTTTCATCAAAAGATTGCATCAAGGCATCAACAATATGTTTGGTAAAGGCTTTATTTTGACTATAAGCATGAGGAGAATTCGAAACAGATTGCAACAAGGAAATACAATCTACTAAAGAACAATTATCATAATCAAATTCCTTGAAATCCAAGATAGTGGGTTGAATGCTATTTAAAGTCTTGACCTCTCCAATCCCACTTTTACCAAATTTAGCATCAAGATCTAAAAACTCCAAATTATTGGGACGCCTTTTAACTAAAGTTGACTCATCTCCAGTCCCATTATTATCAAGATTCATATTGCAAAACAAAGATCTAATAGGGGACACATCAATAACTTTAAGATCTTCATCATTATTTTCATGGAAACTAGAAGAACACGCTTTAACAAAGCAATCTTTCTTAGCATGCAATCTAACGGTTCTTTCTTTGCATTCGTCAATGGAACTTCTCATAGCTTTGAGAGACTCATTGATATCATGCTTAGGAGGAGTAGATCTAAGTTTCAAAGAATCAATTTCAAGAGAAAGTCTATCAATGTTCCTAGCCAAATCATCAACTTTAAGCATTTTTTCTTCAAGCAAGGCATTAAAATTCTTTTGAGAGACCATAAATTCTTTCACACTATTTTCAAAATCAGAGGGCATATTATTAAAATTACCATAAGAATTATTGTAGGAATTTCCATAATTATTAGAGGAATTATGAGGGAGCGGTCTAGGATTAAAGTTTCCTCTATAAGCATTGTTGCCAAAATTATTCCTACCAACAAAGTTTACATCCATAGATTCATTATTATTCTCAATCAAGGTAGATAAAGGTATATCATTGGGATCAATAGGAGCACTCTTAGTAGCAAACAATCTCATAAGCTCATCCATCTTTCCACTCAAAACATTAATTTCTTCTATAGCATGCACTTTTTTACTAGTAGATCGTTCGGTGTGCCATTGAGAATAATTAGCCATGATATTATCAAGGAGTTTTGTAGCTTCTCCTAGGGTGATTTACATGAACGTGCCTCCGGCGGCCGAATCTAAAAGATTTCTAGAAGCAAAATTCAAATCGGCATAAAAGTTTTGTATGATCATCCATAAATTCAAACCATTAGTAGGGCAGTTGCGAATCATTAATTTCATTCTTTCCCAAGATTGCGCAACATGCTCATGATCAAGTTGTTTAAAATTCATAATATCGTTCCTAAGGGAGATGATCTTAGCGGGAGGAAAATACTTAGAGATAAAAGCATCTTTGCACTTGTTCCGAGAATCAATACTATTTTTAGGAAAAGACGAAAACCAAACTTTAGCATGATCTCTAAGTGAAAACGGAAATAACTTCAATTTAACAATATCATTATCCGTATCTTTTTTCTTTTGCATCTCACACAAATCAACAAAGTTGTTTAGATGGGTAGCGGCAGGAAGGCCGGAGATTTGATTTTTCATAACAAGATTCAGCAAAGCATCATTGATTTCACAAGACTCAACATCATTAAGAGGAGCAATCAGAGTACTAAGGAAATCATTATTATTGGTATTGGAGAAATCACACAATTTGGTATTATCTTACGCCATGGCGACAAGTAATCCAACACACAAGCAAACAAAAAAAGGCAAGCGAAAGAGAGAGGAAGAAGAAGGCAAGCAAAAAAGAGAGGAGATTGGGAAAGAGAGGGCGAATAAAACGGCAAGGGTGAAGTGGGGGAGAGGAAAACGAGAGGCAAATGGCAAATAATGTAAATGCGATAAAGGGGTTGTCAATCCCTTCACGGCCACTTGCAAAAGTGAGATCTGATAGAGATAATATGATAAGATAAATATATTTTTGGTATTTTATGATATAGATTGGAAAAGTAAAGATGCAAATAAAAGTAGACTGAAAGCTTAGATAACAGAAGATAGACCCGGGGGCCATAGGTTTCACTAGAGGCTTCTCTTAAGATAGCATAAGTATTACGGTGGGTGAACAAATTACTGTCAAGCAATTGATAGAGAAGCGAATAATTATGAGATTATCTAGGCATGATCATGTATATAGGCATCACGTCTGCGACAAGTAGACTGACTCCTGCCTGCATCTGTCGGCGTTCTGGGAACGGGGGTCCTCAGACTTGCCTGCCTGCGGCCTGCGACGTGGCTCAGGTGGTGGCCTAGTGCAGCTCATCTTCATCGACTCAAGCTCAAGACCCTCGCGAGGGGCCAAGCCTCGCGGGGCGGACAACATGAAGCTTCCTCAGGAGCGGCCTCACCAGGCAGGCTCGCGAGGAGGCGGAGAGATCAAGGCAAGGTTACCTTGGAAGGTGCACATGATGCAAGCCATGACGACCAAGACCAGGCGGGCGCCAGGTGGGCACCAGGCGGGCGCCAGCCTGTGCAGTGTCCTTGTTTCCTCTTTGGTGCAAAGGAGGAAAGCACAGACCAAGGTATCAGGCAAAGGCTACCGTTTTGGTGCAACAAGACCAAGACTAGCAGAGCGGCAGGATGGAGGTCATCGTGGAGCCCAAGACGGCATCATCGTCAGGGCCTTTGGCAGTCAAAGACCAACTTTAGTCAGGATAAGCTGTACTAGATGTTCCCCTTCAAAATGGCCGTTGTTGGCGCCCTTCCCGATCAATATTTGGGAAAAGGACCAGGGCCTCTATAAATAGGACTAGCCACTCACAAGGCAGGGGATCGACCGATCGAACCTTAGCCAGAACCACCCACACCAGCACAAGAACACCCCTCGCGAGGTTGTTCTTCCTTTGTATTGTTCATCATCAGCCCCTGAGGCAATCCACACACCACACACTGGAGTAGGGTATTACACCACAATGGTGGACTGAACCAGTATAAACCTTGTGTCCCTTGTGTTGTTCATCTCGCTAGCCTAGATCCTTAGCGAGGAGTTGGGACGTAGGTAGGTAGGTAGGTAGGGGAGAGATCTCCGCGCGCACCCAGAGTTTGAACCTCAAGGGTCTGCCGGAATCCGAAATCCAACATTTGGTGCGCCAGGTAGGGGTGCGCCGGAATCTTGTCTTCCACCGTCTCACGTTCCATCATCCGTCGCGCCCATGTCTAATGCTCGACGAGCCCGTGCCAAGCATCGGGCTGCTCTCGCGGCCCATGTCGCCCAGACGGCTCCTGTCGGCGGGCCCCCCCATCATTCCCCGTCGCCTGCCGCCCACGCCGCCACCGGCCCGGCGGGGAACGACCAGCAGGCGTCGTTGCTGCATCCCTCGGTGTGGCGAGAAGGTCGCACCGCCACCCCGTCGCTGACTCCAGCAGGCTCGTCGTCGCACACCCGTCGCGCTCATGCGGATGCGCATGCCGCGTTGCTCCTGGCACGTGAGCTCCTGCACTACCGCCCCGTCGACGACCTCTACGAAGAGTGGCTCGCTCGCATCACCGAGCTCGTCAGCGCCGCAGGGGGCTCCCCTGCGCCCTTTCACTGCATCGCCCTCCGTCATGCACGAGCAACGCAGCTCTGGAGGCTCCTCCGCTGCCTCCTCCCCAAGATGGCGTCCTGGCTCCAAGGCGTACGGCCCCTGGGCGAGACCCACCATGTCCGGTGCCCACGCAGCAAGAAAGGATCTTCCAAGAAGTTCCTCGCCCTTAAGAAGGCGCTCGCGTGCTCCCCTCTCCAACGCGCCATGATCGCATTCCTGCTCCAGCGCGCCAAGACCCCGCGCTGCTCCTGGCGGCAGCGCGCGGAGACCTCCAAGATCAAGCCCTTCGTCAGCAAAGGCCCCCGATGGCCACCGCAGGCTGCCACGCCTTCACCGCCGAGCTGCGCAGCGTGGCCTGGCCGGGCAAGTTCAAGCCGGATCTGCCTCCGTGCTACGACGGCATTGCTGACCCTGCAGAGTTCCTTCATCTCTACGAGCTGGGCATCGAAGCAACCAATGGAGACGAAAAGGTCATGGAGAACTGGTTTCCCATCGCGCTCAAGGACGGTGCCCGCACCTGGCTCCTGAACCTGCCTCCCAGCATGATCTCCTCTTGGGACGAGATGTGCACTCGCTTCATCGCCAACTTCCAAGGCACTCGCGACCGGCCCCCGGCCATGAGTGACTTGCACCGCATCAAGCAACAACCAGGAGAGACCCTGCAAAAGTACATTGAGCACTTCAACAACGCCCGCCTCAACATCCCCAGGGTGACTGAGGAAACCATCATCTCAGCCTTCTCCGATGGCGTTTATGACATCAATATGAAGGAAGAACTGGCGATCCATGAGGATCTGTGCACATCTCTGGAGCTATTCAACTTGGCGACCAAGTGCGCCAGGGCTGAGTAAGGGCGCCTCTCCCTCCTCGAGCTTCCAGCTGCTGATCCTGAAGAGAAGAAGCCCAAGGCCAAGGATGTGAAGCGCAAAGGAGCGATTGTGCTCGCAGCTGAGCCAGACACCAAGCGTGGCAGAGATCAGCCGGAATCGTCCAAGGGAAGCCGGTACTGCGTGTACCACGACCTGCACACTCACAACACCAATGAATGCCAAGAGCTCAGGGCCGTGCGAGATGGACATATCGGCCGACGCCCCAAGCGTAATGACCGGGGCTATGGCCGAGGAGGAGGAAGAGGTGGAGGATGATGGGAAGACCGTGGCCCTCGCCGAGGGTGGCGTGACCGACCTCGCGAGGACTGCTGGCAGGACAAGCCTCGCGATGGGGGTTGGAGGGATCAGTCTCGTGAGGATCGCCCGCAAGGCAACGTAGGCCTCCCTCCTCTGCCACCACCGCCAAGGAGGAATGAAGACCAGCATCAGGATGAGGGGGCTGGGGGCTTCCAGGAGCCGCGTGATATCGCTTGAATCTTGGGCGAAGCTCAAGCCCCAGCCTCTTAGCGCATCTTCAAGCAGTTTTCTCGCGAGGTGAATGTAGTCCTCCCAAAACCCGAGGCCTCGCGCCCTCTCAGGTGGTCCACGTGTGCCATCACGTTCATCTCAGCGGATCAACTCAAGTGCGCAGCAATAGCTGGAGTCCTCCCAATGCTCTGTTCCCTGGTCATCAGCAACGTGCAGGTCACCAAGACCCTCATCGATGGTGGCGCAGGGCTCAACGTTCTGTCTGTCGAGACATTCAACAATCTCCAAGTGCCATATGATCAGCTTTAGCCAACCAAGCCTTTCTCGGGAGTCACCGACGGTTCTACCACCCCGATAGGGAAGGTCCGCCTCCCTGTCACCTTCGGACAATGCAAAAACTATCATACTGAGCTCATCGACCGATGTCGCCCACATTTGCCTGCCATACAATGCCATCCTCAGGTATCCAGCCCTGGCCAAATTCATGGCGGTGACTCACCATGGCTACAATGTCCTCAAAATGCCAGGGAGTGGTGGGGTCATCACAGTCCCCTGTGACGAAAAGGACGCAGTGTGTTCTCTCGAGCACGCCTTCCAAGCCGTGTCAATTGAAGACCTAGATCGCAGGAGCAGGAGCCTTCCCGAAGCAGTCCCCAAGAAGAAGAAGACAGCAACTAGCACAGGCCCTCGGGAGGCTGGCACCTCCAATGGCACGGCGTCAGGATCCGCGCCCGTTCAAGGGGCGCCTGCATCCGTCGCATAGGAAGGCGCGCCCGGCTCCCTCCTCGGGCAAGGCTCGGGGGCTCTCTCCTGGAGGGCCACTGACTTTGCCAAGGTCACGAGGGAGGCGCTCGGGCACCATTTGGAGGCGTGCTTCGCGGCACGTTTCCCTTAGGAAGGTTTGAAGCAAGGAAGATCCAACCCTCAGGAGTTCGTCACTAAAATCACTCAGGAGCTACAGGAGTCAAGAGTCATGCGCGGCAGCCACCGCTTACCCACCGTAGCTCCCCATCCAGGCGAGGATGGTGGGCTGCGTGTCTGCATCGACGTACCAGGGCTCAACTGAGCCGCGTCTCAGGAGCGCCTCTGGCCTTCGCGCGTGGGGCGTTGTGAGGGTCCGCCTCATAGCTATGTTCACATGCCTCTCGGCCTGCCGAACGCGGCCGCTGCTCATCAGCGCTAGGTGCGAAGCATTCTGGAATCTCAGGAGGCCAGACACTGTGCGGTCCTGGCAGAGATGGAGATGGTCCTCGAGGAGCCGCCCGGGCCCCCGGAGCCTCCCGAGGCTCAGGGCCCTGGGGGCTCGTGAGGGTCGGCCTCCTCACCGCGCGTCGTCCACTACTCCAACGTTCCTTCGTCTTCAACAGTATCAGGTGACATCTTTCAAGTTCCATTTCAGCTGGGAGCGCCCTCAAGGCTGCATCATTCCCAGGTCGCGTGGGTCCGTCCCTGCGGCATGTATCTATTTTGCTCATATCTTTAGTTTACCTTGCTGGGGGCGCCCCTCGGGCTGCATTATCCCCAAGCCGCTCGGGCCTGACCCAGTGGCATGTACCTTTCTCGCATCTATCCAAGTTGGTTTGCCCCTTCATGCTCAACCTTCTTAACGTAATCGCCCTCTCGACTGACACCAGCCTTTGGAGATGCTCGCCTTGGCACGACGCTTGTGCATGGGTCCGTCCCTGCAACGTCGACAAATCTGAGCAGCTGAGCTCTGGCCGCAGCAGCCCCGCAAGGCGCCACCTCACCAGGCCCTTGGTGCCCTCATCACCCCCTCGGAGCAACCAATGGCTGGCCGGCAGTCATAATGGCAAAACTTGTTCTCTTTGTGATGAGTCTACAGGGTCTCTCTAAGGGATAGTGCCGGGCGAGGCCTTCGTGGACTCTCCCTCTCTCTCACCCGCACGAACCACTTGTGCGTTAAAGGGGGGGCCTGAGCATCGCGACTCATGGGCTCCTGCTGGCTCTCCAGCCCTCACCTCCTGGCCTTGTCCACGGCATCACGACCTGGCATACCAGTGACGGCTGAGCTCGCTCGAGGGCAAGGACCCGAGGACGTAGAGCATCAGGCGAGTGCGGGGGAGAGGGAGGAAGCTTGTGAGGACCTCTGCGGGAAATGTCTCAGCTTCTAGCGTGCAGGCCCTGCATCGGCCGAGAAATGGCTTCAGGCACCTGAGATAAGTCACTCTCCGGAACTGCTAGCTAACGCAACACAAACTCTGCACCTAATGCGGCCTTGTGACGGTGATGTTGCACTCCTTTCTCGCCGAGCGTCGGCTGCTTGAGCGCTAAGGGGGACCTCCTGAGCATCTCGCCTCGGGGGATCTTACTGGACCTCGGGCCGCTCACCTCCTGGCCTTGACCACGGCATCACGACCTGGCATACCAGCAACGGTTGAAGCCTGCCTGGGGATCGGGACCTGTCAGCGCAGAGCACCAAGCCTTCGTAAGATTAGAAAGGAGGAACCAAGCCGAGACAGGACCAGCATCTCGCACTGCTTCACGATAAGGATCATATTAACGAAAGAGATTACAGACGCTTTACATGCCCCCACGGGGTACTTCCTTGATTCCTCGCAGGGAACAAAAGGCGCAAATCCTAAAGAGCCCTAACTGCAGGTGCCTCAGCTGAAGACGCCATCATCAACAGTGGGCCACTGAGCATCGGTGCCAACCTCATCCAGATCAGCCGCGCCGGTGACCTGATGCGGCTGCCCTGCCCCGAGCACGGAGCGAGCTCGGGGGCTCATAGCTGTCGTCGCTCGTCTCCGGAGTCGTGAGGATCTCAGGAGAGTCACTAGACCCTCCGGCTCCTCCACTGCTGCCAGAAGAGCTGCTGGGGAGGCAGGCGGCAGGCTTGGCCCTCGCCACCTCCAAGCTTCGGTCGTTGTCCCTGGGGCAGCACTCCAGGCGGCGTCCTTCTGCATCTAAGACCTTGAAGAACATCAAGGAGGCGCCATTGTATTCCAGATGAATCACGAAGGCGCCCCTCGTTCGGCAGATCCTGGCGATATCGCTCCAGCCTCGGGTCATGAAGACCTTGCCCGGAGCGACAACCTCGACCTCCACTTCGGTTGCAGGGGTGCTGCAGTCGGCGTGCTACAGCCAGAGCTCCCGAGGCCCCCTCAGCGGTATCTCGAAGGCGAAGGAGGGAGGAAGGCGAATCCAGGAGCGCGGAGGCATGGAGGCTAAAGCACCAGCTCGCGAGAAGAGCCCTCGGCATGGACTCCGGGGGTGACGACGCGAACCGCCGTGACTCGCCGGCGTCGTCGGCGGCACCGTCGGTGTCGCTCGGCGTCTTCTTCTCTAGGACCCTCAATTTGGGCGTACAAGGGCAGCATAACCCTGGCGGTGGCCGCTCGTACCAAGGCCTCGACGTCTCCTGTCGAGCACCCTCGCCTGTGGCGACAGGGGACTGGCCGCTTCTTCAGTGGAAGTGGGACGGGCCCCTGTCGGGGGGCCTTCCCCTTCTCTTTGGCGGAGAACCGGCGAATCGGCGCCATTGTCGTCGGAGTGGAGGAGGAGCAAAGAAGAAGAGGCGGAGCAAGGAGAGATGGACTGGAAGGGCTCGCGTCGTTCCGTACTTATAGCCAGAGGAGGCCAACCGTCGGCCTCCACGATTGCAGGTAATCATGACTCATTTTGCATGCAGGGACTTGTCACGTTGAACAGTTGCCGAGGCAGCATGGGGAAGCGGAGACGCCCACGTCCAATCAACTGCCACGCGGCGCCCAAGGCCACAGGCTGTTGGGGCCCGTGGCGCTTCGCACTTGCCCCTTCGCTTCTCTGCTAAGCCAAGTCCGCGCGCGCCTTGGGCCCGGGGGCTACTGTCGGCGTTCTGGGAACGAGGGTCCCCAGACTTGCCTGCCTGCGGCCTGCAGCGTGGCTCAGGTGGTGGCCCAGTGCGGCCCATCTTCATCGACTCAAGCTCAAGACCCTCGCGAGGGGCCAAGCCTTGCGGGGTGGACAACAGGAATCTTCCTTAGGAGTGGCCTCACCAGGCAGGCTCCCGAGGAGGCGGAGAGATCAAGGCAAGGTTACCTCGCGAGGTGCACATGACGCAAGCCATGACGACCAAGACCAGGCAGGAGCCAGACGGGCGCCAGCCTGTGCAGTGTCCTTGTTTCCTCTTTGGTGCAAAGCAGGCAAGCACAGACCAAGGTATCAGGCAAAGGCTACCGTTTCGGTGCAACAAGACCAAGACCAGCAGAGCGGCAAAATGGAGGTCACCCTGGAGCCCAAGACGGCGTCATCATCAGGGCCTTTGGCAGTCGAAGACCAACTTTAGTCAGGATAAGCTGTTAGATGTTCCCCTTCGAAATGGTCGTTGTTGGCGCCCTTCCCGCTCAATATTTGGGAAGAGGACCAGGGCCTCTATAAATAGGACTAGCCACTCACAAGGCAAGGGATCGACCGATCGAACCTTAGCCAAAACCCCCCACACCAGCACAACAACACCCCTCACGAGGTTGTTCTTCCTTTGCATTGTTCATCATCAGCCCCTGAGGCAATCCACACACCACACACTGGAGTAGGGTATTACACCACAATGGTGGCCTGAACCAGTATAAACCCTGTGTCCCTTGTGTTGTTCATCTCGCTAGCCTAGATCCTTAGCGAGGCGTTGGGACATAGGTAGGTAGGGGAGAGATCTCCGTGCGCACCCCAGAGTTCGAACCTCAAGGGTCTGCCGGAACCTGAAATCTGACAGCATCTACTACTATTACTCCACACATCAACCGCTATCCAGCATGCATCTAGAGTATTAAGTTCATAAGAACAGAGTAACGCATTAAGAAATATGACATGATGTAGAGGGATAAACTCATGCAATATGATATAAACCCCATCTTTTTATCCTTGATGGCAACAATACAATACGTGCCTTGCTGCCCCTGCTGTCACTGGGAAAGGACACCGCAAGATTGAACCCAAAGCTAAGCACTTCTCCCATGGCAAGAAAGATCAATCTAGTAGGCCAAACCAAACCGATAATTCGAAGAGACTTGCAAAGATAACTCAATCATACATAAAAGAATTCAGAGGAGATTCAAATATTTCTCATAGATAAACTTGATCATAAACCCACAATTCATTGGATCTTGACAAACACACCGCAAAAAGAGTTACATCGAATAGATCTCCACAAGAGAGGGGGAGAACATGGTATTGAGATCCAAAAAGAGAGAAGAAGCCATCTAGCTAATAACTATGGACCCGAAGGTCTATGGTAAACTACTCACAACTCATCGGAGAGGCCTTGGGGTTGATGTAGAGGCCCTCCATGGTGGATTCCCCCTCCGGAAGAATGCCGACGACGGCTCCAAGATGGGATCTCGCGGATACAGAAGGTTATGGTGGCGGAAATATTTCTTCGGTGGCTCCCCCGATGGTTTCCGGGTATATGGCTATATATAGGAGGAAGAAGTACATCGGTGGACGCCCGAGGGGCCCACAAGATAGGGGGCGCGCCCTGTAGGGGGGGGGCACTCTCCACCCTCGTGGCCGCCTCGGGAGATTCTTGACTTACACTCCAAGTCCTCTGGATCATGTTTGTTCCAAAAATTAGGCTCCCGAAGGTTTCATTTCGTTTGGACTCCGTTTGATATTCCTTTTCTTCGAAACAGTGAAATAGGCAAAAAAAAAACAGCAATACGGGTTGGGCCTCCGGTTAGTAGGTTAGTCCCAAAAATGATATAAAAGTGTAAAGTAAAGCCCATAAACATCCAAAATAGGTAATATAATAGCATGGAACAATCAAAAATTATAGATACGTTGGAGACGTATCACACCATTTTCTCCAGCAATGGCTCCGCCCTGGAATTGGTGAGCTTCTCGTGAACGCATCCTTCAAGGGTGTCGGCTGCGAGGTTGGCAGTGCCAACCGGGGGTGGGAGCGCTTGGCGTCCATGAAGACCCACCTGTTCCTGAAGACCTCCACCTTCTTCCCGGCCCGCGAGATCGCATTACTGCCATTGGTCGCGACGAAGTTGGCGCACCCCGAGCACTGGGTGCCATTAACCCAGAAGTAGAAGAAGTGGCGGAGCAGCGCCACGGAAGGCATCACCCCTAGAAACGCCTTGTAGTAAAAAGCAAAGATTGATAGGAGGAGGACGGAGTAGGGGTGATGATGGAGGGCGTGGAGCTTGTAGTGGAGAAGAACGGCGTAGAAGAAGCCGGAGACGGGGGAAACCAGCCTTGCAAAGATGTTGTGCTGGAAGAAGTGGTAGAAGGTGCTGCCCAAGGTTTCCGGCTTGGCGGAGCCGACCCGGAGCACCGTCTCTCCCCCCTCATTGCTGCTGTCGGCCGTCAGTCGGAGCATGGTGGCGAGGTGCTTATCCTCGGCGAGGGTGGACGCGCTCAAGGCTGGCTTGAACTAGGAGGCTTGACGCTCGGCCATGGCGGAGGATCCCGTCTTATCAGTGGCCATCAGTCACTGATTTGGGATGAGTTTTGGTGGATCTGGAGGCTTTCTGATAAGAAGGAGAAGGGGATCTGGCGCAAGACGAAGGAAGGGCAAAGAAGGCTTCGCAGCAGGTGCCAGCCTTTTTATCATCCAGGAACAGTTGCCGAGGCAGCATGGGGAAGCGGAGGTGCCAATGTCCCATCAATTGCCACGCATCAACCGAGGCTGCGGGCGGTTAGGGCCCGCAGCACTCTACACTTGCCCTTTGGCTTCGCCTCGAAGCCAAGTTCGTGCGCGCCTTGGGCCCGGGGGCTACTGTCCGCGTTCTAGGAACAGGGGTACCCAGACTTGCCTGCCTACGGTCCACGCGTGGCTCTATCGACGGCCCGGTACATCCCAGCTTCAAGCATCAACAATCCAAGACCCTGGCGAGGGGCCAAGCCTCATGAGGCGAACGACACCAAGACCTCCCTAGGGGGGCCCCCATGGCTGGCTCCCAAGGAGCGGAGATATCTATGCAAGCTGCACCTCACGAGGTTCATATGACATGAGCCATGACGACCAAGTCCAGGCGGGCGCTAGTGGGCGCAGTGTACCAGTTTCCTCTTTGGTGCTAAGGAGGCAAGCGCAGGCGCGGGGTCCCGAGGAGTCAAGCATAGGTTTCCATTCCGGTGCAACAAGACCAAGACCGCCAAGACGGCAGGATGGAGGTCATTGATACATCCATTTTGCATCATGTTTCCTTACTGTTATTTATAAGGTTTTTATCCATAATAATTCTTTCTGGAGTAATTCCAATGCCTTTTATCTCATAATTTACAAGGAACACACCAAGAGGGAGAATTTCGGCAGCTGGAAATCTGGACATGGAAAAGCTACGTTAGGCCACCTATTCTGCACAACTCCAAATGAGCTGAAACATTATGGAGATTTTTTATGGATTATTTGAGAAATATTGGAGCCAATAAACACCATAGGGGGGCCACCAGGTGAGCACAACCCACCTGGGCGCGCCAGGCCCCCCAGGCGCGCCAGGCCCCCAGATGCGCCCTGGTGGGTTGTGGCCTCCTCAGCCCACCTCCGGTGCCCATCTTCTGGTATATAAGTCATTTTGACCTAGAAAAAACAGGGAGGAGACTTTCTGGATGGAGCACCACCGTCTCAAGGCGGGACTTGGGTAGGAGCACTTTTGCCCTCCGGCGGAGCGATTCCGCCGGGGGAACTTCTATCCTGGAGGGGGAAATCTTTGTCGTCATCATCACCAACAACTCTCCCATCTTGGGAGGGCAATCTCTATCAACATCTTCAACAACACCATCTCCTCTCAAACCCTAGTTCATCTCTTGTGTTCAATCTTGTTACCGGAACTATAGATTGGTGCTTGTGGGTGACTAGTAGCATTGATTACATCTTGTAGTTGATCACTCTATGGTTTATTTGGTGGAAGATTATATGTTCAGATCCATTATGCTATTTAATACTCCTTTGATCCTGAACATGTTTATCATTTGTGAGTAGTTACTTTTGTTCTTGAGGTCACTAGAGAAATCATGTGAACTTGATATGTGTTCGATATTTTGATAGTATGTATGTTGTTATTCCCTTAGTGGTGTCATGTGAACATCGACTACATGACACTTCACCATATTTGGGCCTAAGGGAATGCATTTTTGAGTAGCAATTAGATGGTGGGTTGCAAGAGTGACAGAAGCTTAAACCCCAGTTTATGCGCTATTTCGTAAGGGACCAATTGGATCCAAAAGTTTAATCCTATGGTTAGAATTTATTCTTAATAGTTTTCTCGTAGTTGCAGATGCTTGTGGGAGGGTTAATCATAAGTAGTAGGTTTGTTCAAGTAAGAACAACACCTAAGCACCGGTCTACCCACATATCAAATTATCAAAGCAGCAAACACAAATCAAGCCAACATGATGAAAGTGACTAGATGAAATTCCTGTGTACCCTCAAGAACGCTTTGCTCTCATAAGAGACCGTTTTGGCATGTCCTTTGCCTCAAAAGGATTGGGCTACCTTGCTGCAATTTTTTTATTACTGCCGTTACTTGCTTGTTACAAATTATCTTGCTATCAAACTACTCCGCTACTTACAATTTCAGCATTGCTGACATTACCTTACTGAAAACCAGTTGTCATTTCCTTCTGCTCCTAATTGGATTCGACACTCTTATCGAAAAGAGCTACAAGTGGTCCCTTATACTTGTTGGTCATCAAGGCTATTTTCTGGCACCGTTGCCGGGGAGTGAAGCGCCTTTGGTAAGTGGAATTTGGTAAGGAAACATTTATATAGTGTGCTGAAATTTATTGTCACTTGTTACTATTGAAAACAATCCTTTGAGGGGTTTGTTCGGGGTATCTTCACCTCGCCCGGAACCACAATTAGCTACCCCTCAACCTACCGCACCTATTGAAAATATTGAATATGATATTCCTTTGGGTATGATAGAACAACTGCTAGCTAATCCTTATGCAGGAGATGGAACCGAACATCCTGATATGCACTTGATATATGTGGAACAAATTTGTGGATTGTTTAAGCTTGCAGGTTTACCCAGGGATCAAGTTATGAAAAGGTTTTCCCTTTATCTTTTAAGTGAAAAGCATTGGCATGGTATAGTCTATGTGATGAAATTGGATCATGGAATTGGAATCATTTGAAATTGGAGTTCCACCAAAAAAATTATCTTATGCATCTACTTCATCGTGGTCGGAATTATATATATAATTTTTGGCCCCGTGAAGGAGAAAGTATCTCTCTAGCTTGGGAGAGGCTTAAGTCAGTGTTATATTCATGCCCCAATCATGAGCTCTCAAGAGAAATTATTATCCAGAATTTTTATGCCCGGCTTTCTCGTAATGATCAAACCATGCTTGATACTTCTTGTGCTGGTTCATTTATGAAGAAGACTATTGAATTCCAGCGGGATCTTTTGGAAAGAATTAAACCCAAATCTGAAGATTGGGAACTCGATGAAGGTAAAGAGTTAGGTATTAAACTTAAGTATGATTGTGTAAAATCTTTTATGGATACTGATGCTTTTCAAAAGTTTAGCACTAAATATGGACTAGACTCTGAGATAGTAGCCTCCTTTTGTGAATCATTTGCTACTCATGATGAACTCCCTAAGGATAAGTGGTTTAAATATCACCCACCTATTAAAGAAGAAATTAAAGGACCAGTACTAGTTAAAGAAGAAACTACACTTTATAATGTTGACCCAGTTGTTCCTTCTGCTTATATTGAAAAAAAAACTTTCCCTGTTAGGATTAAGGAACATGTTAAAGTTTCAACTGTGGTTAGCAAAAGCTATATTAGAACACCTAAACCTGATGAACAAATTAAAGTAGAATCTAGTATTGCTATGGTTAAAGATCTCTTGGAAGAAGATATGGATGGGCATGTTATTTACTTCTGTGAAGAAGCTGCTAGAATTGCTAAATCTGATAAAGAGATAAACATAGACCTGTTGTTGGCATGCATGTTATTTCAGTTAAAATAGGATATCACTGTTATCATGGTTTATGTGACATGGGTGCTAGTGTGAGTGCCATTCCTTACACTTTATATGAAGAAATTATGAAAGACATAGCACCTGCTGAGATAGAAGAAATAGATGTTACTATTAAACTTGCTAATAGAGACACCATATCACCATTTGGGATTGTTAGAGATGTTGAAGTCTTGTGTGGGAAAATTAAATACCCTACTGATTTTCTTGTTCTTGGTTCCCACAAGATGACTTTTGTCCCATTATCTTTGGTAGACCTTTCTTGAATACAGTTAATGCTAAGATAGATTGTAAGAAACAAACTATTGGTGTTAGCTTTGGTGATGAGTCTCATGAGTTTAATTTTCCAAGTTTAGTAGAAATCATCATGAAAAATAATTGCCTAGTAAGGATGAGTTAATTGGTCTTGCTTCTATTGCTGTTCCACCTACTGACCCTTTAGAACAATATTTGCTATACCATGAAAATGATTTACATATGCATGAAAGAAATGAAATAGATAAGGTTTTCTTTGCACAACGTCCTCTCTTAAACACAATTTGTCTATTGAAACTCTAGGAGCTCCTCCTCCACCTAAATGTGATCATGTGTTTGAATTAAAACAATTGCCAGACACTTTGAAATATGCTTATCTCGATGAAAAGAAAATATATCATGTTATTATTAGTGTTAACCTTTCAGAACATGAAGAAGAAAGATTATTGAAAGTTCTAAGGAAGCACCGAGCTGCTATTGGATATACTCTTGATGATTTAAAGGGCATTAGTCCCACTCTTTGTTAGCACAAAATAAACATGGAACTTGATGCTAAACCCGTTGTTGATCACCAACGTTGGTTGAATCCAAAAATGAAGGAAGTGGTAAGAACGGAAATCTTAAAACTTCTGGAAGTAGGTATAATCTATCCTATAGCTGACAGTAGATGGGTAAGTCCTGTCCATTGTTACCCTTAGAAAGGAGGTATTACTGTTGTTCCTAATGATAAGAATGAACTTATTCCACAAAGAATTGTTACAAGCTATAGAATGGAAATCGATTACAGAAAATTAAACAAAGCAACTAGAAAAGATCATTACCCTTTGCCTTTTATTGATCAAATGCTTGAAAGATTATCTAAGCACACACACTTTTGCTTCCTAGATGGATACTCTGGCTTTTCACAAATACCTGTTTCTCAACCTGATCAAGAATAAACTACTTTTACTTGTCCCTTTGGAACTTATGCTTATAGATGTATGCCTTTTGGTTTATGTAATGCACCTGCTACCTTTCAAAGATGTATGACTGCTATATTCTCTCACTTTTGTGAAAAGATTGTTGAGGTTTTCATGGATGAGTTTTCTGTTTATGGGAAGTCTTTTGATGATTGTTTAAGCAATCTTGAGCGAGGTCTGCAGAGATGTGAGCAAACAAATCTTGTCTTGAATCGGGAGAAGTGCCACTTTATGGTTAATGAAGGCATTGTCTTGGGTCATAAAATTTCTGAAAGAGGTATTGAAGTGGACCAAGCTAAGGCTGGTGAGAAAATGCCATGTCCTAAGGACATCAAAGGTATTCGTAGTTTTCTAGGTCATGCTGGTTTCTATAGGAGATTTATCAAAGACTTTTCTAAAATTTCTAGGCCTCTTACTAATCTTTTGCAAAAGGATATTCCTTTTGTTTTTTATGATGATTGTCTTGAAGCCTTTGAAACACTCAAGAAAGCCTTAATATCTGCACCTATTGTTCAACAACAAATTGGAACTTGCCTTTTGAAATTATGTGTGATGCTAGTGATTATGTTGTTGGTGCTATTATAGGACAAAGAGTTGTTAAGACATTGAATGTTATTCATTATGCTAGTAAAACTCTAGAAAATGCTCAAAGAAATTATGATACTACTGAAAAAGAATTCTTAGCAGTGGTGTTTGCTTGTGATAAATTTAGATCTTATATTGTTGATTCCAAAGTAACTATTCATACAGACCATGCTTCTATTGAATATCTTATGGAAAAGAAAGATGCTAAACCTAGACTTATTTGTTGGGTTCTCTTGTTACAAGAATTTGATTTACATATCATTTATAGGAAAGGAGCTGAGAACCCAGTAGCTGATAACTTGTCTAGGATTGAAAATGTGCTTGATGACCCACTACCTATTGATGATAGTTTTCTTGATGAGCAGTTAGCTACAATAAATGTTTCTCATAGTACTCCTTGGTATGCTGACTATGCTAATTACATTGTTGCTAAATACTTACCACCTAGCTTGACATACTAGCAAAAGAAAAAAATTCTTCTATGATTTACGACATTACTTTTAGGATGACCCACATATTTATAAAGAAGGAGTAGATGGTATTATTAGACATTGTGTACCTGAGCATGAACAGGGACAAATCCTACAGAAATTTCACTCCGAAGCTTATGGAGGGCATCATGCTGGAGATAGAACTGCTCACAAGGTATTGCAATCTGGATTTTATTAGCCTACACTCTTCAAGGATGCACATAAGTTTGTCTCTTCTTGTGATGAATGTCAAAGAATAGGTAATATCGGTAAGCGTCAAGAAATGCCTCTGAATTATTCACTTGTTGTTGAACCATTTGATGTTTGGGGATTTGATTACATGGGACATTTTCCTTCCTCTAATGGGTATACACATATCTTGGTTGATGTTGATTATGTTACTAAATGGGTAGAAGTTATTCCAACTAGTAGTGGTGATCACAACACCTCTACTAAAATGCTTAAGGAAGTTATCTTCCCAAGGTTTGGAGTCTCTAGATATTTTATGACTGACGGTGGTTCACACTTTATTCATGGTGCTGTCCGTGAAATGCTTGCTAAGTATGATGTTAACCATAGAATTGCATCACCCTATCATCCTCAGTCTAGTGGTCAAGTTGAAATTAGCAATAGAGAAATAAAATTAATTTTGCAAAAGATCGTTAATAGGTCCAGGAAGAATTGGTCTAAGAAATTAGATGATGCACTTTGGGCTTATAGAATAGCATATAAAAATCCTATGGGTATGTCTCCTTATAAAATGGTTTATGGAAAAGCTTCTCATTTGCCTCTTGAGTTAGAACATAAAGCATATTGGGTAGTTAAAGAACTCAATTATGATTTCAAACTCGCTGGTGAAAAGAGGTTATTTGATATAAGCTCTTTAGATGAATGGAGAACCCAAGCTTATGAAAATGCAAAGTTATTCAAAGAAAAAGTTAAAAGATGGCATGACAAAAGAATTCAAAAGGTGATTTTAAAGTTGGAGAATATGTTCTTTTGTACAACTCTCGTTTTAGATTTTTTTTGCGGGAAAGCTCCTCTCAAAATGGGAAGGCCCATACATCATCGAGGAGGTTTACTGGTCTGGAGCCATCAAAATAATAACTCCGAAGGTACTAACCCGAAGGTTGTCAATGGGCAATGAATAAAGCATTATATCTTAGGTACGCTTATCAATGTTGAAAGTAATATTATCTAAACTTTGACACCGGAAGAACACATAAAAGAGTCCTTCCAGAACACTCCAGAATCGTGAAAATAAAGAGGTACGTGATACGGTAAGTAAACGGACTCCAAAAAATCTGCAAAAATATTTTTTTATAAATTTTGGAATATTTTAAAATTTTGGAAATAAATAAACTTCCAGGAAGCATCCCCTGGTGGGCACAAGACACCAGGGCGTGCCAGGCTTCCCTGGCGCACCCAGGTGGGTTGTGCCCACCTGGGACACCTTCCGTACTCCATTTTTCTTCCATATGCTTGTCCTCCAAGATAAAAAATCTATATATACTTCCTGAACCTGTTGATCACCATATCGCGGAGAAATCGTTTGTTCTCTTTTCTTGCTATTTTCTGCATAGATCTGAAATTATGTCGTTCCAAGACTCCGACGGAGAGAGCTACGTCTCACATCTTATTACTGACTCAAAGACCTATGAGGACCTATCTCCTTATGGTCAAACGTTGGATGATGAGGAGGATGCTCACTTGATGAGGATCGATGATTCAAGCTCGGAGGAGGAAGATGTTCCTCTACCTCAACCTGGGGACATGCATATAGAGTTCAAGAAATCCAGCCTCTCTAAACGACCTAACCGATCTATTCCTTCGTGTTTTCGGTAGAAAAGCAAAGGGGATTTATGTGACAAGATCTTGAAGTTGGAATTGAAGGTCAATGATCTAAAAGAAGAAATTGCTCTTCTCAACTACAATATGAAGAAGTTGAAGGCAAAATTGTCTTCATCACCACCATCATCTTCTTCACTACCAAAGGAGAATTGAGTAATGGGTATGGGCACTCCCCTTGGCTTCCGCCAAGCTTGGGGGAGGTTCCCCTGTATCGTATCATCCCACTATCTTTTTTCTTTTACTTATCTTAGTTCGATCATTTGTTTTTAGATGAAATAAAGTTTAGTTCAATCCTTTATTCTTTGAGAGTTTGCTTAGTGATCTATCCTTGTAATCGTGTGCAAGTTATAATAAATTTAGTTTGAGTTTTTGCTTTCTTTACTTTCATGTTGCACATAAAGAAAAAAAATAAAGAAAGAAAAAGAGAAAGGA
Organism: Triticum dicoccoides; assembly: GCF_002162155.2. NCBI lineage: Eukaryota > Viridiplantae > Streptophyta > Magnoliopsida > Poales > Poaceae > Triticum > Triticum dicoccoides. Next base: position 472,309,991 of record NC_041393.1, on the reverse strand, counting down.
AATAAATCAATAAGATTATATACTAATCCTATGGTAGGTGATGGCGCCACATAAGGAAAAGTATAAATAGAAAATTTTATTAAAGATTGACAAACATAGCATTAGTCAATGATGCAACTCATGAAAGAATTAATAAGGGAAGAGAAGATTCACATATAGATATACTATCCTAGAAATCTTTTGTGATTGTGAGTCCTCATCAAAATATTATATGCCAAAATTGTTGACGTTGGACAAGAAAGACAACTTAATGGTTTATGTTTGTTTATATTCACATAGAAGTCATATTGTCATAGATCCTTTAACATGTGGTGCTTGCCCCTATCTTTGCTAGCCAAAAATTCCGCACTAAGTAGAGATACTACTTGTGCATCCAAAAACCCTTAAACCCAAATCTTTTTCAAGTGTCCACCATACTACCTAGGGATTGAGCAAGATCCCTCAAGTAAGTTTTCATCGGTGCAAAAAGGAAATAAAACTTGCTTCTAAAAGTGTGAGATCATTTAGTGTAAGAGAAAATTGAGCGTTGTACGAACTTGGATGACAAAGAATAAAAGCGATAGAGTGCATAATAAAGGTTGTCATCTTAAGGGGCAATACAACGTGACATTCTCTTGCACTAAGGGATTGAGCATACAAACAAATAAGCGCATGGCAACCTCTGCTTCCCTCTGCGAAGGGCCTTTCCTTTATTTTTATGCACTTACTTTTATGCAAAGAGTCAAAGTTTTCCTTCTATTCCTTTTATTTTTCTCCTTTGGCAAGCATCATGTGGTGAGGAAAGATCTAGGCACATATGTCCAGTTGAATATAGATAGCATGAGTTATTATTGTTGACATCACCCTCGAGGTGAGTATGTTGGGAGGTGAAACTATAAGCCCCTATATTTCTATGTGTCCGGTTGAAACGTTTTGCTCATGGGTACGAGGTGAGTGTTAGCAATCATAGAAGACTATATGATGGTTGAGTATGTGGACTTGCCTAAAGGCTCCGACACGTGACCCTTCCTGAAAAGATGATGAATTATAGTTGCAAAGTTGACTAAGAACATAGTTTGTCGGTTTCTAATAGAGTTTTTGCTTTATACTTCGATTGTGTGATGAACTATTACTTATTCATGAGAAGTATATGATAAAAGTACTATGATAAAAGTCATATGCTTGATTTTTTTGCTGTTATAATAATCAACATGATGCTTCTATGTCCATATTTTGTTTTTATCTACACCTCTCTCTCAAAGCATGTGGACATGTTTTTCGATTTCGGTTTTCACCTAAGGACAAGCGAGGTCTAAGCCTGGGGGAGTTGATATGTCCATTTCGCATCATGTTCCCTTACTGTTATTTATAATGTTTTTATCCATAATAATGCTTTTTGGAGTAATTCTAATGCCTTTTCTCTCATAATTTACAAGGAACACACCAAGAGGGAGAATTCCGGCAGTTGGAAATCTGGACCTGGAAAAGCTACGTCAGGCCACCTATTCTGCACGTTCCATTTGGGTACCTCGAAAGGGAGGTGCTCCTTATGATGCTACAGACGGTTGTCCGATCGATTCGGTTATAGGAGTAGATGCGGGCAATGGCAAAGAGGAACATTTGGATGGACGACCTCCAAGACACCAAATGAGATGAAACTTTACAAAGATCTTTTATGGATTATTTGAGAAATATTGGAGCCAATAAACACCAGAGGGGGGCCACCAGGTGGGCACAACCCACCTGGGCGCGCCAGCCCCCCAGGCGTGCCCTAGTGGGTTGTGGCCTCCTCAGCCCACCTCCAGTGCCCATCTTCTAGTATATAAGTCATTTTGGCCTAGAAAAAAATAGTGAGGAGACTTTCGGGATGGAGCGCTGCCGTCTCGAGGCGGAACTTGGGCATTTATTCTTAATACTTTTCTCGTAGTTGCGGATGCTTGCGGGAGGGTTAATCATAAGTAGGAGGTTTGTTCAAGTAAGAAAAGCACCTAAGCACCGGTCCACCCACATATCAAATTATCAAAGCAGCAAACACAAATCAAACCAACATGATGAAAGTGACTAGATGAAATTCCCGTGTACCCTCAAGAACGCTTTTCTTATCATAAGAGACCGTTTTGGCCTGTCCTTTGCCTCAAAAGGATTGGGCTACCTTGCTGCACTTTTGTTATTACTACCGTTACTTGCTTGTTAAAAATTATCTTGCTATCAAACTACTCTGTTACTTACAATTTCAGCACTTGCAGACATTACCTCACTGAAAACTACTTGTCATTTCCTTCTGCTCCTTGTTGGGTTCGACACACTTACTTATCGAAAAGAGCTACAATTGATCCCCTATACTTGTGGGTCATCAACCATCACAGAGCCCATCGCAGCGTCTCCACCAGAGGCTTTTGTAGGTGAAGACTACTTTTGTCAGGATAGCTTGTACTAGTTGTCCCCCTTCGAATTTGGCCATTGTGGGATCCCTTCCCGCCTACATTTGGGAAGAGGACCAAGGCCACTATAAATAGGACTTAGCCACCACCATAGAGGGGATAGATCCATTCCACCCTGACCAACTCACCAGCTCATCGAGCTCAAGAACACCTCACCTCCTGAGGCTGTTCCACCATTGTACTAGTTCATCCTGAGCCCCTCGGGGTAATCCACCACAAAGCTGGAGTAGGGTATTACACCGCAAGGTGGCCTGAACTAGATAAAATGTTGTGTTTCTTGTCCATTAGATTCATCGAGCTAGGCCGTGGGATCGGTGAGAAGGCAAACTGGGAAGGACAAGTTCTTCGCACGCACCCTAGAGTTCGAATCTCTCAAGGGTTTGTGGAACCCTGAATCTGACAGAAGGGGGCGGTGTAGATATTTCGGCGGTAGGCCAAAATTTTCGAAATGTGGAGGGAAAATTTGCGCATAGTGTCGCCGGACACCATTCATTTTGAACGATTGTGTAGGTCACAAACGATGAGTTTGATAATTCAAATATTAGTGGAAATTTCCCTGGGTATTGTCCTCATCCATGTCATTGCATAATTTAACATTGCTTGCTAATTTGGGCACACAAAAGAGCGTACAACACACAGACCACACTTATCCTAGCAACCTAAGCATTGCTCTAACAAAAGACCAACATTAAAAACAAAGCCTGAGTACGCATAATTTTAACAAAGCCGCCGCCCCGCCGGCCTATGCATCCCCAGTGTGAGATGAGACGTCGATGACTTATCCTGGCGACATGCCGCCATTGGTGGACTCCGCGCCCCCCTACCGAAGTCGACCGCGTCCTTGTCCTCGTCCTTGGCGCCGCCCTCAAGGTTGTAGTACTCGTAGTAGTGGCTGCGCTAGAGCTCGCGTTGGTACTCCACTGCCAATTCCTTGACGAGAAGACTCTTCTCTACCTCAACTCGGCCATGCGCAACTCCTCCTCCCAACACTCCTCGATCCCCGCTGCCTCCTGAATCTCCAGCTCCCGCTCAGCGATCTCATGAGGAAGCAGGCGCTCCATGGCTGCGGCTGCCTTTTCAGACGTGGGTTGCATGCTGGATTCCAAGGTGTCCTAGAATATCTTAGCGTGCGTGTCCTCGATCTTGGCGTGGATGGCCTCGACCCGGGCCAGGGTGACATCGGCGGCATGGACGGCAGCTTGAGTGCTCTCGGTGTTTGTAGCCGCCATCATAGCAGCTGCTACAGCCATCTCGGCTGCTGCAGCTGCCCTGTCGGCTGCCGCAGACGCCCTCTTGGCGGATGGGGCCGCTCTCAATGTGGATGCGGCGACACTCTCGGCGTAGGCAGTCGCGCTATCGGCACAGGCGGCGGCGCTTGGGGAGGACGCGGCCACAGTACATGCCCCACGAAGCATTTCCACGGTGTCATCTTTGAAAGAAGGGGTTGCAGGAATGCGGACCGGGATTCGGGGATTCGGAGGTTGCCGGCACTGGAGCAGATGAGCCGGCGAGGCTTAAGGAGGAAGACTTAAATAGACCCATGAATTTTCATTACAAACGGTTCCTACAAACAAACTGTGTGTGATGTTGTTGATATTTTTTATTAGCTGTGAAATGTACGAGAAAATTTGTAGTACTAATACAACTGTCATGTCAAAATTTGGAAAATTTTAGGGGTCATTTGACCTTTTAAGACATTTAAGTGATTTTCTAGCCATTTAATGACCATAATTCAAAATTGAACTACATGTACATGCAATAGCTAACCATAATGGTTTGAAAAGTCATATTTGTGTACTTGTGCGCAAGTTAGTTCCATGTGTAGTAAATTGGAAGGAATTTTCGAACATATTGGTCTCACGGCTATGACACAAAGCATGGAGTGCCATGGCATTTAAATTCCAAAAAAATAAAAAAAATGATCAGAAACGCATGAAACCTTGCTTGATGTAATGTCATGCCACCAAGATGATGTGGTAAATTTTTGGCATGTTTGACGAAAGTTTGGACGCACACCCCTCACAAACCGGAGTAACTCACTAGAAGGCTCGTGGTTCCGGAAGGGAACAATGCATGTTTGATGGCGAACGGGAGATAGTTTCCTCTTACAGCCTTCAAATTTTTTCTACATTTAACATGCACTAATACAACTGTCATGTGAAAATTTGGGAAATTCTAGGGGTGATTTGACCTTTTAAAGACATTTAAGTGATTTTCTAGCCATTAAATGACCGTAATTGAAATTTGAACTAGATCTACATGCAACAGCTAACTATAACGATTTGAAAAATCATATTTGTGTACTTGTGTGCGAGTTAATTCCATGTGCACTAAATTGGATGGAATTTTCAAACATATTGGTGTCACGGCATGGACACATGCATGGAGTGTCATGCTATTTAAATTCCAAAAAATTAAAAATGATCAGAAAAACATAAAACCTTGCTTGACGTAATGTCATGCCACCAAGATGATGTGGTAAAAGTTTGGCCCTGTTTGACGAAAGTTTGGACACACACCCCTCACAAACCGGAGAAACTTACTAGAAGGCTCGTGGTTCCGAGAGGGAACAATGCATGTTTGGTGACAAATCGATGATAGTTTCGTCTTATGGGCTTCAAAAAATTTCTACAGTTAATGTGCATTAATACAACTATCATGTCAAAAATTGGAAAATTTCAGGGGTCATTTGACATTTTTAAGATATTTAAGTGATTTTCTAGCCATTTAATGTCCGTAATCCAAATTTGAACTACATCTACATGCAACGGCTAACCATAACGGTTTGAAAAAAATATTTGTGTATTTGTGGGTGAGTTAATTCCATGTGCAGTAAATTGGAATGGATTTTCAAACATATTGGTGTCACGGCTTGGACACATGCATGGAGTGACATGGCATTTAAATTCCAAAAAATTAAAATGATTAGACAATGTAAATATCCGGTGTACAAAAAAGAAAATGTAAAGATCTGGCAAGACAACGGGGCCCCACACGATTGGCACTCTATATCACGCCTCGAGGTTTGAAAGGTGAGTGGCGCGGGTTATTAATCAGACACGGTTCTGTATTGGAAACCATCAGCTATTAAGTTCACACAGGCTATTGCTGCGGAAATCGTGTGTAATGCAAACTATAGTAGTCATAAATTCCGTGGCCGGCGTGTGTACTATTCCCATCGGTCTAGATTCCGGCCGCCAATAAATACTACCTTGCTCACATCGTCCCGCCTGCATTATCATCTACATCCTCCCCTCGCTCTCCCCCCCCCTCTTTCTCTCTCAAATCTCTTCCATGGTGCCGCCGATCTGCGGCATCTGCCCACGCACCAACAAGGAGGCGCTGCACCCCGAGGACGCTCGTTCGAAGAGCAGCGACGAGGAGGACCCCTACACACCCCCGGACGAGGTTGCGTCGGACCCCCAACTTTGGAGTGGTTTTGGGGCCAGTGCAATCTTTGTCTATGGAAGTCACTGACGCCGGCTGATAAAGCCATGCAAGTAGCGTTCAAGAAGGAGATGATAGAGGAGGAAGCCAGGTATAGGCGACCTTTGAAGCCCGTGATGCCACCTGGAAAAAGGAGACGGTGGAGCTTTGGGGGCGAGCGCATCATTGTGCGGAGGAGGTGTACAAAGACGGGTACTTTGCAAGGCAGATCAAAGGCGCTATGCGCCTTATCACTGCATGGAGGTGGGCCGATAAGCTCCAGCGTTCCACCGACGAGGAGCTCCGGTGGGTGCCCAATGAAATGGCAAGATCGTTCACGCTCGTTCGCCAGCAAGGGGCAGATCGGTACGTCAAGCGCTGCGAGGCGGAGGACTGCCTCCGCGCTGGGAGGACGCCGCGCACTAGGGAGCTACTGGCGAGGGGCTGCCAGAATACTGCCCCCATGAGGGATTATTAGTTTTAGTATTATTCGTTTTCAATTTTATGGGTTGTACCTAGTAGTTAAGTATCATCACGTATATGTGATGATATTATATATATTCTGTGATGAACTAATGAATAATTAATATATATTACGAATTCCATTTTTATCTGTTTTTGTATACTAATTTGTATCTAGCTGTTACCATCCACATATACAGAATGGAAAGCATATATACACACTTTGAAATAGAACATATAAGAACCGAAAAGAAAGTGCACACGTTGAAACCGAGCAATAAACATAGCAATATTATGATTGTGGTGAATACATAGCAATCCACGTCCAAACAACTCACCAAAATAAAAGTGTCCATGAGACCATGACCAGCAGCCTTGCCTACAGTAGCTCTTGGCTCTGCCTGAACTCGTGCAGGTGTTCGTCCAAGCAGTCAATACGCTCGTGGTACATCTGGAGCGCGATCTCGAGCTCCAAGTTAGCTATCTCATCGGAGATCACCAGCTCGAGGATGCGACGACCATGTTCTTCTACTATGCCTAGGTGGACACCTGGGCCAAGGAGGCAGTCGAGCCTAGCGACCAGCGCATTGGCATCGAGCGGGCCGTGAACATGGCGAACGGTGCGACCCATGAAAATGGCGCGGCGAGCGTCCGGTGCAAGTACGGCGTGGCTGGCCTCTGGTGCAAGTACAGTGCAGATGGCCCCTGCCCACTCCTGGCGAGGAATGGGGGTACTGACGGGATGTGTACCTAGCTGTGATGCCCTGTCGACACCAGGCAAGCGATGATGGATCCGCTCTTGCTGTGTGGTGCGCCGCGCCTCTCACTCTATGGTGCTCCAACTTTCTCTCTATGCGGCAAGCCACAGCCTATCGGTGCACACATGCCTAGCTTGCTCTGCGGCGCGCCATCGATCATGTTGTGCGGCGAACTGTATCCTCTCTGTGCTGACATGCCTATCTTGATCCGCAACGCTGAAGCGCCATGCGCCATAGGTCTGCTCAACCCTGGCGATGACGTGCATCACGGTGTCGTCCATCACGTTGTCGGGGAGCGCCTCGGCCTCGACGGGCCATGGTGCCTTCTCATTTTCCTTGTCGGGGAGGTTGATGGCAGAGGCGGTGCTTTGGTGGGTTGGCATGCTTGTAAAAGGTGGATGTGCTACAGGCTGCGTTTGCTGCCTCCATGCGTCGTGCGCCGCCTAGGTTTATGCGCAATATCGCTGGGTGGCGGCGGGAAACCTATGAGGAAATGGTGGAAAGCGGTGGTGTGTTCATAAAACGTCATCAATTAATGGAAACTTAGCATAGAAGGAATATCGAGCTAGCACGACGCGTGCGGACACATTGCTCATCCAAGGCTATGATCTATATACTTGTGTGCCCAACAGAGCACACTATTCACGGTAAAGAATATTGTTTCGCTTATCCTAGTAGAGCAGTGGCGGCAAGCATCACAAGAAGTAGATGATGATCAGGTGATCGTTTATCCTAGTTAATTATGCACGTAATAGTTTACTTTTCTGTGTGGAAATGTCATGTGTGTACTAGCCACCTATGTAATTGGATGTTTGTCGCGTATCACACACATCCTGTTTACACAAAATATTTCTGTTCTCTTGGCTCAACACAAACAGTTTATCGGAATGAACTGTATGCCCTCCATTGCAAACATCTTGATCTGGCTGAACCGTTTCTGTTGCATTGCCTAATCGTAAACAGTTCATCCGAGTGCACCGTATGTTGTATATCGCACACACCTTGATTTGGCTGACCGTTTCTTTTATGTTGCCTAATCACAAACAGTTCATCCGAGTGAACTGTATGCCGTATATCGCACACACCTTCATCTGGCTGCCTGTTTCTGTTGTTTCGCCTCATCACAAATAGTTTATCCGAGTGAACTGTATGCCATGTATCGCACAGGCCTTCATCTGGCTACCTGTTTCTATTGTTCCGCCTCATCACAAACAGTTCATTGAACTGAACCGTATGCCCCACATCGCACACGCAACTAAAATCTGGACCATATTTGATGTATCTGCCATCGCAAACATTTTGCATCTTTTTTGATGGGTTTTTTACATCACCGTTTGCGATTAATGTATCATACACAGTTTCGTCGAAGGGTCTGATTGTAGTGTCGCATTAGCAGCATCATGCAGTAGTGCTTCACTATTTGGATGAAAGTTGCAAGTGTTAAATGATTCATAATCAAATGACTTGAAAATTCACCACTATGGAATTCCTCCATGCTAGTTTCTCCAATGTTACTAAATGCAGTGCCACACAATGGTATTCTTTTTATCCTTATGACATTTAGCCACAGTGTTATGGATGTTCAATTTTATTATCAATATTCATAACATACATCCTATTCACAATAAGAGTATGGCCTTTTATTCATAACATCGAACAACTATTCTTCTTTCATGAACAACCACCTTGCAATTTCTATGCAATGGGCTAGAGTGTACAAAACTCTAAAATGAATTATAACAATAAACACATAGGTAATAAGATGATGGGAAGTCCTATAACTTTTACGAAGTTTCCATCAGATATTTTAACCTCTTTATTTCTCGGTCATTTAGGTCGTTGTAGTTTCTTGCAATGATTCGCAAGATTATGCAATCAAGTCAATATCCTTGTGATCAACTTTTGACCACAACATCAAAGAATTAACGATCAAAAATTTGATCATAATTTTCAAGAACTACACTTGACCAACTTTTTTACATCTTATAACTTGTATGACATTCATACCCGAGCTGGACATTCCAGTCTTCTTTTCTTTCTGCCTTCTTACTTGTTATATTTTTACTTCCAATATTTCCCTTATTCATATAAGAAGCATCTAACTTTTAAGAGTGGCATAAGCTACCCCCAAACTTCCTTAGGCATGTAAGTCTTATTACATCCTTTAGGTTTGTTCTTTCTCTTTCTCACCATCAACTCATCACTGGTGTTCTTCCGGATATTATGTAGTTTAGTCGTAAACATAGTTGAATCCTTCACTAGATCTTGCAAGCAAAACACTTCTTTAGATATCGCATATCTTTTAATGTTTGTTTGTTTTTAAAAATAATTTTTAGTTCCAAGAATATCACATAACTATCCCAAACATTTTGAAATTTGGGTTTCTTGGAAGACCATAATGTAATTCTAGCCTTTTGGATCGAAGGACGCGAGTCTCTTCATCCATAGCATTCTTAGGAGGGTATTGTAAGCATGTAATAGAAACAATCTTTCTCTGCACTCTAAAGGATGATCATCTCATTATGTTTACCAATCATAAAGATTCAACCAGATAAATAACAGCCAATCAACTTCAACATGAAAGGTGAAACTGTGAGCCATAATTCTATAGCTATTATGCAAACTACACATAGACATTGTTCATAATTAATTTGCACTGGTGATTAAACTTAATTAATTCATAACTGTGCTCCCACTCAAATCAATATCTGACATAATTTAAAATGAGTGGTTCAAGATCCGGATCTCATTCATACACATGGATGGTAGCATATCATATGATGTGAATTTTAACTGGTAGACAATCTTTTGCCGGTCATACCACCATATGACTCATGTTCATCTTTTGATGCTTTGTGCTGCGAGCTCATAATTTTTTTGCTAGATTCAAGGCAACCGAGTGTTTCTGCTGTGAAGTCCTACCTCACCTGTCTTACACTTCACTTCTTGTTTGTACTCATGGTAGCATGTAGTATTCCAAAAGGCCACATGTTATAGACAATTGCAACACTGGGAAGAGCACCTTTTAACTTGATATTTTAATTGACTACTATGCAATCAAAGGGTGCAAACAACAAAGGATAAACATCTTAAGCAATTCATAAAAGCATGATATGGTATAGCCATGGGCACCAGGAATCCTTCATGACCATCTTCAATCTTCAGTTGAAGCATCGATACGGCCAATATTTCATTGTTGTGGCAACCGTTTGAAAAACGTTGTCATCGCGGCTATTTCAGAAAACATTGTCATGGCGACCATTTCAGAAAATGTTGTCGCATCACCAAATTTAGAAATTCTGCTGTGGCACAAAATTATAGCTCCTCGTCTCGCGCCTACTACACCTTCTCCACGTCGGGGTCCTCCGTGTACGTTTTCCATCATGACATGCAACCTGTAGGCTATGTCTACAAAATTTACATTAGCGTGGCAATATCGTGGCTCCACCATCATGATGTGACGCGCACACCACTTAACATTACAACATGTAACTGTGATGCCCGGATAATTAAGCTATAGTAATTCCCTGCTAATGGTGTCATGTCATCACATTACTGTTGTTAATCCTCACTTGATCCAAATCATGATTCAAATTCAAACTCAAAATTTAAAGTCAAAAATTCCAATTTGCCAAACATGAAAATTAAAATGTTCAAAGTGTGGAAAATAATACCTGGATAATTGTCATGTTGGAACCAACCTCTTTTGGGTTTCGAAAGTGCCCCTGGAAATTATTTAGTGATCCAGCAGCATTTAAAATTGGCATTTTAAATTTCTAAAAATAGTTGGACAACTACTTTCGGCCTTAAACTTTTTGCGACTCTTAGAATTAATGTGCTCGCTTTAGTTGACAAGTCTCTTTTCTATCAAAACTCTTTTAGTTTTGCAATTTAAATAAAAAGGCAAAATAAAAGGAAAACTCCCCTGACTCCTCCGGGCCTCGGCCCACCCCCACCCGAGCCAGCCCACATACCCCCACCGGTCTCCTTCTCCTCCTGTTCCCGTGGTGCGGTCGCTACAGGGCCATGGTTGCCCCCGACCGCCTCGCCGGCGTCATGGGCGAGAGGATAAGATCCCCCGACGCCTCGGGCTCCCCTCGGCCCCTCCCACTTGCCCTATCGCTCCTCCTCATCCACTCCCCCTTTCCCTCGCTCTCTCTATCTCTTCTCCCCGCATGAAACCGCCGTTGCCGTTGCCATGGCCGTGACCACCGTGCTCCCCGCGCCGCGAGAAGACGCCCAGAAGGACCGCCATGGTCCACTTCGTCCATCCCGAGGACCGAATCAAGCAGGGAAGGCCCGTACACTCGCCATCGCCACCATCTTCATCTTGTACATCGATGTCGTCTTCTACCTCCGGCCACCGCGGCTCCATCGACGAATTCGTCACCTCCACTGCATCCCCGACCTCCTCGAGCTCCTCTTCCGACTCGCGGTGAGCTGCGCTACGTTTCCCCTTCCTAAACACTTTCGATCCATAGCCATAGTCCCGTCGTCATCTTTGTTTTGCTCCGGCCAAAACGCGTCGCCGCTGTGGTGCTCCCCGCCGTGGCTATCGGCCGTCCCGGGGCCAGCTAGGCACACTGGAGTGCTCCCGTGCCCATGTAGATGCTGACTAGCCTCTAGGTTTGCTCGATCTTGTGCTATAGTGCTGCACCCGATCAAACCCATGCTTGTCATCGCAACGTCCGACGCTTCGTGCTCGCGACCCCCTGACCGAGCCCAGCCCGCATCCGTGGAACCCCGGTCCCCATTACGGCCGTGGCCGCGTGCCCCAGCCCCGCGCCTGCCGTCGTAGCCGCCCTGCGGGCGCCATGCCCGCCCCGCCTTCCACTGCCTGCAACTGCTACTGCCTGCGGCTGACGTCGCGCGCCGTTGCTGGTTGCAACCCAGCCGCCCTCGCACGGGCCAGCGCCCACATCGCCCGCGGTCGACCATGCCTGCTGGCCAGGGCCGCGCCCTACTCCCCCTCCGCCCTGTGTGCTGGGCACCAACCGCCAGCGCACCTGTGCGTGCGGTTGTGCGTGCTCCCAGTCGTGGCCTCTGGCCACTGCAAGATTGGGGCCGGCTAATTGGGGATTAACCTTTTTATTATTATTAGTTTCATTAGTTAGATGGCCCTATGACTAGTGGCCCCCACTGCTAATTAATGTAACTTAACTAAAGTCTATCTGAGTCTAGTCACTGACAAGTGGCCCCAGTCAACCCATTGACCGGTCAAACTGCTGACTGGGATAGCCCAGTCAATGACATGCGGGTCCCCTGGTCCCTTTGACTAGTCAACAGTCTTAGTTGACTACTGTCTGGGCAGTCAACTGGACCCCACCTGTCAGCCTCTTGCACACTATTGGGTACACCTCTCTGTGTACCCATAGCAGTTTAGGTAATTTCTTTTTCGAAATAATAATAAATCTAGAAATTCTAGAAAATGATTTAAAACTTTAAAGATTAATATAAAATAATCTGTAGATCGGATGGAAAAACTTTGTACACGAAAGTTGCTCAGAACGACGAGACGAATCCAGATATGCAGCCCGTTCGTCCACCACGCGTCCCTAGCATAGTGAACCTGCAAC
>NC_041393.1:472276719-472296835 GCF_002162155.2 Triticum dicoccoides | reverse complement strand
TACCGCGTTGGGGCATGCCTAGCAACACGCCTTGTCTTGTCATGCATCGTCATGCATTTGTTTGCATTGTATTTATTGTTTCTTCCCCCTCTTCTCTCGCTAGACCCCGAGGTAGACGCCGCTGCTCCCCAGTTCGACTACGGAGTTGACGACCCCTCCTACTTGCCAGAGCAACCAGGCAAGCCCCCCCCCCCTTGATCACCAGATATCACCTATTCTTCTCTATACTACTTGCATTAGAGTAGTGTAGCATGTTACTGCTTTCTGTTAATCCTATTCTGATGCATAGCCTGTCATTGTTGCTACAGTCATTGATACCTTACCCGCAATCCTAAATGCTTAGTATAGGATGCTAGTTTATCATCATTGGCCCTACATTCTTGTCAGTCTGCCTTGCTATACTATTGGGCCGTGATCACTCGGGAGGTGATCACGGGTTTATACTATACATATATACATACTACAGATGGTGACCAAAGTCGGGTTGGCTCGAGGAGTACCCGCGAGTGATTCACGGATTGGGGGCTGAAAGGACCTTTGTCCCGACGGCCCTCTGTGTGGATCTTTGTGGCGGAGCGATAGGGCAGGTTGAGACCACCTGGGAGACAGGTGGGCCTGGCCCTGGTCGGCGTCCGCGGTTATTTCATAATAACACGCTTAACGAGATCTTGGTATTTGATCTGAGTCTGGCCACTGGCCTATACGCACTAACCAACTACGCGGGAACAGTTATGGGCACTCGACGTCGTGGTATCAGCCGAAGCCTTCTTGACGTCAGTGACGGAGCGGCGCGCGCCGGATTGGACCGCGTAACGTGACTTCCTTTGTAATGGAGGTTGCTAGGTCTGCTTCCGGCCGCCCTCGCAATGTGCAGGTGTGCAATGGGCGATGGGCCCAGACCCTTGCGCGCATAGGATTTAGACTGGCGGGCTGGCCTCTCTGTTGTGCCTAGGTGGGGCTGCGACGTGTTGATCTTCCGAGGTCGGGCATGACCCAGGAAAGTGTGTCTGGCCAAATGGGATCGAGCGTGTTGGGTTATGTGGTGCACCCCTGCAGGGAAGTTAATCTATTCGAATAGCCGTGATCTTCGGTAACAGGACGAATTGGAGTTGTACCTTGACCTTATGACAACTAGAACCGGACACTTAATAAAACACACCCTTCCAAGTGCCAGATACAACCCGGTGATCGCTTTTCCACAGGGCGATGAGGGGAGGATCGCCAGGTAGGATTATGCTGTGCGATGCTACTTGGAGGACTTCAGTCTACTCTCTTCTACATGCTGCAAGACGGAGGCTGCCAGAAGCGTAGTCTTCGATAGGACTAGCTATCCCCCTCTTATTCTGGCATTCTGCAGTTCAGTCCACTCATATTGCCTCCTTACACATATACCCATGCATATGTAGTGTAGCTTCTTGCTTGCGAGTACTTTGGATGAGTACTCACGATTGCTTTGCTCCCTCTTTTCCCTCGTTTTCCTCTTCTTCTCGGATGCCGCAACCAGACTTGGAGCCCAGGATCCAGACGCCACCGTCGATGACGACTACTACTCTGGAGGTGCCTACTACTACGTGCAGCCTGCTGACGATGACCAAGAGTAGTTAGGAGGATCCCAGGCAGGAGGCATGCGCCTCTTTCGATCTGTATCCCAGTTTGTGCTAGCCTTCTTAAGGCAAACTTGTTTAACTTATGTCTGTACTCAGATATTGTTGCTTCCGTTGACTCGTCTATGATCGAGCACTTGTATTCGAGCCCTCGAGGCCCCTGGCTTGTATTATGATGCTTGTATGACTTATTTATGTTTTAGAGTTGTGTTGTGATATCTTCCCGTGAGTCCCTGATCTTGATCGTACACATTTGCGTGCATGATTAGTGTACGATTGAATCGGGGGCGTCACAAGTTGGTATCAGAGCCGACTGCCTGTAGGAATCCCCCTTCCACACTCCTTGGCCGAAGTCGAGTCTAATCACTACAAAACTTTTACTAACTTGGCTGTGTGCCTTACGGGCCCACGTCGCCATTGGGTGGTATTAGGATCTTTTACTCCTCGACCTTTACTCTGGGACTCTGATCTCTCCTCTATTCGGGTTAAAAGATTTTACTAACGCTGACTCTAGGTTCTCGTAACCACTTCCTCCCGGAGAGCCCTCACTCCAGATGATTGCTTAGTGCACCAGAAGATTTCGAAGATACTCTATGATGTTCTCCTGAGACACTTATGCCCACCGCCCTTACGAACCCCCTACCATTGGTATATCCTTATTGGATAACTATATACACGTGCCATTCTTACATTCAATCCTATGGATCTTGATATTACAAGATGCCCCGAACTGCTCTACATTGCTCCGAGAATCCTTTGAGCTTACTGCCTTGCAGTTCTTGCCACCTGAATACCCCTACGGATAATTTCTCGCCCTTATCGAGTATCTGTTCATTCCCATTTGTTCATGTGTTTCACATTGGTCCTTGAAATACTATTTGATCGTCCAAAAATCTTTATTACCTTATTTCTCTGCAATACTTGTCTGCTTGCATTATGGATGCTTTCCATATGTCTGGCAATATTCGTTAGTATCCTTAGGCACCGTCATTTTGATCCCGTTGATTCAATATGATGCGGATGTTCGCAATCCTCAGTCGCAGATAGAATTCATCCTTCCGGCTCAGACGTCATTTTGAACATGAGCTGGTCCTCGACCAATCAAGTTGTCGTCGAATGTACCCCTAAGTCTATTCAACTTATCCATCCTTAATCAGAGTTTTGCCTCTGAGCCCTTGATTTGGAAATTATGATTCTTTGCCTTTGAGCTTTGAGTTAGTCAGTTGTTTCTATAATCTAAGGCCCTTGCCTTGATTCTTCCTCTGATTGTGTGCCGATGCTCACATCAGCTCTGTTGTGGACCGTCAGATCCTTTGTTGGATTTTGTCCGACACCGTCCTTCGTATTCATTAACCTTGTGAGCTTTTCCTCAGATACATAATGCCTTTGGTAAATTGTATCCCCTGCTTTTGTCAACCACGCTCTGCTCCCGAGCTTGAGTTATTTACTCCGAAGTTGTGGTATATTTTCCCAAGATACCCCTAAGGGTTGAACCTATGCCTTCCCAGATCTGGGTAAACCCGAGAGCTATCACGAGTCATACTCTTCTGGTGTTTTGCTAGATAAAATTTCAACACTACAACTTTGTCGAAGGCGAGAAGTGAGTGAAAGGTTATGCATTAGAGAAGTGGGAGTCGACCTTGAACTTTGTGTTCATGCCCATGGACACGATGTAGATCCTATCATGGAAGCTTCTTGTAATAATAACTATTTCCTTGATATAATATCTTCTGGTATCGGTGAATTGATCCTTTGCAATCGTGGTTCCGACCATATTATTCTCCTTTGATCCCATTTCTCGGGCAAGTTTAAGCATTTGTCTTCTATGGGTCAATACCCCAGTCCAACCTTGACTCTGCTCTACCGTCGAGTATTACACTCTGGTATCTCGAGAATATCAACGAACTACATAACTTCTGGTGAGTTCTTCATCAACTACTATTTCTCGATGATTCCAATTTTCTCCGGGTTTTGAGTTGTTTTTCACTCGAAACCCCGATAACTAAATCGAGTCCGTTCTACGGTTCAACTACTCTTTGTAATCCTTATTACTTGCGAGTTGTACTTGCTGAGGTCATTCCCAACCGATTGGCTACATCATCATCGTCATGTTAAAGCTTAAACTGTGCTACCTGGTCCTTATTCCCAGAGCACAATTTTCAACGATGAGCTAAGCTTATGTCGATCTTCCTCATCATATCATTTCACCTTGAACAACAAGCTTGGTTTCGAGTTTGTGTCATACCCGTGGTTCCAATAAACTTGCGCTTCATCATTCCCTTGACTTGATGCCATCGCTGATCGATTACATCTTCATGAAATCTCTCGGCAAATGTGTCGTGATCATCGTCAACATTTTGACTCCTTCCAGGATATCAACCAAATTCCTGATGGTAAGTACCATCCTCGTCCCTTGGTAATTTGAGCTACCATCGACAACATCTCTTTCTTTCATTATAAACTTGTTCAGGTTGTGGATGCAACTTGCTATTGAGCTTGTATTACGTTCTACCTTGAAGTATTACCACCTTTTATGTCAAGGATGTTGTGAGAATTGCTCCACCTCTTAAGAATTCTTGGTATAGTGATAGTTCTCACCATCACCATTCTTTCTTGTGTTGTTTCTAACCGGGATACCAACAGGTGAACGGTGCTGTTTGGGTTCCGCCCTTCTATCAACCCTATTGCTTTGGAGTTAATGGTCAACATTACATCCTTAGGCCATTGATTATCAAATCACCATTCTAACATTGATCGTACTACCTAAGCCCATATTTCGGGTGCACCTTTCAGCCAATGTTTTATTGTGTATGTTTTTTTTAGCATACATCGTTATATCATTTGATCCGACAAATGTTATCCCCTTGTTCACATAAGTGTGGAAATCCATCTTTTGAAAATCTCAATGAATTGTCGCTGAGTCAATCAGCCACCTCCTCACCTCTCCTCCATTTCGTGATGAACTCTTGTTTTCGAACTCGCTTCCATAGTTCAATTCCCGAGAATCTTACAATGTCATCTCGACAATTGTGTTTCACCTTTTCTTCTGAGACATCCCGACTCGGAGGTATCCTGACACCAATCAGATCTGAATCTCGGTCAGATATGATGGTTGGAATATATTTCCAAGAGTTATAACATTGGTCTTTTATTTGACCCGGTAAGATGATGTCATGCCTAGTACACCTGGTCGGAGGACCCATTGTTATAGTTTTCCTTTTCAGCAAGGTTATCCATTCTTTCATGAGGAAATTGTAAGACTTATTCTATAAGTTATTCCGATGGATCCTTTGTGTACCTGAAGTCTGACCTTTCCCCGATGACCATGTCAACACTGTCCCGAAGCATGTGTGTGGTACTCCGATCATCAACAAGAACATTGGGAGTGCAATGCTAACTGTTCTTGATCAATTATCCAAACACTGTTGTATGGGTAAACCTCATAAATACCTTGCCCCTTTGTCTAAACGGTTTAATACTTGGAGCCCTATCATGCTCTGCCTTTCCTTGGGAAAGTTATACTCTACACATGGGTATAAACATCTTTCCTTTCCATTGGCCTGATTATCATAATAATCACATTTTCATTTCCGTTGTTTTGTTTCTCCTTTCTTGTCATCTAAATTGTCTGAGAGAGATAAATCCCTGCTTAAGTAAGCACCTCGGTGTACAACTCTGTCAGTAAGACCATGTTACTATTGTTGATGACATTCCGGTAACCACCGATGGACGAGAACTTTGCCTATTGGTCCGCCTCGTATTATGAGCAGGAAAGTCGTTCTCTTCGTCCCTCGCCCTTGGTACCAAAGTTGTTGCCAACATAATTGACAGGCTAACCTCTGACCAGCCTTGTTATCATGACCGTGCAAATGTAAGCACCCTTCCTACTTTTAACCCACATGGTGGGCCCATAACCCACAGTTCCATAGGATCGAAACCTGACTCTTCTATACATCCCTGTTTTCTAAGTTATTCCTCGCGCTTGGCTTCTTATGTAATTCGCGAGCCATATTCATAGTGATCTATTTTGTTATCAGATGCAATACTTATTCCCATTGCACTGAACCCCATTCACTCTCTATTTCAGGCAACGAACAATTGCCTACCAAGTTGAAGCTTCTTATTACAACTCCTTGCCTTGCTCTCGACGTCTTTCTCAAATTTCAACTTGAGAGATGCCTCTACGCCACGTTCACTGAGATAGCCCCCAGGTACATATCTTGTGTTGAGCTCCGTCCTTCTCGAGTCTTTCCCCCTTACTCCACCCCTTAAATCTCGGGACGAGATTTCTTGTAGTGGAGGAGAATTGTGACGCCCGAATAATTAAGCTATAGTAATTCCCTGCTAATGGTGTCATGTCATCACATTACTGTTGTTAATCCTCACTTGATCCAAATCATGATTCAAATTCAAACTCAAAATTTAAAGTCAAAAATTCCAATTTGCCAAACATGAAAATTAAAATGTTCAAAGTGTGGAAAATAATACCTGGATAATTGTCATGTTGGAACCAACCTCTTTTGGGTTTCGAAAGTACCCCTGGAAATTATTTAGTGATCCAGCAGCATTTAAAATTGGCATTTTAAATTTCTAAAAATAGTTGGACAACTACTTTCGGCCTTAAACTTTTTGCGACTCTTAGAATTAATGTGCTCGCTTTAGTTGACAAGTCTCTTTTCTATCAAAACTCTTTTAGTTTTGCAATTTAAATAAAAAGGCAAAATAAAAGGAAAACTCCCCTGACTCCTCCGGGCCTCGGCCCACCCCCACCCGAGCCAGCCCACATACCCCCACCGGTCTCCTTCTCCTCCTGTTCCCGCGGTGCGGTCGCTACAGGGCCATGGTTGCCCCTGACCGCCTCGCCGGTGTCATGGGCGAGAGGATAAGATCCCCCGACGCCTCGGGCTCCCCTCGTCCCCTCCCACTTGCCCTGTCGCTCCACCTAATCCACTCCCCCTTTCCCTCGCTCTCTCTCTCTCTCTCTTCTCACCGCATGAAACCGCCGTTGTCGTTGCCATGGCCGTGACCACCGTGCTCCCCGCGCCGCGAGAAGACGCCCAGAAGGACCGCCATGGTCCACTTCGTCCATCCCGAGGACCGAATCAAGCGGGGAAGGCCCGTACACTCGCCATCGCCACCATCTTCATCTTGTACATCGACGTCGTCTTCTACCTCCGGCCACCGCGGCTCCATCGACGAATTCGTCACCTCCACTGCATCCCCACCTCCTCGAGCTCCTCTTCCGACTCGCGGTGAGCTGCGCTACGTTTCCCCTTCCTAAACACTTTCGATCCATAGCCATAGTCCCGTCGTCGTCTTTGTTTTGCTCCGGCCAAAACGCGTCGCCGCTGTGGTGCTCCCCGTCGTGGCTATCGGCCGTCGCGGGGCCAGCTAGGCACACTGGAGTGCTCCCGTGCCCATGTAGATGCTGACTAGCCTCTAGGTTTGCTCGATGTTGTGCTATAGTGTTGCGCCCGATCAAACCCATGCTTGCCGTCGCAACGTCCGACGCTTCGTGCTCGCGACCCCCTGCCCGAGCCCAGCCCCGCATCCGAGGAACCCCGGTCCCCATTACGGCTGTGGCCGCGCGCCCCAGCCCCGCGCCTGCCGTCGTAGCCACCCTGCGGGCGCCATGCCCGCCCCCGCCTTCCACTGCCTGCGGCTGCTACTGCCTGCGGCTAACGTCGCGCGCCGCTGCTGGTTGCAACCCAGCTGCCCTCGCGCGGGCCAGCGCCCACATCGCCCGCGGTCGACCACGCCTGCTGGCCAGGGCCGCGCCCTACTCCCCCTCTGCCCTGTGTGCTGGGCACCGACCGCCAGCGCACCTGTGCGTGCGGTTGTGCGTGCTCCCAGTCGTGGCCTCTGGCCATTGCAAGATTGGGGCCGGCTAATTGGGGATTAACCTTTTTATTATTATTAGTTTCATTAGTTAGATGGCCCTATGACTAGTGGCCCCCACTGCTAATTAATGTAACTTAACTAAAGTCTATCTGAGTCTAGTCACTGACAAGTGGCCCCAGTCAACCCATTGACCAGTCAAACTGCTGACTGGGATAGCCCAGTCAATGACATGCGGGTCCCCTGGTCCCTTTGACTAGTCAACAGTCTTAGTTGACTGCTGTCTAGGTAGTCAACTGGACCCCACCTGTCAGCCTCTTGCACACTATTGGGTACACCTCTCTGTGTACCCATAGCAGTTTAGGTAATTTCTTTTTCGAAATAATAATAAATCTAGAAATTCTAGAAAATGATTTAAAACTATAAAAATTAATATAGAACAATCTGTAGCTCGGATGGAAAAACTTTGTACACGAAAGTTGCTCAGAACGACGAGACGAATCCAGATATGCAGCCCGTTCGTCCGCCACGCGTCCCTAGCATAGTGAACCTGCAACTTTCCCCCTCCGGTTCCTCTGACCGAAAACGTGAAACACCAGGGATACTTTCCCGGATGTTTCCCCCCTTCGCCGGTACCACCTACTACCGCGTTGGGGCACGCCTAGCAACACGCCTTGTCTTGTCATGCATCGTCATGCATTTGTTTGCATTGTATTTATTGTTTCTTCCCCCTCTTCTCTCGCTTGACCCCGAGGCAGACGCCGCTGCTCCCCAGTTCGACTACGGAGTTGACGACCCCTCCTACTTGCCAGAGCAACCAGGCAAGCCCCCCCCCCTGATCACCAGATATCGCCTATTCTTCTCTATACTGCTTGCATTAGAGTAGTGTAGCATGTTACTGCTTTCCGTTAATCCTATTCTGATGCATAGCCTGTCATTGTTGCTACAGTCATTGATACCTTACACGCAATCCTAAATGCTTAGTATAGGATGCTAGTTTATCATCATTGGCCCTACATTCTTGTCAGTCTGCCTTGCTATACTATTGGGCCGTGATCACTCGGGAGGTGATCACGGGTTTATACTATACATATATACATACTACAGATGGTGACCAAAGTCGGGTCGGCTCGAGGAGTACCCGCGAGTGATTCACGGATTGGGGGCTGAAAGGACCTTTGTCCCGACGGCCCTCTGTGTGGATCTTTGTGGCGGAGCGACAGGGCAGGTTGAGACCACCTGGGAGACAGGTGGGCCTGGCCCTGGTCGGCGTCCGCAGTTATTTCATAATAACACACTTAACGAGATCTTGGTATTTGATCTAAGTCTGGCCACTGGCCTATACGCACTAACCAACTACGCGGGAACAGTTATGGGCACTCGACGTCGTGGTATCAGCCGAAGCCTTCTTGACGTCAGCGACGGAGCGGCGCGCGCCGGATTGGACCGCGTAACGTGACTTCCTTTGTAATGGAGGTTGCTAGGTCTGCTTCCGGCCGCCCTCGCAACGTGCAGGTGTGCAATGGGCGATGGGCCCAGACCCCTGCGTGCATAGGATTTAGACCGGCGGGCTGACCTCTCTGTTGTGCCTAGGTGGGGCTGCGACGTGTTGATCTTCCGAGGCCGGGCATGACCTAGGAAAGTGTGCCCGGCCAAATGGGGTCGAGCGTGTTGGGTTATGTGGTGCACCCCTGCAGGGAAGTTAATCTATTCGAATAGCCGTGATCTTCGGTAACAGGACGACTTGGAGTTGTACCTTGACCTTATGACAACTAGAACCGGACACTTAATAAAACACACCCTTCCAAGTGCTAGATACAACCCGGTGATCGCTTTTCCACAGGGCGACGAGGGGAGGATCGCCGGGTAGGATTATGCTATGCGATGCTACTTGGAGGACTTCAGTCTACTCTCTTCTACATGCTGCAAGACGGAGGCTGCCAGAAGCATAGTCTTCGATAGGACTAGCTATCCCCCTCTTATTCTGGCATTCTGCAGTTCAGTCCACTCATATTGCCTCCTTACACATATACCCATGTGTATGTAGTGTAGCTCCTTGCTTGCGAGTACTTTGGATGAGTACTCATGGTTGCTTTGCTCCCTCTTTTCCCTCGTTTTCCTCTTCTTCTCGGATGCCGCAACCAGACGTTGGAGCCCAAGATCCAGACGGCACCGTCGACGACGACTACTACTCTGGAGGTGCCTACTACTACGTGCAGCCCGCTGATGACGACCAGGAGCAGTTAGGAGGATCCCAGGCAAGAGGCTTGCGCCTCTTTCGATCTGTATCCCAGTTTGTGCTAGCCTTCTTAAGGCAAACTTGTTTAACTTATGTCTGTACTCAGATATTGTTGCTTCCGCTGACTCGTCTATGATCGAGCACTTGTATTCGAGCCCTCGAAGCCCCTGGCTTGTATTATGATGCTTGTATGACTTATTTATGTTTTAGAGTTGTGTTGTGATATCTTCCCGTGAGTCCCTGATCTTGATTGTACATATTTGCGTGCATGATTAGTGTACGATTGAATCGGGGGCGTCACAGTAACCATCTCATACATAAACTCATTATCATGACAAAGGCTACACCACATCATATACATACTTTGCAAAACCAAGTTAGACGTCCTCTAATTGGTTTTAGCAAAGTTTAGTTATGCGGTTAACCAGTTTTAACAAATAATACTAGCACCCTACGTCCACAACATAGGCGATGATTCTTGATGTTAGATTAAGTTTTGGGGTGTGTGAGGGAAGATACTTAATTAAAAATCTCTAGACCCAGACTAAACTTCATCTAATACGCATGACCCCCTAGAAGATCATCCATATTCAACACCCCTCTTGTGTATGCAACAGTTCACTATTATTGACTATGATGAGGCCCAAAGAACTATTAGAAGATCATCGACAGCCAGAGCCGAGTGATTGTCAGAACTTTGTGCAAAGCTTCACCATGCCACAAATGAATTGAATCAAAGCAACACTCAAGGGAAGCATTAGAAAGAACATCAAACCCTCACATCCACATGTGATCTAGATCGCAACCTGCACCTACTCATATAACTGCTCATGATGCCACTCTTGGGAAATGTAGTAGAGAACAAAAAAATCCGCACCTATGCACACCCAAGATCAATATGAAGATGCACTATGGGTTGGGATCACGATCGTTACCATCACCGAGTTGCAGATGAAGAAGAACATGTCGGTGTAGATCGTACTTAGAGTCGCTTGAACCGTCAATGAGTGATCCCACGAACCGTCTACGAACAACCCCTCGAACCGAAGACCGAAAGTATGGCCTCTCTACTTGGTTGCAAGCGTGCAGTCTTTATGATTCGGCAGTGCCTCGTCGTCCAGAGCTAATCGTCGCTGCAAAATTAGAGGGAGGAGATTATAACCACACTAGAATTCTAATTATGAGGATTAGAGGAACTAGGACCAACTAGAACTAGGACTAGAAGAACTAGAGGAGGCTCCAAAACTTGTGTTAAGAAAAGATGCAAATCCTCTAGTGTATATAGGTTGGAGGGAAGAGGGAGGGGCGCTACAAGAAGGGAAAGGACTCTCCTTCCGCCAAGAGGAGGGGGAGTCCCCTTCCAATTCGGCCTCCCCTCCCTTCCCAAGTGGAAAGGAGGGCGCCACCTCTACTTGGGCCCAAGTGGTCCAAGTACCGTTCCATCACTTGACCTTTTTAGGCCCGTTGATAGTAACTTAAACATAAAAGTCCTCCAACAATTACTAGAGGATATTATATATAATTTAACATCACCAAAAACAGTTGTCATCTATATATTATTTATCGGTAATACCCGATATGGTCCGATACTCTCCCTTCCGAAGATCCCGAAACGCTTCTGGATCCTCTCGAAACTATTTTGAATATTTATGAAACAATTCCACAAATATGTTCTCATCACTCCCGTCCTAGTAACACTCAGCAGATCGTGATTGTCTTAAGTTTGTGACCCCATAGGTTCGGTAACTCATAGGCATGAACGAAAACCCTTCGTTCAATAACTGATTTCGAAACCATGGACGTCCATATCGATCCCTATGAGTACACGAATGATATTCAAGTGAACCTTTGGTTATCACATGATGTTCCCTTTGCCTCGCGATATTTCACAAAACCCAGGATGCATCGGTATCCTCGTGAGTCATCACATGCTCACGATACAGTTATCCTCGTATCCATTTTTGTTCTTCTTTCTTGTTAGTCACCTATGTCTGGCCAGACGATGAAGGATGTCGTCACACCGAGAGGGCCCTAAGAATATCTCTCCATTGTCGGAGGAACAAATCCCACTCTCGAGCTATCTGGTCCCTTGTCAAACTTTCCAATGAGCCTGTAAGTTGTCGTTATGATCACCGTGTTGCAGGTGACATTTGGTTGAGCAACCCCAAAGTCCATAGTACGGTAAGAAGTGACTACGATACTCTCGTGGTCTAAGGAGCAAAACCACACCTTAACAGTCTGTGTTATTACAATTGATTACAGACGATATAAACTCAATTCATAACAGACAAGTTTGGGTCAATTCAATATTATCGTTGTTCTAACGTCATACTCTCAATGTTGTTTTAGGACTATCGTTACACTTAACGATATCCTGCGATCCGAAAAACATGATCACTAACAACACTTGAGCTAGTCTTAGAGGCAAGACTAGGAACCTATTATTTATCGTTTATCATTTAGCACGTGCATATGAGTTTTCCACTGAATCGCATATTCTAGGATCATAGGAGTTATAGAATGAAACAGAAACTCCTAATTATAAACACTGAAACATAGTAATACAATATTATTGTCTCTAGGGCTATTTTCAACATGGGGTAGGCATGTCTCAACCCATGAAGGAACCATGCCATACGGGTAAAATCACGCATCTCCACGGAGTGTATAATCTACTTCAATATTTATGTCCATTGTCATGGACAACTTGAGTTTTAACACTATAGATAACCAACACCTAATCTTTTGTACAATGGTCGGTTGTAATAATGAATCTACTAGTGCACTTGTTATCCCCTCCCATTCGTTACTTGTATGTAAGTTTCACGTCTTTATCGTGTTATTGACATTCTCCTTGTGTCACGTCGTGCAATGAGTGAGAAGCATCCCATTTAATTAGAAATCTTGCATATCACATTCCTTGCATACTTTTGACACTGATTCTAGATTGTATGGGTGGTTGAGAACCATGTTTTCTATCCTTGCAACAAAGACTAATTCACTCGCAAGCATGACTCCCGTCTCCCGACAAGAGAATGAAGGTGTCGTGCTAGAAAATTAATTAGCAAAGTCACCACAGACGCCTCGCTGGTTACAAGCTACCACAACATGTAAATTCGGCGGCAATGCACTCGCACATATCTTTTGTTCACCTGAGTATGCCGCCCTCGTTATGTTTGAATGTAGTACGGTCTGCATATCATATGCATCATACATATCGCCCAAAACTACAAGAAAAAATATCTCAAGGCTTCGTGTTGTATACACCGGAACCGTCTCCACCTGACGTGGGTCCATACCCTCCTTTCTTCTTTGCACATGCGGAAGACTGTTCATGGGAATTCTTTGAGGTCGGCTCAGAAGAATCTATTTTCGTTACTCTGGACGCCGCAGGTGACCACTTTGCTCGATCTGAGCTTGCGTATGTACATCACGAGCCCCCCAATGCCGATAGCTGCCGAAACTGAGAACACGACGGTTGCTGCATAACAGAAATGACCACAATTAATGAAATTGTTTCTTCAGATAATGGAAAGTGCGAGTGAGGTTTTGGGTGGTGGCTCGCAGTTCGCACCAGCTACCACTCCGGCTGATGCTCCATGCCCTGTCACGCGGCCATCTGTGTAAAAAAGAAACACGATCAATTGAACAGATTAGTTTGACATGCATAATTTCTGTTTTACGCAGATCCTGGCGTTGAGAACTACTAGTAACCTCTGAAGTCTCATCAAATCATATGCTTTTTAGTTGAATTGAACGTTTCCAAATGCAGTTATAGAACAAAACCGAGAGCCGGAGCGCACCTGCACAGTCCGTGGTGGAGTTCCGGCCGCCGTCGCAGATGCAGACGAAGTCCCTGGTGGCGGGGTCGAAGCCGCAGGTGCCGTTGGCGCCGCGGCGCCGGTCCTGGCACTGCAGGCATCGCGTGGTGACCGGGATCTCGAAGTCCACCCGGACCCCGTAGTCCGGCACCTGGTCGTAGGGCGGGAACTTGTCGCCCACGGCGCGCCAGTACACGGTGGTGTAGGCCTCGCAGTGCCGCAGCATGGCCCTGAGCGACTCCGCCGCGCGGGGCCGGTACGCGCAGCAGCTCATGTTCCCTTCCTCCAGCGCGCCGCGGCAGCCCGGCAGGTTCCGGCACAGGTACCCGGCGCTGTCGCACGCCGAGTCGCACCGGTCCGGGTACCGGTCGCAGATTGCCGGCCGCGGCGCCACGATGACGCGCTCCTCGTCGCAGTTGAAGAAGAGGTGGTCGTTCCTCGGGGACAGCGAGAAGCGGGTGCTGGTGTCCAGGCTGAAGGGCGCGGCGTGGATGGAGGTGAAGGGCCGCGCGCACGTCCACATGGACGGGTCCGTCACCACCAGGTGCGGGTCCGCGTAGTCGGCGCCGGACACCGGGTACGTGCCGGACGGGGTGCGGAGGCGGAGCGTGGTGTTGTCGGCGCAGGTCAGCATGTTGCGGTAGTACGGGCTGCCGCAGCCGTCGTCGATGCCCAGCGGGTAGCGCACCGGGACGTCGCCGCAGCTGTCGCGGCAGAGCCCGCCGGCGACGGAGGGAGGCCGCGCCGAGACGACCAGAAGGATCGCCAACGCATGGAGGTGGAGACGCATCTCCATATCACTGGAGTTGAGTGACGCTGTGCAAATGTGCGATGGCAAGCAAGGATACCGAGAGCTTAGCTTCTTTCTTTGCCTCAAGAATGGAGAAAAAGCTAAAGAGTGGTGGTTGTTAGCTCGCTTGTGGTTGGGCTTCTTTTTTTTCACTTTCGCTTTGAGCCTCTGAGCTTTTGCTTTGCTGGGGGCATATTAGTGTCTTCTTTAACCCATTTCCGGAATCTAATCCAGTGTGCTTGCCTCCTCGGTCGGTTAAGTATCACCAAAGCAAGGCATACGCGGGATTCGCTCTCTTCTCATAGTTTTTCGGAAACACTAACTCACGTGTGGGCGTTGACCATCTCGACCACATGCGTCTATCACCGTCCAGTACTATATACATGAATTTTGTCAC
This sequence comes from Triticum dicoccoides, assembly GCF_002162155.2. Classification (NCBI taxonomy): domain Eukaryota; kingdom Viridiplantae; phylum Streptophyta; class Magnoliopsida; order Poales; family Poaceae; genus Triticum; species Triticum dicoccoides. The sequence continues at coordinate 472,282,146 of NC_041393.1, read as the reverse complement.
AATCTGACTGATTTTCTGTGCCATGTAGGACAAAGCGTGTGTATTGTGTGTGACATAGTTCGCCCACACATCCGTTTTACCACACGGAGGGGCCAGTGTGTGGGCGTTTAGCAGTTCACCCACACACCAGTTTTCAGTCACGCACAAGGGCTGGTGTGTGGGCATTTGCCATCTCGTCCACACGCCCGTCTCCTCTCCCTCACCCTAGCTGCTAGTTGCCATGTGTTTTTGCAGTGCACATGGCAACTGCCCCTAGTGTGCTTTATAAGCAGGTGGCAACTCTCTTTTTTATCTGAGTTGCCATGTGTTTTTGCAGGGTACACGGCAACTGCCTAGTGTGCACGTAAGCAGATGGCAACTCTTTTTTGCCGAGTTGCCATGTGTTTTTGCACGGTACATGGCAACTGCCCCAACGTGCACGTACATGGCAACTGCCCTAACGTGTACGTTAGCAGATGGCAACTCTTCCTTTTTACATGGCAACTGCCCTAGCATGCTTGTGAGCACATGGCAACTCTCTCAACTGCCTAGTGTTAGTATGTGGCAACTCCTAAAGTTATGAAATCATGGAAACTACATCAGATCAGACCATACATGGCAACTGCAGTTGAGCAACCATGGTAACTGCAGTTGTCCGACATGGCAACCGTAGTTCAGCGACATGGCAACTGCAGTTAAACGAACATGGACGAGGGTCTGGACCATGGCAACTGCGGGCGCGGTGGGCGTCACGCGTCGCGTGCGGGACCAGGAGGGTACGAGGCCTGACATAAGGGCGTGTGGGCGTTATCAACTTCGCCCACACGCACACGTGTGAGAGGGTTCGGGAGGGAAAAAAAGATGTGTATGGGCATTAGTTGTTTTGCCCACACACAGGTATGTGGGCTGGTTGCTGTCCATGCCACACGAGGCGTGTGGCACAACTACCCGATACACCACACGTGCGGCAGTTATCGGGACCCTAGTTTTTAAATTGACTGGAAGTTCAGAAACTGTTAAGAATAAAGCCGTGGCCGTCACGGTGGCGACCACGTCGGGTGCGTGTGCGTGCGTGCACCGGACGCGTCGGGTGCAGTCCGAGCTGCATCGGGTCTGTGGCGGGAGTGCACGGGTGTGTGTGTGAGTTGGTTAGACGAACGCGCGGGGTGTGGCCGCGCCGGGTGATGGAGCCAGCCGCGTCCCGTTGGCGTGCGTGCGCGGCGGGCACGGGAGCTGAGGAGCGTGGGGGCGTGGCGAAGTGGGAGGCTGGGCGGAAGCAGCGGAAAAGCAGACGGCTCACGCCGAGTCTCCAGGAGATCGCGTACGTGCACGTGGAGCTCGGCGCCGGGCGCTGCGTGGGCGCTGCGTCCAGCTGCATGCATGCATGAGTTGTGGGGTGGCCAGGTCGTGTGCGCGCCCGTGTAAAAGTCCCGCGTGTTGTAGTCTCTGTGTACTTGAGTTCGTGCTTGAGTACGTAAAAGAATCGGTTGTTTGTGCGGTCGGCGGCGTTCGTGCGTCGGGCATATCTTGTTGTCCACTGCCTCGTTCCTCCTCCTTCTTTCTTCTACATTCGTGCGAGAGAGAGATAGAGAGCTCCGGCGAGAGGCAAGGCGAGGCTACGGCAACAACAATTGGCATCAGAGCTTCGGTTTGGGAGCTCGCGACGGCAATGGCAATCGTGCCACGCGGCAGAGGCGTGGGCGGGTCGGTGTCGATGGCGATGCCGATGCTCACGCCGGACAACTACACGGTGTGGGCGATCAAGGCATAGGCGATCCTTGACGTCCACACTGTGTGGGAAGCGGTGGCGCCGGGCGACGCGGCGGTGAACGCCAAGAAGTGCAAGAGGGAGCGCGCGTTGATCCTTGGAGCGTTGCCGGAGGACGTGCTGCTGCAGGTGGCGACGAAGCTCACCGCCAGGGAGGTATGGGACTCTCTGAAGGTGAGGTTCGTCGGCGCCTATCGGGTGCACGCGGCGAGGCTGGCGACGCTGCGCGGGGAGTTTGATCGCCTGCGCATGGCGGACGGCGAGGCGCTGGACGTGTACGCCGGGAGGCTGGCGGGAATAACGGCACGGTACGCGAGCCTCGGGGAGACGTTGGGTGACGCGGCGCTCGTGAAGAAGCTCCTGGACACCGTCCCCAACCGCATGTTCCCCGTCGTCGCCGGCATCGAGCAATTTTGCGATGTGGCGACCATGGCGTTCGACGAGGCACTCGGGCGGCTGCACGCGTTTGACGAGCGGGTTCGGCGCCGTGGACAAGATGGCGGCGATCAACTGCTGCTGATCATGGCGCAGTGGCGGGCGCGGGAGCGGCAGCAGGGAGGAGCGTGCGACGATGACAACGGGCGGAGCGTGGCGTCGGGCAACGACAGCAACCGGCGCGGGCGCTGCTACAAGTGCGGCGAGCGCGGACACTTCAAGCGCGACTGCCCCCAGCTGCGGAGGGAGCAGGCGGCGGAGCGCACGCTGATGGCGGACGCCGGCGTTGAAGAAGGCGGACTCCTCTGAGCCACGGCTTAGGGGGGGTGAATGTTAGGAATAAAGTTGTGGCTGTCACAGTGGCGACCATGTCGGGTGCGTGTGCGTGCGTGCACCGGACGCGTTGGGTGCAACTACATCGGGTCCGTGGCGGGAGTGCATGGGTGTGTGTGTGTGAGAGAGAGAGAGAGAGAAAGGGGGAGAGAGAGAGAGAGTTGGTTAGACGGACGCGCGGGGTGTGGCCGCGCAGGGCGTTGGAACCAGTCGCGTCCCGTTGGCGTGCGTGCGCGGTGGGCACGGGAGCTGTGTAGCGCGGGGACGTGGCGAAGTGGGCGTCTGGGCTGGGCGGAAGCAGCGGAAGAGTAGGCGGCTCACGCCGAGTCTCCAGGAGATCGTGCACGTGCGTGTGGATCTCGGCGCAGGCGTTGCATGGGCGCTGCGTCCAACTACATGCATGAGTTGTGGGGTGGCCAGGTCGTGTGCGCGCCCGTGTATAAGTCCCGCGTGTTGTAGTCTATGTATACTTGAGTTCGTGCTTGAGTAAAAGTGTAGAAGTGCATGCTCTAGCCAATGCAACCAAAAAACCGATCTGATGGAAGAGACTAGGCAGTACATTATACGTCAACACTCCCCCTCACGTATGGCTCCCTCAGGCCTAAACATGGACCGAAAGTGGGCTGCAATTTAATTGTGTCAGTCGGGTCTTGAACTCAAGACCTCTTGGCTCTGATACCATGTAGAAGTGTATGCTCTAGCCAATACAACCAAAAGACCGATCTGATGAAAGAGACTAGACAACACATTATACGTCAACAAAAAGAATCGGCTGTTCGTGCGAGAGAGAGAGAGCTCCGGCGAGAGGCAAGGCGAGGCTACGGCAACAACAGAAACACCCTCAATCAGTTGGTCCATGGTGCAACGTTCCCATCGTGAAGCTCGAGATGGTGCGGACACTGTTTGGAGGTTTAACCTCAACAAAGCATATATTTTTCTTTTTTAACTCAACAAAGCCTAGATGAGGGGAGATTTTTTGGACTCACTGCCTTCCCTCCTCCAATAGGTCATCAACCCCTCCCACTCCATCGGTGTGGGAGTGCGGAGAGGCTTCGATCTATGAATGGAGCTCTGGTTTTGCTCACTTTGGGGCTTTTAGTAGGGTTGCGCGCTGGTGCTTTGTTGGTGGTGGCGGTGGCGCCACTCGAGCAACGAAAGTTTTCTCGAGCCTCCCCATCTCAATAGTGTCGGTTGCGGCCGCGTCGAGGACTTGTTGGTGCGGATCCTTAACGGACGGATAGTGTTTGTAGTGTTTGAGAGTACAGTATAATGTACGGGTCCATGCTTTCATCTTGCTCTAGTCTCTCGTAAATTGGACTAGATAATTGCCCGTGCCTCATAGTGGGAGTATAAACATTCTAATAATGGGAGTATAAACATTCTAATAGATTAGCTCGGGATTACACATCTATTATAGCTCGTGATTGCACGTCTCTTATTAAACGGGTGCGCTAAAATTTTAGCAAGTTTTTGTATTTAATTGCCAAGATTTAGTTGTCATATTATTGTTAAGCACTTATTTGGTAAGAATATATTGACTCACCAAAAAAAATATTTGTAAGAAATATTGGAGATGGAAGGAAAAATGTCATCTTATTGTTAAGCACTTGTTTGATAAGAATTCATTGACTTACCAAAGTATATTATTATTTGTAAGAAAAATCAGAGGTGGGAAAAAATAAGGGGGGCCATATATAGAGAGAGGTTGGACGAAAGAAAGGCTGAAACGGGAACCTTAGGTTATTTTTAAGTAAAGTAAAGAGTAACTTGGACTAGATAATTGCACGTGCGTTACAACAGGAGTATAAACATTCTACCAGATTAGCCTATGATTGCACGTCTATTATAGCCCATGATTGCATGTCTATTAATAAATGGGTGCGCTAAAATCTTAGCAAGTTTTTGTATATAATTGCCATGATTTTGCTGTCATCTTATTGTTAAGGACTTATTTCATAAGAATATGTTGACTTACCAAAGAGAATATTATTTAGTAGAAATATCAATGATGAGAGAAAAAAATGTCATCTTATTGTTAAGCACTAAGAATTTATTGACTTACCAAAGAATATTATTATTTGAGAAAAAATCGAAGATGGGAGAAAAAAATATGGGGAGAAAGGTTGGACGAAAGAGAGGATGAAATAGAAACCTTACATTCTTTTTAAGTAGCAGATATAGAGTTAGAGATATGTTTGGCAGTGGCCTACTAGGCAGTAAAGCTTTTATACTCGTGTTGTATTCATCTTTTTCCCTTTCCGCAGTCAATCGAGTTAATTGCAAGAATGCACCATATTGAAGGTTAGCTTATCAGAAAATATGAGTTTACATTTTTTTAAATAGAAAACATCATATCTAGCGTAATCTTTTGGCAAAAACATTGATTGGCAGATTAGACTCGTTTAAGCACATTGACAGGTGGTCCCAATATGTGCGTACATGGTGTAACGTCTTGGCTGAGACGACGTGAGATGGGACATGGGGCTCACCTATCAGTTAGATCTTATCTCCATTTCTCCTATCTTTTTGTCACCGAAAAGTTCTCTCACTTTCTCGATCCCCTTTCTCACGGTGGAACGCACGCACACCGCCCCTCATGCACGATCTCGACTGTCGCCACCCGGCCAGACTATACTGCCACTGTCGGCATCGCCTGTAAGCCCAGCGGCCGGTGCGGCTCCTTTCCCGGCCCCAGGTCACATCCGCCCTAAGCACAATGCAACAAACGAGCGCCATGTACTTGGATGCCTCGTCGGCGAGCCCAACGGCCTCTCCAGTTCTTCTCCCCGCTCTGCATCGCCCGGCCACCCAGATCGCAGCCGCCTGAAGCACAACGCAACGAACGAGCGCCATGTACTCTGACACCTCATCGGCGATCCCAATAGCCCCACAGGCTCCTCTCTCTACTTGTA
>NC_041393.1:472240509-472276244 GCF_002162155.2 Triticum dicoccoides | reverse complement strand
GGCCACTCAAACCAGCCCTGGGTCGCAGCCGGTTGGCCACCGAAAATAAGAGCTCGTCGTTGAGGCCGCGCCGCCTACAAGCTGTAATCATTTTTTTGTTTCTTTTTTGTTTTCTTCACTTTTCTTTTGTGTTTTTTTGTTCCTTTTCGGGTTTTTATAGGTTTTCTATTATACATTTTTCGTATACCTAGGAATTCTTTAATACACATGTTTAATAATTTCCAAATACGTAATTAACATTTTTGACAGGTTTTATCTTTTGATGTCTACTTTTTCCATACACATTGCATATTTTTTGTCTAAACCTCGAATATTTTTTTATATACACATTTATCATTTTGAAAATACATGATTACCATTTCTTAAAACATATTTTTTAATTCTAACATTGTACATTTTTTGTATATATCAGGAAAATTTTATTTATACATGTTTAACATTTTCCAAATTAATGATTAATATTTTTGAAAACATATATTATTTTGATGTCTACTTTTTCCATACACATTCTATATTTTATGTATACTTCAGGAACTTTTTTTGTATACATATTTAACATCATCCAAATACATGGTTCATTTTTTTGAATATTTATATTTTTATGTCTAATTTTTTAAATACACATTGTACATTTTTTATACATTTTTCATATTCATCAGAAATGTTTTTCCTACGCACATTGAACATTTCTTAAATGCATGATTAACGTTTTACAAAATAAATTGAAAACTTGTTTTTTAGGAGAATAGCTTCCTTTATTACTTAGTATGCCACAACATCATCCAACATAGCATCTCGAATACCTGAAGGAAAAACATGAAACCAAGTTTTGCATAAACCTAACAGGCAGCCCTCCCTAGCTAAAATGTGAGCAACTTTGTTTGCATCACGTCTAGCCCAAATCACTCGATACTCGGCGACACCGGACGGCATCTCCTTAATCTCTTGGATAAATGGACCAAAACTGGAGCGATCAATCTCAGTGGAGTTAAGAGCCCGTGCCACTGTTTGATTGTCAGTTTCAGGTATTAGGCTTGTGGCACTGATTTCAGTTTGAAAACTTGTATTCTTTGATTTCTACTTTTTCCATACGAATTGTATATTTTTCGTACACATCAAAAATAGTTGCATGATTAACATATTTCCACATTTGTATATAATGTGCTTTTTGTTATAGACATACTCAAAATATTTCAAAATATAAGAAAAAGTAAAAAAAATAAACAAAAGAATAAAAAAAGAGAAAATAAAACTCCGAAGGCCGGCCCAATTGGACGGCTGCATTTAGCGAGACATCCTACTGTCTCACTTGAAGCGAGGCATAGACACGCCCCACGTCAGGAGCTCTTGTAGCTCACTCGTAGTGAGAGGAAGGTCCTATTTAGAGTGCAACATGAATAAAAGCAAACTTACACGTCTGTGGGCGCACCTATGTCTCGCTTACTACAAGATGTAAGGAAGCCCTGCTTGGGTGGGCCCAGCGCACGGGAGGCCACAATCTTTATTCACGTTTTCTATCTCTCTTTTTTACTTTCATTTATATTTCAAAATATTATAAATAAATATATTACAAAAAACACTTAATCATGCATTTGATTTTTATATTGTGAATAGATTTTTTATGTACATTGAAAATATTTATGAAATATTTACAATGTGTATGGACAAAACAGGCATAAAATTTTAAGTTCTAAAAATGTTAATGATGCATTTGGAAATTGTGAAATGTGTATAGAAAATTGTTCTTCATGTATAAGAAAAATCTACAAAGTGTATAGACAAAAATATTCATCAAAATATAAGTTGTTTAAGAAAATTTTAGTCATGTATATGGAAAATATTAAACGTGTGTACAGAAAATGTTTCCCATTTATACAAAAGATCTGCAATGCACATAGAAAAGGTAGACCTAAAAATATATGTTTAAAAAATAAATCTTGGATTTCCAAATTATCAAACGTGTATATAAAAATATTCATGATGTATACAAAAAGTGTATAGTGTTTATGAAAAATATAGACATGTATAAATTAAAATAGATGTAAGTTTCAAAAATTAATATTGATCATGTATTTGGAAACATTTGTATATAAACATGTTTCCAATATACGGGAAAAATGTACAATGTGTATGCGAAAATGTAGACATGAAAATATAATTGTTTTAACAAGTTTTAAACGTGCACACAAAACAAAAATTAGCAGTATGCGGGAAATGTAGAATTTGCATGAAAAAGGGTGAAGAAAAACTATGAAAACCAAGAAAAAAACAAAAGTACCGGAAGAAAGAGAAACAAAAGAAGAACAAATAGAAAAAAAGCAAAGAAACTCGAAGAAAAAGTAAAAAAAAAACCCAGTGAACAAACATAAAAAGGACGAAAACGAAGAGAATCAAAGAAATAAAAATCGAGAAAAAAACCAATAAAATCCAAAAATAATAAAAAAAACAAAAAAGACGATTAACAAGGGACCACCTATAGGCGGCTCTCTGCAGCAAAGAGTTGTCGTTTCGCTCAGGCGACTCAACCACTGGGCCAGCCCATGATCATGTGTTATACACGACCTGCTACTACCAATTGAGGCTAGCAGTCTATCTGAGCATATGGTAGTGTCAACAAAAAAGAACCAACACGCTGCGCAGATCTGAATTATTTTATAAATTTCGAAAGCAATTTTTTTCAAAGGAATATTCTATGAAACACAAACACTTTCCAAATTTCTGACAAAATTTGAAAAAAAAAAACTTTCACATTTTCGAAAAATAGAAACTTTTTTTTGAAATCATGAAGATTTCTTGAAACGGGAACATCTTTCCAAATTCTGAAACAAAGTTTGGAGACGCAAACATATTTTGAAACTCCTGAACAAAATTTTAAATAGAGACGATTCTTTGAAACTTGTAAACAATTCATGAAACTCCATGGAAAATGAAATATTGAATATTTTTTGCAATTTGCAAACAATTTTCTAAACGGAAACATTTTGTTAACGCCCGAACATTTTTTGAAAACACCGAACATTCTTTCAATTTATGAACAATTTTTTAGATTCAACCATTTTGAAATTTCAATCATTTTTTAAAAGCAAGAACATTTATCCAAATTTAAGAACACATTTCAAACATGAGCTAAGCTGAAAAAAGATAAAATAACCTTGAAAAAGAAAAAAAGAAACAGAATACGAAAACAAAAGGGAAATAAAAAAGATAGACGAAATAGAAAAAAAAAACGAAAAAAGATATTGGAAAACCGGTAAAAGAAACTGGGCTGGCACATCGAGTCGCTGCTTGGTCGCTCGCCTGTGCCAAGCGCCGACAGTTTGACACAAAGCGCGGGACTTCCTATCTGCCGCATTATGCGGCAGAATGTCCAGGCTTCGCATATGGCAGTCCCTCGACTGGGCTGGCCCAGGAAGGCAGCGATCAGTGTAAAAAATAAATGATTAAAAACGCAGGGCTTCAGTCAGGATTCGAACCACGACCGCGAGCCTCTAGACATGCGTAGCTAGCCACTACGCCAGACTTTGTACACCCCTGAAATTGCAATGCGAGTCCTTTAGACCTACCATATCTAAAGAATCGGATTATTTTTCCTTTTTCCTATCATTTGTTGTAAATTCTGAATATATTATTTGAAAAGTACGAACTTTTTTACAGAACACAAACGAGTTTTGAAATAGTTTTAGCAATTTTTTGAATTTTTATCCAAATTTGAAAAACAGGAACAACTTTGAAGTTGTTGACAAATATTGAAAAACTGGAACATTAATTAAAATTACGATCAATTTTTTATAAAAAGAAAATATTCTTAGAAAATGTAAACAATTTTATGAATAGTGATTTGTTTTAAAAACATAAAAAAAATTGAACTTGTGAACAAATCTTGAAAAGCAGGAACATTTTCTAAATTCTGAACATTTTTTGAATTAAGAGAACAAAATTTTGAAATTGAGAACAAATTTTGAACATAAATGTTTCCTAAAAGTACAAACATTTTTTGAATCTTGAGAACAAATTTTGAAACAAAGAACAAATTTGGACAATTTCTTAAAGCATGAACATTTTTTAAATCTTGAGAACAAATTTTGAAACAGAGAACAAATTTGGAAGCATGAACAATGTATTAAAGCACAGACATTTTTTGAATATTTAGAACAAATTTTCAAACAGAGAACAAATTTGAAAATACCAAACAAATTTGGAAGCACGAACATTTTTTGAACAATTTTTGAAAATTCGAAACAATTTTTGAAAAACGCATACTGTTTTTGAGTTTATGAACAAAATTTGAAACACAAATTGTTCTCAAATTCTGAACATTTTTGTAAATGCGCGAACATTTTCAAAAAAATGCGAACATTTTTTTGAAAAAGAAAACATAAACTTGAAAAAAAAATGAAACAGAAATAAAAAAAGAAAGGAAAAACCGGTTCAAGAACCTTCTAGAAGGTTCCCAAAACCGGAAAAAACCTCTAGAAGGTTTCCAAAACCGGGAGCACTGGAACGGTTCAACGGGCCGGCCCGTTGCATCGCTGCTCGGTCGCTCGCCTGTGCGAAGCGCCAGCAGTTTGACGCAACGAGCAGCATATAGGATTTTCCACAAAGAGCGTCAAAGATATTCCAAAAAATGAAGCCAGCGAACGTGAACGAGCAAAGGAACGATAGTAAATGGGACGGTCCAGTTCAATAACTCACAAGGAAAGTTCTGTTGCATATATCTCGGGCATTTGCTATTTAGCGTTTCTGGCGTCGGTTATCAGCCATTTGGCAAACTATCGCACGCTGGGCCGGCCCATTTCACTTATTTTTGGTTTAGTGGGCAAAAATTGTTGCTTGGGAGAGATTCAAACTCACGACCTCCACCTCAATTGTAATAATGTTCTTTATTTATATTTTACTAGAAAAATGCCCCGTGCATTGCAATGGGATAATAAAATTGTGGTCCTCAAATCAAGTTCCAAATATTCACATTATATGTATATACACGTATTTTAATATTGTGCATCAACCGGCGCACATGCGGATGTAAAACATGGGCATTCTAACATGCTTACGATGGATCGATGTTGAACTTGGTCCTTGATGCGTGTTTTTTTAGTACGTCATCGATGCATGTATGAGAAGGAAAAGAAAAGATTAGTCTCGCAATGGATGAATACTGAAGGGCCCTATGACGCACGAATAATTTGGAGGAATGCTCATTGTTTCAAATTTACGGGTGTCAAGGTGGGTAATTACTTCAACTTTAGGGGTAGTTTTGATGCTAGATAAAAAATTCAAAGAAACAATTAACAAAGAGTGTTTTCACTTATGGGTGGTGGGTGGGTAATTTACTTTAATTTTAGGGGCAGTTTCAATGACTTGCGAAAAAATCAGAGAAATACTTAAAGAATTTTTTTTCCACTTACAAGTGACATGGTAATAATTTGTTTCAACTTTATGGGTAGCTTAGGGTAGCTGGACGGACCAATATTTGGGAGAGACGCACCGTTGTTTGATATTAGGTATAGATATATACTTTCTCCGGTTGGGTTTTTATATTTCTTTTTTGATATGATTTTTTTGGCTGATTTTTGTTTTGGGGTCTTCTCTCTTTTTTTGTTTCTTTCCTGATCATTTTTCCTTTTACCCTTTTGTGTAATTATTTTATTTTATTTTTTCTCAAAATGTACAAACTTTTTCAAATTTGATGAACTTTTTTTCAAATTGATGAACTCATTTCAACTGTTGATCCACTTTTTTTCAAATTCGTTGAGCATATTTTTCCAAATCCGATGAATATTTTTCAAAATTGATGAACATTTTCTTCTAAAATCGAAGATTGAAAAAAGGTCAATTTTTTCAAATTCAATGAACTTGTTTTTAGATTTGGTGAACTTTTTCAAATTTGCTGAACCTTTTTTCAATTTATGAACTCTTTTTCAAAATTAATTAATTTTTTCAGGATCGATGATTTTTTTTACTAATTCGTGATTTTTTTAATAGGGGGGGATTTTTTTTGCATGTTCGTGAACTTATCTCAAAATATGTGAACTTTCAAAATTTCTTCACTTTTGTTAAAGAAAATCGCGTCTGAGCAGCAATAATTATTCTTAAAGTAATTGTGCAGGTCTTAGTCGCTTGAATTAGGATGCTCCTATGGTTAGGCAAACACCCGCAAGAAAGTAGGGCGCGAGTTCGATTCTCTCGGTATTTGTGCGTTGCGCCTTCATAGGCCCGCCCACTTGGCGTAGCAGTGTGCGCCAGTTGAGTTCTGTCGCGCTAACGACGTTGAATAGGAGCTCCCTATATTTCGTTATAAGCGAGATTTAACTCCTGCCCCGACCCATCCTGAGAGGAAGATAATAATATATATATTCGAAAAAAGAGGAAGAACTAAAAAAAACTGAGAGGGAGAAACAGAAAAAAAGACCAAAAAAGAGAGAAGACAACACTGGAAAAAAATAGAGAGTGTATAGAACCTTTCAAAATAATAATATATATTCGAAAATAATTTACATGAATTTTAAAACACTCTCGAACTCAAAATTTATTTGGAATTCACATCTTTGCAAATTTAGATTATATTCGTGAGTTTAAATAATATTCAATAAAATCATAAATTGGTGCGAATCTAAAAATATTCATTAACTAAAAATATAATTAAGAATTTTAGAACATTCCGAATTTCATAACATGATCCCATATTTACGAAATGTTCATTAATTTAATAAATATTCCTGGATTTAAAAATCAGCAACTAAATTAAAATATCTTGATTTAAAAATGTTCACATCTTTTGTAAGTTTGGTGAATAAAAAATTATTTCTCTTATATCAAGAAATATTTCCATATTTTTCTTAAAGGTTCCATAAATTTGAAATGTTCCAGAATTCAAAAAAAGCACAAATTCTAAAACTACATAAATATTAGAAAATGAAGAAAATAAAAAAGAAAAGTTATAAAGGAAAAATGAAATGATGTGCAGCCCATATATCATGCGCAAATGCTCGGATGTGAACGCTTGACTTCTAGCATGCCACATGCTATAGGATTTTCCATTGCGAGGCGCACAAGGCATTTGCCTACATCACATGCTAAATTGGCTAGGCGAAAATTTCTGTTCGCCAAGCGGTGCCCATCCTAACGTACAACACGACGCACTAGTATGTTTTTCCTTTTTCTGTTTTTGACATTTAGTTTTAGTTATTCACTTATCGTTATTTATAGAAAAATATGGTTGATGCAGTTCAAATAAGTGTTCCAGTAGTTAAGAAATTGTTCTTTACAATTTTGAAAATGTTTCACGATTTAAGATATATTAATAAAAAATAGAGTGTTCATATCTTTTTCATAAATTTAGGAAAAAATATTCTTCACATTAAAAAATGTTTGTAACATTTAACAAAATTGTTCACACGCTAAAAAAAAGGCTCATGACATTTATTAAAAGTTTGCACTATTTTGAAAAAAATCTTCATGAGATATAAATTGTTTGGGAAATTTAGGAAATTCGTGCACAACTCTTAATAATGTTCGTATATTTAAATATTGTTAGTGAAAATGTAGTGTATTTTTATTATGAACAATTTAAAATATATTCAGAAAATATAAAATGTTGTTCGTACACTAAAACTGGGATGAATATGAAATGTTGTTCGTACACTAAAACAAGGAAGAAGAAGAAAGGGGGGAATGGCAAAAAGAAGTAAAACCTGGAACTAAAAATAAAAAAATAAAAAGGAAATTTTAAAAGGGAAAAAGAAACATAGAAAAATCAGCAAAAGAAACATGGAGAATAAAAGAAACAATCAGAAGCTTCCCCAAACCGCCCAAACACAGATAGAAATTCCTAAAATTAGTGCTAATTAGGCCGACATATAGAGGGCACTATTATATGCGAGAGTTTGGTCGTTCTTGTAGTAAGGAGATATAGTTTTTTGTGTGACAAACGGTAACTGTTTTAGCTACTCAATCGAAAAATGGTTAAAAGAAAGAACTGAGGCATAATGATGTGATCTCGTTAATCAAATGATAACTCATGTCTATGGCTAGGAAATTTAACCATCTTTGATTCAACGAGCTAGTCAAGTAGAGGCATACTAGTGACACTATGTTTGTCTATATATTCACACATGTATTATGTTTCCGGTTAATACAATTCTAGCATGAATAATAAACATTTATCATGAAATAAGGAAATAAATAATAACTTTATTATTGCCTATAGGGCATATTTCCTTCACCTGGGTGAGCACAACCCACCAGGGTGCGCCTGGGCTCCCTAGCGCGCCCAGGTGGGTTGTGCCCACCTGGTGGGCTCCCTCTGGTAGTTATTTGCTTCAATAATTCTTAAATAATCCGTAAAAAATCTCTGTGAAGTTTCAGCTTGTTTGGAGTTGTGCAGAATAGGTGGCCTGACGTAGCTTTTCCAGGTTTAGATTTCCAGCTGCCGAAATTCTCCCTCTTGGTGTGTACCTTGCAAATTATGAGAGAAAATGCATTAAAATTACTTCAAAAAGCATTATTATGAATAAAAACATCATAAATAATAGTAAGAAAACATGATGCAAAATGGACGTATCAACTCCCCCAAGTTTAGACCTCGCTTGTCCTCAAGCAAAAATCGAAATCGAAAAATATGTCCACATGCTTTGAGAGAGAAGTGTCAATAAAAACAAAATACGGGCATAGAAGCATCAACAAACTATGTTCTCAGTCAACTTTGCAACTACAATTCATCATCTTTTCAGGAAGGGTCACGTGTCGGAGCCTTTAGGCAAGTTCACCTACTCAACTATCATATAGTATTCTATGATTGCTGACACTCACCGCGTACACATGAGCAAAATGTTTCAACCGGACACATAGAAAGATAGGGGCTTATAATTTCGCCTCCCAACATATTCACATCAAGGGTGATGCCAACGATAATAACTCATGCTATCTATATTCAACTGGACATATGTGCCTAGATCTTTCCTCACCACATGATACTTGCCAAAGGAGAAAAATAAAAAGGAATAGAAGGAAAACTTGGACTCTTTGCATAAAAGTAAATACATAAAAGTAAAAGATAGCCCTTCGTGGAGGGAAGCACAGGTTGCCATGCACTTATTTGTTTGTATTCTCAACCCCTTAGTGCAAAAGAATGTCACGTTGCATTGCCCCTTGTGATAGCGATCTTTATTATGCAGTGTGTCGCTTTTATTCTTCACCATCACAATTTCGTGCAACCCTCAATTTTCTCTTACACTAAATGATCTCACACATTTAGAGGCAATTTTCATTGCCCTTTTTGCACCGATGACAACTTACTTGAGGGATCTTGCTCAATCCCTAGGTAGGTATGGTGGACACTTGAAAATAAGATTTGGGTTTAAGGGTTTTTGGATGCACAAGTAGTATCTCTACTTAGTGCAGAATTTTTGGCTAGCAAAGGTGGGGGCAAGCACCACATGTTGAAGGATCTATGGCAATATGACTTCTATGTGAATAAAACCAAACATAAATCATTAAGTTGTCTTCCTTGTCCAACGTCAACAATTTTGACATATAATATTTTGATGAGGGCTCACAATCACAAAAGATTTCTAGAATAGTATATTTATATGTGAATCTTCTCTTCCCTTATTAATTCTTTCATGAGTTGCATCATTGACTAATGCTATGTTTGTCAATCTCTAATAAAATTTTCTACTTATACTTTTCCTTATGTGGTGCCATCACCTACCATAGGATTAGTATATGATCTTCTTAGTTATTTCTTTTTTTTCTTATTTTTTTTCTTTGTTGCAACATGAAAGTAAAGAAAGCAAAAACTCAAACTAAACTTTATTATATAACTTGCACTCGATTACAAGGATAGATCACTAAGAAAAACTCTCAAAGAGGAAAGGATCTAAGTAAACTTTTATTCATCTAAAGCAAAAAATCGAACTAAGATAAGTAAAAGCAGAAAGATAGTGGGGTGATACGATACCGGGGCACCTCCCCCAAGCTTGGCGGAAGATAATAAGTAAAGAGATTTTCCGGTAATGAGATTGAACTAGGTATGAAGATACCGACGATCGAATCTCAGGCAAGTAACATACCGATGACAAAGGGAATAACGTATGTTGTCATTATGGTACAATCGATAAAAATCTTCGTAGAATATGTAGGAACCGATATGAGCATCTAGGTTCCGCTGTTGGTTATTGACCGGAGAGGTGTCTTGGTCATGTCTACATAGTTCTCGAACCCGTAGGGTCTGCACGCTTAACATTCGATGACGATTTTGTATTATATGAGTTATGTGATTTGGTGACCGAATGTTGTTCGGAGTCCCGGATGAGATCACGGAGATGATGAGGTGGTCGAGAGGTAAAGATTGATATATAGGACGATAGTATTCGGACACCGAAAGTGTCTTGGGGTTACCGGGTACGTATCGGGTCACCGGAAAGGGGTTTCGGGCACCCCCGGCAAAGATACGGGCCTAATGAGCCAAGAGGGGAAACGCAACAGCCAACATGGGCTGTTGCGCCCCCCATATAGGCCGAACCTGGAGGGAAAGGAAAGAGGGGAAGAGAGAAAGGAAGGGGGGGATTCGGCCTCCCCACTACTAGGGAAAACCCTAGTAGTAGCGCGGCTTTTGAGGCTATCAGCAGCGCGGGCAACCGCGCTACTACTACGGCGCTACAGCTAAGTGTTAGTAGTAGCGCGGTCTGTACCCGCGCTACTACTATTGACTATATCAACAGCGCGTTTCCGGAATGCGCTACTATTAATTAGTTGTAGCGGTTTCCTAGCCCCGTGCTACTGCTATATCTTTCATCATTTCTCCCCCACTTCCTACACCGTTTCAACTTCAATAAACTACAATTTCCAGATATTAGGCACTACTAGATATCAATTTCATAAAGCATTAAAGGTACTAGGTAGTACTCCCTCTGTCCCAAATTACTCGTCGTGCTAAACCATGACGAGTAATTTGGAACGGAGGGAGTACTAGATAACAATTTCATATATAGTCAACATGCATCCTCAAGCAGTACTAGGTGATATCAACGACGATCATCATATGTAGTTCTAGATGATATCGACGACGATCATGATATGTAGTTCTACATGATATCGACGATGATCATCATATGTAGTTCTAGATGATATAGCCACACACACATATGTAGTTCTAGATGATATCGACGACGATCATCATCCTCAAGCCTGGGCGATGGGTGTTCCTGATAGTAATTAGGATGGTTTATCCAACATGAAGACTCTTACCAACGAGGAATCTCTTCCACCCAACCGAGTTCAAGTATGTGCGACCATCTGTGTCCATGCGGTAAGTACAGGTGGTGACGGAGCCCCTTGCGGTAAGGCGTAGTCCAGCTAAGCCTTCTTCATCAGGCTCGATACCACAACTCACAGATAGGCTTGGCAATTTCTGAATAAGAAAAATATATCAATTAATAGATAGCCTCACACATACTCTTGCAAATATATTTCTATTAAGTATAGATTTCTACACTATCAAAAGACACAGTACTACACATTTGTACTAAGCATGAATTCTACTAATAAGCATATATGGATTATCTACACTATTAATAGTTCCTTGGATTCTACACTAATAAGCATGTGATCGGACTCTACACTAAAGCATATCATCGACTAGATTCCACACCACATATCATTGGACTCTACACTAAGCATATCATCGGATAATTTGCATTTGTAAGTATAACATACCATATCATGCCGATCGACCATGGTACTTGTCAGGCGGGTCACAAATGGCACCCCGACAAAGTCATCACGTGATGGAATTATGTCCCATAGGTTGCACACCTCCTCCTCGCCCAGCCTCATTCTTTGAGCTACGATGGCTTCATGAAGTGGGTCCTCATTATCTTCCACCAGGTTGATATAAGTGACAGCCAGCTTGGGTCTTTCTGCTCTGAAGGAGAAGTTGATCAACGCACCACCAATAAGACGCATGCGGGCGAGGAAACGGGCCCATCCATCTCCTCCAATCTGCGACATATTGCGTCCTTTCTCGACCTCCCATAGTGTACGGGCCCCCAGGAGCCTCAAATGTCACAGTGTCTCCTGTCAGCTTGTTGAATTTCAACCTCACATTACACGGGACGATCTGTGTAAAAAAAGCAAAATGACACAATGCAGTAATGCCAACACTAAAAATAAAATAGTTGTTACATTTCATATAATTTCTTACCGCTGCATGACGAAAACTCGGCTGGAAGTAGATGTCGAACAACTTGCTAGTTGCAAGACTGCTGGCACACCTTGACTTGCATAGTCGACATGGTGGTGGTGGTGGCGGCGCCATTTTCCTAAAGCAATATGAGCAAAGGATTAATGATCCACTTCACAGGAAAGAAAATAGTAGCATGTGATATTTTTGGTTCTTCTTCACTTATATTTTCATAGCTTACTGACACCTTCTAGAATAGAACCAACAGCTAGCAGGCAAATGCCAAATCTTGCCTAATAAGATTTGGTTCTTCTTCTGTGAGAAGCAATTTGATTCTTCTTTCGCGAGAAGCAATTTGATGGACAATTACAATCCTAAGATCCAGTAACATATAAGATGACAAGGTACCACCTACCAAAGCATTCCAGTGGCACCTATTGCCGGAAAAACTTTTTACAAATATCTACCAAATCAGGGTACCACCTACCAAGACATTTCATCTAATTTGGCCCCTATTGCCTAAGATAATTGATTAAAAAACAAGTGGCAAATTTAACTAAGTTGGCACCTACATTTTGCCAAAAAATAACTTATTACAGAAAAACAAAAGCATCTAGCTTACTATATCAACTAGACTACTAAATCAACTAAATCATATCAACTAAATGAAAATGTTGCATATGAACTAGCCTACTAAATCAAAATGTAGCAGGGAGGAGGGGTTGTGGATGGAGGAGGCAGGATGGAGATGGAGGAGGAAGGAGAGAGTAGGACGGAGGAGGAAGGCGGGGCGAGGAGGGGCCGGCCGGCGGTGAACGGAAGAGTGGAGGGAGGACGGAGGAGGAGGGCGTACCGAGTCCAACAAGGAGGAGGAGGTGACGACGGCACAGAGGGAGGAGGGGTAGGCGATGGCGGTCGGTGGGAGAGGACCGGCGCGGGGCAGGCAGGGTGAGGGGGGGAGATCGAGTGAGTGTGATTGGATCGGAGAGAGGAGAGTGAGGGGTGAAAGATATAATGGCTTAGCAGTAGCGCGCAAAAGCGAAACGCGCAGTGCACTACTGCTAAACGGCCTAGCAGTAGCGCCTTTCACTCACAACATGATACTGCTATATGTCAGCACGTAAAAATTAACATCAAAAATACATTGATCATCAATGATCTTTTTGTGTACAATCTGATTTATCAATACATTGCGGCCACAAATTCTACACATAGAGTTCAATGAAGACCAAGTGGTTGCGATAGTTTGAGAAATAACATATTTAAGGTGTTACAAACCCAGTTTGCGGAGCGAGGTGGGACTATATTTTTTAGTAAACTTAGCAGTAGCGGGTATTAAGGGAATGCGCTACTGCTATGATCTGTAGTAGTAGCGCTCTTCCTATTTATGCGCGGCTGCTAAAACTAGCTTCGCGGCGGGGTCGTGGCAATTATAGCAGTAGCGCGGCTTAGAGGAGGCGTGCTACTGCTACTTTTGTTTTAGCAGCGAGTTCTGCTGGAGCGCGCTGCTGCTATATAGCAGCAACGCCTTATTTTAAAACACGCTCCTGGTAAAATTCTGTGTATAGGCTTTTCTCTAGTAGTGCCCCATTCCTTCCCTTCTCCCTCCTCCTTCCTTCCCCCTTCGGTAATTATGGTAAGGGAGGGGGACTGAATAGGACTAGGGCCCCAAGTAGGATTCCTCCTACTTGGGCGCCCCCTTGGCTGCTCCCTCTCTCTCCCATATATATAGTCCTATATATATGAAGGGGGGAGGCGCCTAGAACACACACCAACCATTGTTAGCCGTGTGCGACGCCCTCTTCACTGTTTACGCCTCCAGTCATATTCACGTAGTGTTTAGGCGAAGCCCTGCGTGGATCACTTCACTCACCACGCCGTCGTGCTGACGGAACTCTCTCTCGACACTTTGCCGGATCAAGAGTTCGAGGGACGTCATCGAGCTGAACTTGTGCAGAACTCAAAGGTGTCGTATGTTCGGTGCTTGATCGGTCGGAACGAGAAGAAATTCGACTATATCAACCGCGTTGTCAAACGCTTCCGCTTTCGGTCTACGAGGATACGTGGACACACTATCCCCCTCTCATTGCTATGCATCTCCTAGATAGATCTTGCGTGAGCGTAGATTTTTTAAAAAAATTGCATGCTACGTTTCCCTACATCGTAAACTTCCGGCAAAAAAATATTTGTCCAAATTAACAATTCACACGCCATGTTGATTAGTAAGAGCCCAAGACTTGAGGACATTCTGTGAAGTTCTATGCTTCAAGGGCGCTGCCCTGAAATGTTTTTGCGATCTTTATGGCCACCAATGGTAGTGTTAGGAAGGCACTCATGGGAGATGCTTGGAGAACTTGCTCCAACCGTTCCAATGGAAATATGGAATCAGTGTGACTATTGCATCATTTTTTTATTTTATTTTATTTTGCTTCGGGCAATGCTTCAGGAAGTGACACGATTACTTACTCGGAAGCTCAACGATAGCGGCATCTACTATTCAACCTCCTAGGCCTACAATGCAGACTTCGAAGGCACCACGTTGTTGGTTCTAAAGCCACTCATATAGAGCAACCCCTCCCCCCCACCCCCCACCCCAACCCATGCACAATTTTATGGCATGACTTATTTTGCAGGATCGTGTTCGGACTACTGACCAACTCTAGAGAAGAGTGTTGGAGCACGTAGCAGAAATTCAAAATTTTCCTACGAGTCACCAAGATCTATCTATGGAGAAATTAGCAACGAGGGGAAGGAGAGTGCATCTACATACCCTTGTAGATCGCTAAGCAGAAGCGTTCAAGAGAACGGGGTTGAAGGAGTCGTACTCGTCGTGATCCAAATCACCGGAGATCCTAGTGCCGAACGGATGGCACCTCCGCGTTCAACACACGTGCAGCCCGGTGATGTCTCCCATGCCTTGATCCAGCAAGGAGAGAGGGAGAGGTTGAGGAAGACTCCATCCAGCAGCAGCACAACGGCGTGGTGGTGATGGAAGAGCGTGGTAATCCAGCAGGGCTTCGCCAAGCACCGCGAGAGACAAGGAGAAAGAGAGGTAGGCGCCAGGGAGAGGTGGAAACTCCTGTGTTTGCAGCCCCAAATACCTCAAGTATATATAGGGGAGAGGAAGAGGGGTGCGCCCCCCTTTAGGGTTCCCGCCCCAAGGGGTGCGGCAGCCCTAGATCCCATCTAGGCTGCGACCAAGGGGGGAGAGGGGGGAAACTTGCCCCCCAAGTAAGGTGGAGGCGCCCCCTCCCCAAACCCTAGGCGCCTTGGGCCCTTGTGGAGGCGCACCAACCCACCTGGGGCTGGTCCCCTCCCACACTTGGCCCATGCAGCCCTCTGGGGCCGGTGGCCCCACTTGGTGGACCCCCGGGACCCTCCCGATGGTCCCGATACGTTACCGATAGCACCCGAAACCTTTCCGGTGACCAAAACAGGACTTTCCATATATAAATCTTTACCTCCGGACCATTTCGGAACTCCTCATGATGTCCGGAATCTCATCCGAGACTCCGAACAACATTCGGTAACCACGTATATCTATTCCCTATAACCCTAGCGTCATCGAACCTTAAGTGTGTAGACCCTACGGGTTCGGGAACCATGCAGACATGACCGAGACGTTCTCCGGTCAATAACCAACAACGGGATCTTGATACCCATGTTGGCTCCCACATGTTCACGATGATCTCATCGGATGAACCACGATGTCAAGGACTCAATCAATCCCGTATTCAATTCCCTTTGTCTAGCGGTATTTTACTTGTCCGAGATTCGATCGTCGGTATCCCGATACCTTGTTCAATCTCGTTACCGGTAAGTTTCTTTACTCGTTCCATAACACATCATCCCATGATCAACCCCTTGGTCACATTGTGCACATTATGATGATGTCCTACCGAGTGGGCCCAGAGATACCTCTCCGTTACACGGAGTGACAAATCCCAGTCTCGATTCGTGCCAACTCAACAGACACTTTCGGAGATACCCGTAGTGCACCTTTATAGCCACCCAGTTACGTTGTGACGTTTGGTACACCCAAAGCATTCCTACGGCATCCGGGAGTTGCACAATCTCATGGTCTAAGGAAATGATACTTGACATTAGAAAAGCTTTAGCATACGAACTACACGATCTTTGTGCTAGGCTTAGGATTGGGTCTTGTCCATCACATCATTCTCCTAATGATGTGATCCCGTTATCAACGACATCCAATGTCCATGGTCAGGAAACCGTAACCATCTATTGATCAACGAGCTAGTCAACTAGAGGCTTACTAGGGACATGGTGTTGTCTATGTACCCACACATGTATCTGAGTTTCCTATCAATACAATTATAGCATGGATAATAAACGATTATCATGAACAAGGAAATATAATAATAATAACTAATTTATTATTGCCTTTAGGGCAAATTTACAACAGTCTCCCACTTGCACTAGAGTCAATAATCTAGTTCACATCGCCATGTGTTTAACATTGATAGGTCACATCGCCATGTGACCAACATCCAAAGAGTTTACTAGTGTCACTAAACCAGTTCACATCACCATGTGATTAAGACTCAATGAGTTCTGGGGTTTTATCATGTTTTGTTTGTGAGAGAGGTTTTAGTCAATGGGTCTGCAACATTCAGATCCGTATGTATTTCGCAAATCTCTAGGTCATATTGTAAATGCTGCTTCCATGCTCCACTTGGAGCTATTCCAAATGGTTGCTCCACTATACGTATCCGATTTGCTACTCAGAGTCATTCGGATAGGTGTTAAAGCTTGCATCGGCGTAACCCTTTACGCCGAAATCTTTATCACCTCCATAATCGAGAAACATGTCCTTATTTACTCCAAGGACAATTTTGACCACTGTCCAATGATCCATTCCTGGATCGTTCTTGTACCCCTTGACTGACTCATGGCAAGGCACACTTCCGGTGTGGTACACAGCATAGCATACTATAGAGCCTACGTCTGAAGCATAGGGGACGACCTTCGTCCTTTCTCTCTCTTCTGCCGTGGTCGAGCTTTAACTCTTAACTTCATACCTTACAACTCAGGCAAGAACTCCTTCTTTGACTGATCCATCTTGAACACCTTCAAGATCATGTCAAGGTATGTGCTCATTTAAAAGTACCATTTAGCGTTTTTGATCTATCCTCATAGATCTTGATGCTCAATGTTCAAGTAGCTTAATCCAGGTTTTCCATTTGAAAAACACTTTTCAAATAACCCTATATGCTTTCCAGAAATTCTACATCATTTCTGATCAACGATATGTCAACAACATATACTTATCAGAAATTCTATAGTGCTCCCACTCACTTCTTTGGAAATACAAATTTCTCATAAACTTTGTATAAACCCAAAATCTTTGATCATCTCATCAAAGCGTACATTCCAACTCCGAGATGCTTACTCCAGTCCTTAGAAGGATCGCTAGAGCTAGCATACCTTTTAGCATCCTTAGGATCGACAAACCTTTCTGATTGTATCGCATACAACCTTTCCTTACGAAAACTGGTAAGGAAACTCGTTTTGACATCCATTTGGCAGATTTCATAAATGCGGCTAATGCTAACATGATTCCGACGGACTTAAGCATCGCTACGGATGAGAAAATCTCATCGTAGTCAACTTCCTTGAACTTGTGAAAAACTCTTCGCCACAAGTCGAGCTTCACAGACGGTGACATTACCGTCCACGTCAGTCTTCTTCCTAAAGATCCATTTATCTCAATGGCTTACCGATCATCGGGCAAGTCCACCAAAGTCCATGCTTTGTTCTGATACATGGATCCTATCTCGGATTTCATGGCTTCTAACCATTTGTCAGAATATGGGCCCACCATTGCTTCTCCATAGCTCGTAGGTTCATTGTTGTATAGCAACATGACCTTTAAGACAGGATTACTGTACCACTCTGAAGTAGTACGCATCCTTGTCACCCTACGAGGTACGGTAGTGACTTGATCCGAAACTTCATGATCACAATCATAAGCTTCTACATCAATTGGTGTAGGCGCCACAGGAACAACTTCCTATGCCCTGCACACACTAGTTGAAGTGACGGTTCAATAACCTCATCAAGTCTCCACCATCCTCCCACTCAATTCTTTCGAGACAAACTTTTCCTCGAGAAAGGATCCGATTCAAGAAACAATCCCTATTGCTTTCGGATCTGAATTAGGAGGTATACCCAACTGTTTTTGGGTGTCCTATGAAGATGCATTTTATCCGCTTTGGGTTCGAGCTTATCAACCTGAAACTTTTTCACATAAGCGTCGCAGCCCCAAACTTTTAAGAAACGACAACTTAGGTTTCTCCAAACCATAGTTCAAACGGTGTCGTCTCAACGGAATTATGTGGTGCCCTATTAAAGTGAGTGCGGTTGTCTCTAATGCCTAACCCATAAATGATAGTGGTAATTCGATAAGAGACATCATGGTACGCTCCATATCCAATAGGATGCAACTATGATGTTTGGACACACCATCACACTATGGTGTTCCAGGCGGTATTAATTGTGAAACAATTTCCACAATGTCTTAATTGCGTGCCAAAGCTCGTAACTCAGATACTCATCTCTATGAACATATCATAGACATTTTATCCTCTTGTCACGATGACCTTCAACTTCACTCTGAAATTACTTGAACCATTCAATAATTCAGACTTGTGTTTCATCAAGTAAATATACTCAATATCTACTCAAATCATTCGTGAAGTAAGAACATAACAATATCCACTGTGTGCCTCAGCACTCATTGGACTGCACACATCAAAATGTATTACTTCCAACAAGTTGCTTTCTTGTTCCATTTTACTGAAAACGAGGCTTTCAGTCATCTTGCCCATGTGGTATGATTTGCATGTCTCAAGTGATTCAAAATCAAGTGAGTCCAAACGGTCCATTTGCATAGAGTTTCTTCATGCATATACACCAACAGACATGGTTCGCATGTCTCAAACTTTTCAAAACGAGTGAGTCCAAAGATCCATCAACATGGAGCTTCTTCATGCGTTTTATACCAATATGACTCAGTGCCACAAGTATGTGGTACTGTCATTACTATCTTATATCTTTTGGCATGAATGTGTGTATCACTACGATCGAGATTCAATAAACCATTCATTTTAGGTGCAAGACCATTGAAGGAATTATTCAGATAAACAGAGTAACCATTATTCTCCTTAAATGAATAATCGTATTGCGATAGACATAATCCAATCATGTCTATGCTCAACGCAAACGCCAAATAACAATTATTTAGGTTTAACACCAATCTCGATGGTAGAGGGAGCGTGCGATGCTTGATCACATCAACCTTGGAAACACTTTCAACACATATTGTCAGCTCACCTTTAGCTAGTCTCCGTTTATTCCGTAGCTTTTATTTCGAGTTACCAACACTTAGCAACTG
Source organism: Triticum dicoccoides (assembly GCF_002162155.2). NCBI lineage: Eukaryota > Viridiplantae > Streptophyta > Magnoliopsida > Poales > Poaceae > Triticum > Triticum dicoccoides. The sequence continues at coordinate 472,256,646 of NC_041393.1, read as the reverse complement.
AACCGGTATCTAATACCCTAGTGCTACTAGGAGTACTAGTAAAGTACACATTAACATAATGTATATCCAATATACTTCCGTCGACCTTGCCTGCCTTCTTATCTACTAAGTATCTAGGGTGGTTCTGCTTTAGTGTCCGTTCCTCTCATTACAGAAGCACTTAGTCTCAGGTTTGGGTTCAACCTCGGGTTTCTTCACTAGAGCAGCAGCTGATTTGCCGTTTCATGAAGTATCCCTTCTTGCCCTTGCCCTTCTTGAAACTAGTGGTTTCACCAACCATCAATAATTGATGCTCCTTATTGATTTCTACTTTCGTGGTGTCAAACATCGCCAATATTTCAAGGATCATCATATCTATCCCTGATATGTTATAGTTCATCACGAAGCTCTAGCAGCTTGGTGGCAATGACTTTGGAGAAACATCACTATCTCATCTGGAAGATCAACTCCCACTCGATTCAAGTGATTGTTGTACTCAGACAATCTGAGCACAAGCTCAACGATTGAGCTTTTCTCCCTTAGTTTGCAGGCTAAGAAAATCGTCGGAGGTCTTATACCTCTTGAAGTGGGCACGAGCCTGGAATCCCAATTTCAGCCCTCGAAACATCTCACATGTTCCGTGACGTTTCGAAATCGTCTTTGGTGCCTCATCTCTAAACCGTTTAACTGAACTATCACGTAGTTATCAAAACGTGTATGTCAAATGTTCGCAACATCCATAGACGACGTTCGAGGTTCAGCACACCGAGCGGTGCATTAAGGACATAAGCCTTCTACGAAACAATGAGGACAATCCTCAGTTTACGGACCCAGTCCGCATAATTGCTACTATCAACTTTCAACTAAATTTTCTCTAGGAACATATCTAAAACAGTAGAACTAAAGCGCGAGCTATGACATAATTTGCAAGAAACTTTTGACTATGTTCAGGATAAATAAGTTCATCTTATGAACTCCCACTCAGATAGACATCCCTCTAGTCATCTAAGTGATTACATGATCCGAGTCAACTAGGCCGTGTCCGATCATCACGTGAGACGGACTAGTCATCATCGGTGAACATCTTCATGTTGATCGTATCTACTATACGACTCATGCTCGACCTTTCGGTTGTGTTCCAAGGCCATGTCTGTACATGCTAGGCTCGTCAAGTCAACCTAAGTGTTTCGCGTGTGTAAATCTGGCTTACACCCGTTGTATGTGAATGTTAGAATCTGTCACACCCGATCATCACGTGGTGCTTTGAAACAACGAACTTTCGCAACGGTGCACAGTTAGGGGGAACACTTTCTTGAAATTTTAATGAGGGATCATCTTATTTACTACCCGTTCTAAGCAAATAAGACGCATAAACATGATAAACATCACATGCAATCAAAATAGTGACATGATATGGCCAATATCATTTTGCTCCTTTTTGATCTCCATCTTCGGGGCTCCATGATCATCCTTTCCACCGGCATGACACCATGATCTCCATCATCATGATCTCCATCATCGTGTCGCCATGAAGTTGTCTCTCCAACTATTACTTCTACTACTATGGCTAACGGTTTAGCAATAAAGTAAAGTAATTACATGGCGTTGTTCAGTGACACGCAGGTCATACAATAAATTAAGACAACTCCTATGGCTCCTGCCGGTTGTCATACTCATCGACATGCAAGTCGTGATTCCTATTACAAGAACATGATCAATCTCATACATCACATATCATTCATCACATTCTTCGTGGCCATATCACATCACATAGCATACCCTGCAAAAACAAGTTAGACGTCCTCTAATTATTGTTTGCATGTTTTACGTGGCTACTATTGGTTTCTAGCAAGAACGTTTCTTACCTACACAAAAACCACAACGTGATATGTCAATTGCTATTTACCCTTCATAAGGACCCTTTTCATCGAATCCGATCCGACTAAAGTGGGAGAGACTGGCACCCGCTAGCCACCTTATGCAACAAGTGCATGTCAGTCGGTGGAACCTGTCTCACGTAAGAGTACGTGTAAGGTCGGTCCGGGCCGCTTCATCCCACAATACCGCCGACTCAAGATAAGACTAGTAACGGTAAGCATATTGAACAAAATCAACGCCCACAACTACTTTGTGTTCTACTCGTGCATAGAATCTACGCAATAGACCTAGCTCATGATGCCACTGTTGGAGCAAGTAGCAGAAATTCAAAATTTTCCTACGAGTCACCAAGATCTATCTATGGAGAAACTAGCAACGAGGGGAAGGAGAGTGCATCTACATATCCTTGTAGATCGCTAAGCGGAAGCGTTCAAGAGAACGGGGTTGAAGGAGTCGTATTCGTCGTGATACAAATCACCGGAGATCCTAGTGCCCAACGGACGGCACCTCCGCGTTCAACACACGTGCAGCCCGGTGACGTCTCCCATGCCTTGATCCAGCAAGGAGAGAGGGAGAGGTTGAGGAAGACTCCATCCAGCAGCAGCACAACGGCGTGGTGGTGATGGAAGAGCGTGGTGATCCAGCAGGGCTTCGCCAAGCACCGCGAGAGACAAGGAGAAAGAGAGGTAGGGCTGCGCCAGGGAGAGGTGGAAACTCTTGTGTCTGCAGCCCCAAATACCTTAAGTATATATAGGGGAGAGGGAGAGGGGTGCGCCCCCTTTTAGGGTTCCCACCCCAAGGGGTGCGGGAGCCCTAGATCCCATCTAGGGTGCGGCAGCCCTAGATCCCATCTAGGGTGCGGCCAAGGGAGGAGAGGGGGGAAACTTGCCCCCCAAGTAAGGTGGAGGCGCCCCCTCCCCAAACCCTAGGTGCCTTGAGCCCTTGTGGGGGGGCACCAGCCCACTTGGGGCTGGTCCCCTCCCACATTTGGCCGATGTAGCCCTCTGGGGCCGGTGACCCCACTTGGTGGACCCCCGGGACCCTCCCGGTGGTCCCGGTACGTTACCGATAGCACCCGAAATCTTTCCGGTGACCAAAACAGGACTTCCCATATATAAATCTTTACCTCTGCACCATTCCGGAACTCCTCGTGACGTATGGGATCTCATCCGAGACTCCGAACAACATTCAGTAACCACATATATCTATTCCCTATAACCCTAGCGTCATCGAACCTTAAGTGTGTAGACCCTACGAGTTCGGGAACCATGCAGACATGACCGAGACGTTCTCCGGTCAATAACCAACAGCGGGATCTGGATACCCATGTTGGCTCCCACATGTTCCACGATGATCTCATCGGATGAACCACGATGTCAAGGACTCAATCAATCCCGTATTCAATTCCCTTTGTCTAGCGGTATTTTACTTGCCCGAGATTCGATCGTCGGTATCCCGATACCTTGTTCAATCTCGTTATCGGTAAGTCTCTTTACTCTTTCCGTAACACATCATCCCATGATCAACCCCTTGGTCACATTGTGCACATTATGATGATGTCCTACCGAGTGGGCCCAGAGATACCTCTCCGTTACACGGAGTGACAAATCCCAGTCTCGATTCGTGCCAACCCAACAGACACTTTCGGAGATACCCGTAGTGTACCTTTATAGCCACCCAGTTACGTTGTGACGTTTGGTACACCCAAAGCATTCCTACGGCATCCGGGAGTTGCACAATCTCATGGTCTAAGGAAATGATACTTGACATTAGAAAAGCTTTAGCATACGAACTACACGATCTTTGTGCTAGGCTTAGGATTGGGTCTTGTCCATCACATCATTCTCCTAATGATGTGATCCCGTTATCAACGACATCCAATGTCCATGGTCAGGAAACCGTAACCATCTATTGATCAACGAGCTAGTCAACTAGAGGCTTACTAGGGACATGGTATTGTCTATGTACCCACACATGTATCTGAGTTTCCTATCAATACAATTATAGCATGGATAATAAACGATTATCATGAACAAGAAAATATAATAATAATAACTAATTTATTATTGCCTCTAGGGCATATTTCCAACAAAGAGGGTGTCCAAAATTGCAGCCTTTGACATCTTTGCATGAGGGAGCTGGAGACCGCCGCCCACATTCTATTCAAATGTCGCCTTTGCATCCGCAGATGAACTCGCTGTTGCAGACCGTCTAGGCCTGGCTAATATGAGCATCCATGCTGGATCGAATTTCAATACTGTTTTGAAATGGTGGCTTGCCAGCACTCACCCCATCGGCGGCAAGAGTAAAACCAACATCTTTGGTAAATCTTTTGGGAGATTTAGAACGGAGGGAATGGGCGTGTGTTCCGACACCACTCTTCGATGCCTCCAATCTTCATAGCCAAGAACAAAATGGAGGATGGTGATTTGGTTACCGCGGGGCTAAAATATATATTTATATTTCATATCATGTTGAGAGAGTTGACTTTTTGTTGGTTCCACGCCTTTGGACTTCATGTGTATGGTGAGTACGTCGAATGCAACTCCTTCCTTAATTGCCAAAGAGTCCGGCTAACAATACGAGATCAGACCTCCGAATTTTCCAACGCCAGCAACTTTATGCATCCAGTATTTTGCAATAAAATAGCTATTGGAAATCCTTTGTTAAGCAACAAAAAGAAAGCACATGCGAAATTCGTGCAACCGACAGCATTTCATAACGCCCCACAGCCACAACACACCGGCCTCAAATTTGTGCAAGGTTTAAAGTAAAAGAAGGCGAAAAGGCAGCCATATGACAAAACGGTGCATCAACTGGCGACCTAAATTATTTGTTAGTCCCAAGTTGCATTCGATGTACCAAGGGCAGCAGCCTATACATAAATATTTAATGGGCAGCCTCGTTGATCGTATGATTCAGTACTACATTTTGTAGTAGGCGATTATATTAATTAACGGTTTGAAATCTCCATGAGTACGAACCCGGATCGGATTAATCATACGCCTGTCGCCGTACTTTATTGGCGAAAAAGATCGCCAGCGTAGGGAGGAGTGAGGCCATATCTCTGTAGTAGTGGCACTACACAAAGCAGAGCAGTACGTAGCTTCCCGTGTCTGCGCTGCGCTGCGCGGCATCTTCCATTCTTCGATGGATCGATCGCCAAAAGGGATCCGGAGGCGGAGCCAGCCTGACGGCAGCGGTATATTCCATTCCATCCGCCATGTGCGCGCAGGTGGAGCAGCAAATGTTGGTTAGTCAGTAGCAGCAGCGTCTAGCGGTACAAGATTATACTCTTCCGCGATGCAGAGGCCTGCGGACATGTGATCGCGATCGCTGGATCTGGAAAACGTGAAGGAGCTTAGCCATCAGCGATGATGTCTCGCATAGTTTATAAGGTCTTCCAAGCTGTCGGTCCGTAAGCTGTTGCGGTACCGTGCTCGCTGAAGTGCGGCATCAGTGTCATCGACCGAAAATTGTCAGGGTTCTAACCAACCCCATTAGCTTGGATATGTATGTGTGTGTGGGCTTCGTTCGATGTTACCGGTGTTCCCATGGGTACCTTGTTGATCATTCGACAATCCTTGTCTCCGACCAATGTAAAATTCCGATGCTTGCGTTGACAATGTTTAATTTTGTCGTTCCGGACGAGGAGAAGTGCAGATAAGCACAGACGATACATACATACATACATACACCGATGCAGAAACATACGGTATTATCTTTCAAAAAAAATATGGTATCGCATCGGGAATTTGGTTATGGCGGTGGATTCTAGCTGCTCCTAGCGGCATGGAGATTTAAGAATGGTCTGCCCACCGTCACCGAAAGGTAAAAGGACGATCAACACAAGTGGCAAAAGAATAGAATTATCCTCCCAATTGGCCGCCAATTCATATGCTCCATGTGCCAAGCTAGCTCTACTAGGTACCTAGCCCTCTCCTTTGCTGCATGTAGCACTGGATCTCCGTAGGCAAAGGACCACTCATCCCGTGAAGGATAAGTAAGAAACGGAACACAGCTGAGCACACACCCGAGCGGTTATAACTAGCACCACGTCCAGATCCGATCAACTCGTAAAATGTAAGATAGGTTCATGTTCCCGTGTGTGGCCGAGGCCGATGCCGATGCCGATCCATCGATGGTAATTGCATACATGCATGATAAGCGTAATCACTGGCTAAGCTAGGGAGGCAGGCAGCAGGTTTGCTTGCTTGAAGCACACATGTGTGTTGTGTGTGTGAGTAAATGCCATCCTTGCGTAGGAGGCAATGCCCGGCGGAAAAGCTTCAAGGCAAAACCTGCCTGGCATGGTGATTTCCAGCCGCTTTCGGCTTTTGCTTGCGCAGGCGACAAGGGTGCGCGCTTCAGCTGCTCGCTACAGCTACATGTCGCCAGGATCTAGCTAGCCTGTACCTTTGTGTCTCTGCTCCGCTCAAGGCTCAGGCAGAGCATGTCATGTCACAAGATCGTTTTCTTTCCTTACCATTTTTAACCCGCCAAATTAATTCATACGATCGACTCCTTTAGCCCGAAACACACAACCAGCTAAAACCCTACGCTTCCTGGATCCGCTGAACTGACGGTGACTCCTTTAACCGAGCGAGCAGGCCGTTGTCAAATACTGCTGCGCCGCCAGTGTGCGTACGAATCAATGTGGGATGCACGAAATCGAGATGCATGTAACTGTGCTTGTCGCTGGAGCATGCATCGACCCTGGCCGCGGCCGCGGCCGCAGCGGGACCGAACGAAGTCAATTTTTACTTTGCACCCAAATCAAGCATGTGTCCGCTGACATAATGCTCCGATTTTTTTTAGCACATTCGGGAAGAGAAGACGGCAAATTATTAGCTGCGTTTCGCATCAATGTAGTACAGTGCTACGTCGTCAGAAGCTGGCTACTTTTCATACCCGGAACAACGTCGCACGTGAAGCAACCCAAGCAGCAATCGGGCGCGCGGGGAGGGCGGGGGCGCCCACCGACTCGGAAAAATCTCGTCCTCTCGGGCGTCGTCAGGCCTGCCCAACACAAAAAATCTCGCCGTAAAGCGCAGAATGTGCCCGCCCTTCTCCGCCGTCCTGCAGACGCGCACAGGAGACGCTGGTCCACATGCATCTTTCGTCACTCTCACAGCGTCACTATTACTGCTTACCGTAAACGTACAGGTCCGATGTGCTGTGCTCCCATGGTATGGTGGTCGCAGTGCCACACGCGCAGATCCTAAATTGGTGGTGGTTCGCATGTTACCTCGCGGCAGAAACACCGCGCCATCACCACAAGTCGGAGGACGGGTGGACAGCGCTCGCCTCGACGTCAACGAGACACAAAATCCATTTCGCAAGAAAGAAAAAAAACGACACAAAATCCATACTCTGCTGTGCGTTGCTCTGCCTGCTCGCGCACCGCATGGCGGAAGCGGAAAGCGAGACCGACGGCGGTGCCAGGCGCGCGTGCCAAACGTGCATGCGGCGAGGTAGGTACTCTGCGTGCTCATACTACAAGCGTCCCTGTCAGGGGCTGCCAATTGGTGGAGGGGTGGACCGCATCCACCCGACGGAGCTAGCTCGCGAGCGAGCGGCGGCCACGTCGAACAAACCGAAACCATCCCCGCGCGCCCGACGGGCCCGGCGATGCCACTCACACCCGACGTCGCCGCCTCATAACTAACCAACCTCGCCGGCCGTACCGCGCCGCGAGGCGTAACCACCACTAACCAATCGCCAGTCACGCGTGATACATGACCGGCCAGAAGAAAACCGCCCGATCGATGCGCATTCCTTTCTCACCCCACCATGTGTGCCATGCCAAGTGGTGATCACCCGGGCTGGCATTCGCGCTAGCTGTGTTAAGTTGGACTTCGAGTACCACTCACTCCTGCTAATAATGGCGAGGCGAGAAGCAAATGACAGGAAGAACAACAGCGGGGGGAAGAAATGTGGTACAGTAGTACTGTAAACGGGCCGGTCCGGCCAGCTTGGCTGCGACTGGGACAAGCAAAACAGGACGTAGTATCGGAAAAGAATCCATTGCTTGTGATTGGAACGGTACTACAATCGTCGCTAACCACGTGATTACCATCATCACTGCGCTCGACATTACAGCTGCCCGTGCCATCGTAACGATCGCTATTGGCATGCGAGGCCTGGTGGCTGCTCGATGCCCCCACCTCCGCCGCGGCCGCACGCCCGGCGGAGCCGCCGTCGCCCACGGGTGAATCGTCGCTGTCGGTGTCCGTGCTCGCCTCCGGCTCTGACGGCATTGCGGGCTCTTCATCGGCGCCGCCGCTGGGGCCGGCATGGACCGTGATCCAGCTCGCGTCCCAGGTCCAGTCAGGCACGGCCGGAGCGCCCGCGGCCAGCGCGCGCACCCTGTCCGTAGGATCGGTGGTGTCCGCCGTCGTGTCGTCGTCGTCCCACAGGGCCTGGTCGAGGACGCTCTTCGGGGAAACGAACGTGGCCTTCTCGCTGACTCCTGGCACGGAATTGGACGACGAGGCGGTGCCGCCGGCGGCCACGAATTCGTGCTCCAGCAGCTGCTCTGCCGTCCACCGCTCCCTGGGGTCCTGCTGCAGACACCTCGCCAGGAAGTCCTTGCCCTGGTCCGACAGGCACGCGGGGAACTCCGGCGCCTCGCCCGAGAACGCCACGTGGTGCAGCGTCGCGACGGGGCTAGCGAACCGCTGCCAGGGGGCGGCGCCGGTGGCCATCTCGATGACGGTGCATCCGACCGCCCATATGTCCGCGGCCGGGCCCTGCTCCTCGCCCCGCGCGGCCTCGGGCGCCATGAACATCGGCGTGCCGCCCGTCGGCCGCTGCCGCTCCTCGCCGGCAATGCCCGTCCGGCGCGCGCAGCCGAAGTCGGCGATCAGGGCGCGGCCGTCGGAGCCGATGAGCACGTTGCGGCCCTTGACGTCGCAGTGCGCGACGCCGGCGGCGTGCACGTGGGCCAGCCCGAGCAGGATGTCGCGCGCGCGCGACCGGACGAGGGCCTCGGCGCACCGGCCGCCGCACCGCCTGATCTCGTCGGCCAACGACCCGCCGGGCGCGTACTCCATGAGCATGTCAAGGCCGCCGTCCACGGACGCGGAGACCTCGGCCTCCAGGCAGCGCACGACGTACGGCGAGGTGAGGCCGCGGAGGATGCCCTGCTCGCGCCGGAGCTCGGCGGCCCGGTCGGCGCCCACGGACTTGACCGCGATCACGCCGCCCGTCCGGCGGTCGACGGCGATCGACACCGTGGCAGAGGAGCCCCTGCCGATCGCCGGCCCGCGCGTCCACTCCCCGACGCCCATTCTTGCAGCGCCGCAAGAATGGCTTGGCGGTGGCGTGTGGTCTGTCCGGTTGTTGTTTCCGACTCCGAGTGGACGCAATTGGAATTTGGGATGCGGGCGAGCAGTAGCACCACCACACCTTGCGCTTTGGTGTGATGGGTTGTGGTGGGATGTTTATATACTGGAGTAGTCCTGGTCCTGGCTAGCTGGGCGGGCCACTGCAAGTCTGCAACTACAAGGAGGAGGAGGAGGAGGAGCAGGAGGTTGGATGCTTTGGACGAGCGAGGTGGGTAATTGTGGGCTGTCCAAAGCAAAGCCAGCGTCCGACCTGGAGGCGGCCGTCGCGAGGAGAGGAGATTCGCCATTTGGCCGGACGGGACTGGCCCGACGCGGGCAACACATTGGTGGGGTTTTGGCGTGCCTTCCTATTCTATGTTTTTTTTTCTTTCTCCATTTATCTTGGCGGTAGGAGGCTGGCGCTGGCGGTAGTACAATGGGGGGGTATATGCTGCGCTGGACCTCAGGGTTTTGCTGGTGCTGCTTAATCATGGGAGGGAGGAAGGGGACACTTGTCGTCGGGAGCGCTTTTGCCTAGCTCAGCACAGCAAGCAAGCGGCCCATGGCCTCGTGGGGAATGGAATATTGCACTGGAAGGCCTCACTCCTTCCTTTCCTTGCCTGCGTTTTTTGTTTGTTTGTTTGCAGCGATCTGTCGGGAAAGTTTCTTGCTCGAATTGTAATCTTTAATTTGCAATTTCGGATCTCTTGGTCCGTAAACGCCGCTGCTTTTGATGGGATTCTCATCTTAATCTGCATTCCCTTCTTCCAAGCAAATCGGGCAATGGAACATTGCTCTGTTTTGCAACCCGAGATGCCCTTTCCTTCATCAGCTTCACAACCAGAAACAGGCAGTAAAATACTATACCAGTATAGCATAAGGCCTCAATCAGCAATCGCAATAGCACCCCCTCTGAGCTGATCTGTCCACCCTAAGCTGTGCTGCTAGTGCCAGGGCCAACCACTTGCCAACAGTCTCGAACCAGATGCCGGTCGTCTCCACCCTGACGGCTCACGCAATAGCACTGCCTTTAGTTCGTACCGCAACATTCAGTGACGTAGCCAAGGATTCTTAACTGTTTTCCTCCTCAGAAAGCATGCGTTTTTCTCTGTACATGCGCGCTTGATTTCATTTGATTTGATGCACAACCGCAAGAACACTAACCAAAACAACTGTGACACTCCTGCAACTGTACCTTGTGGCTTGCTCGCAAGGTTTTCCTCCGGATTGGCCGACCCTTTTCCAATTCAACTTGAGCAACCTACCCGGTGAGTGAGTGTGGTGGCAAAGGCACGTCCTGTTGAAACAGATCTCTTTCTCCGCCTCCCTCCGTTGCGTTGCGGCACGGGACGGGATGGAAGAATTGCGTGGCAAGGCTCCCCCTTTTCCTTTCTACAAGTAACCTTTCTTTTTTTTGGCTTTCCACTCCAAGGGGATTGCTCATGATTATAAAATGAATGCTTACTTAATTCTTCGGACGCACTGTTTGGTTATCTCCTTGCCCTTAATTTTGATTTTGCGGCAATATTTTTTCTTTACCAACCCTCCGCAACAAAATATGATGCTGACGTTCCAACTTAGTTGTTCATATAGTCCCATTTCCAAGCACAAAATGAATTAGAGCCGGATATTTGACCTGGTACGGGTTATCGTGGAATAAACTATGCCATCCGTTTCGATCCTCAGAAAGTGGTTAATCCTAACAATTTGCAAAGCTCGTGACAGTGACCGTTGTTTAAGATTATTGTTAATTAGTATGCCTAACAATGTGTAAAGCTCGTGACAATGACTATTTATAAGTTGATGGCTTCAGGATCTTGCACAAATCACAGCTTGTTGATTAGGATCGCTCAGTTTGCAACCGACAACGCTTCAAGACGAACTCTGTTTTTCGTGCCGAACATCTGGCTTGGTGGCCTTGATCATACTAGTATAGTACCACCTCGGTCCCAAATTACTTGTTAGAGATTTGTAGTACATCACAAATTTAAGACAGGTAATTTGAGACGGAGGGAATATGTAAAAGGCCTCGCATTAGGACAGTATTTTCGGTTTTGGGAGAAAAATTGGACAAGATGAAATTGTTTCTTTCGACTATGGGTAGCAGCGATCAACAGCATCGTTGGAGTTGCCCAATGCGGTTGTTGCAACAGTACACCCTCCATATATTCAGATAAAAATAACACGGCACGCAGCGTTTTCCAAACCAACACTACAGCATTTCGGGTCGAGTGTCACAACACTACTGTCCCATGACCCCTTTTCAGCACGAGATATATATTTATGGCCTCTTTTCAGCAGAACGCAACCACTCCGTGGGCGCGCGCGTCGCGTGGACCTAAACTATGCCGCATGAAATCCCAGCTGCATCTGCTCGACAATAGCCATCACCAACGATCGTGCCATGCATGCATGCGCGCCATTTCTCAAAAAACGGAGGATCTGCGTGCTGGCCGTCCCGTCGATGATCATCGACCGTCGGCGGAGTAGTGCATGGCGTGTCGTGGCCATGCATGCATCGAGATGGCTGGCCAGCTGCGGCGGTAGCGTTAACTACAGTACTCAGAGCACCCATCATATCACAGAGACCCAGAGCACCGAGTATGGACGGATCACCAGCAAGATGGATGGATGGATCGACGGATGCATGGGTGGTTTAGTTAGCGCTCGCGCGCGGAGTTTCTAGGTTTGGGGTCACGTCCAGCGACGGACGTCAAGCTAGATAGATAGCTAGCAGTCGGGCATCAGACGGATCGGAGACCGGCCGGCCGGTCCGGCCCCAACCGTCGATATCCGTCGCATAAATACTGACGGAAAGGAAAACGTGGGCTGGCCAAGCTCAAGCTGGGGCATAGTACGACATGCAGAAATTAACGTGCCGCACACGCCGATCGCTGTCGCTCGCGGATACGAGGAGCTATATTTTGCGTCGTGACGAATATACGATTTGGTTGGCAGAGCGATTTGCTTGCTTGTGTCGTACAAGCTGTGCCTTTTTAATTTTTGTTTGATGGAAACACAACAATCTGCGCGTACCTTGCATTGATTTCCTTCGTGAGTGCGGTTTTCTTTACGCATGCACTTGTCCGAGAAATGGATCAAGGCATCCCTCCAAAGCTAGAATTCGCAGCGTACATACATGCATACAACGAATATGTATAGACAAAAGGGGTTGCAAAAAATAATAATTTTACTGGACCATGGCGGGCTTACATCGGCGTGAACTTTTCATCAAGAAAGATCACCGTAGTTTGAGTTTACAGCAGGGACAGACAGAGGAAGGGGGTTGCCACTTGCGCCAAGCTGGCTCTGCAACCTTTCCTAGGCCGTCTCAAATGAATGCCGTGCACGCCTTTGCACACAAGGGATCTGTGATCTCCAAGAACAGGTGAAGGGATCGAAAGAGATCGATCGATCAGGGGAATGCATTCTGTGCAAGTAAAGCCACACACACACCAATTGATTAAGCTTACTTGCAAGTCTGCGCAGCACTATGCCCACACAGGCATACCTCCCCTAGCAATCATGGAGGCCTAAACAAATGGAATATTATCTATCCGCTCTGCGATTGTTTTCTGCTAGTACTACTATCTGCATAGCTAATCATTGGTTGGGATGGAGCATTTAGGACATTTTTTCTGTTCCATCATTGCTGGAAGGCAGTAACAAAGGGCGAGTGGGCGAGCAGTACAGTGTCTTGCTGGCCAAGTGGTGCCCACGGGGACATCAGACCATGTCTAATTACTACTAGCAGCAACCTACTCTAACTACTATCCCCACGGGCTGGGAGGCTGTCATGGTACTACTAGCGATTTGCGAGGCGCGTCTGAGGGGAAAAAGAAGAGTTTTTTTCGTGTTTGAAAGAGGGCGACGTGGTCGCCCGGGGTCCGGTAGCTAGCTTGTGAACGGAATGCACACATGATCGATGTGCGTCGGGGTGACGACATCAGTCGACTCTCTCTTTGGTTTTTGTTATGATGCGGACTAGTAGTAGTAGTGTGTTGTGATTATGTCGAGTTAATTAGGACAAAGAGTCGCACTGAAGCTACTGGATTAATTAAGCCTGGCCCTGAGCACGCATACAGCGTGCCAATGTTCGTATTCTAGGACGGGCGATTTGACGGCTTCAGGTACCTCGAGACTTTGCCCGTTCGCAAACAAATGGCCCGACTTTGACTGACCGGCGGGGTTAGCCAAACCGACGCACACACATGCATGCACGCGCGCAAGAAAATAATACGCCAGGGAAGTACTCCCTCTGTACCGAAATACATGTCGCTGGAGTAGCTAAACTTCAGCTACTCCAGCGGCATGTATTGGGATTTGCACGATCGTCCGAGCCATCTGATTCAGGGACACGCAGAGATGTTGGTTTGAGGATGCAAAACCCGCACGCACGAACGGTGGGGCGGGAGACCTGACCCCGAGCGCTCACCGAGCGGAGAGCGACGGTACTGTGGCGCCAGCGAATCCCCCGGCCCGGGGCGTTGGGACGTAGGCCGACGGATGGAATGCCCGGAGGCCCCGTACGGTACTCCCTGCGTACGTTTATTTTACGTGCCGATGCCCGAAGCGCGCACGCCCTGGCAGTCGGTACCCAACCCATCGTCCGTCTCCACGCCGGTGAGTCGCCCGCATGCTCACGCCTAAAACGTGGACCATCCATCCATCCGGCCGGCGGCCCCCTCCGCAACCTCTCTGCGGCGCCACCGTCGGTTTAATTCGGTCCGGCCCCCTCCGTCGACCGGTACGGCACGTCCCTTTCTCGCGTACGCACGCAACGCAAAGCGCGCACGGACGGACGCCCGCTCGCTGGGCTGTCGTGCGTCGGCGCGCGCTGGGCGTGGCCCCCCGCCGTACGCTCGTGCGTGCGCTGCATGGCCACACGTCGACAGCGACCACTGATTTGCCCCCCTGCTATGTGTTTGGTTTCGGTTTGGTGCACCCGTTCCTTCGGTGGTGCGCGCGGTGTAGCTGAGCGCTGTGCGTGTCTTTCCGGCTATCAGGCCAACTTCACCGCGCGATCCCAAACGAACGTCCGTTTTGTCCGGTTTCTATCCGTTTAGGTAGGGATTTGGAGTCGTGTCCGGACATGTCCTGGGACGCGGCCGCATCCATTTGCCCCATCCTGTCCGTCAGGGCCAAAAATGCCCAAATTTGCATCAAAACTAGTTTCCAACCCAAATATTTGTCTGAAAATTAAAATAGTTTTACAATCCAATTGAAATTGTCTTTAATAAAATAGTTTTACAACCAAATTAAAATTGTCTTGACTGAACATAAATTGGATCAATACATCTATTGGTTGCCAATGTGATCCCAGACATGCTCAACCAAGTCATTTTGAAGATTCAAATGAGTGTGCCAATCATGCATCTCACGGTGAAATTGGACAAACTGTTCAAATGTGGCCGGGTCTTGGTGCAGGGGCTCAATATTTTCACCTTGATAATCAAATCCTTGGTCGAAGATACTCTCATCACGCTCGTCCTCGACGATCATGTTGTCCATAATCACACAAGCAGTCACCACCTCCCAAAGCTTCCTTTCATCCCATGACAGTGCAGGGTTTCGAACGATACCCCACCGGGATTGAAGCACACCAAAAGCACGTTCCACATCCTTTCTAGCACTCTCTTGCATTTGAGCAAATCTCTTTCTCTTCTCACCTTGGGGTTTCGAGATTGTATTCACAAAAGTTGACCACTGAGGATATATACCATCTGCTAGATAGTATCCCTTGTTGTACTGGTGGCCGTTGATCTCAAAGTTGACAGGTGGGGAGTGGCCTTCTGTAAGCCTTGCAAAGACTGGAGAGCGCTGCAACACGTTGATATCATTGTGAGAACCTGCCATGCCGAAAAAAGAATGCCATATTCAAAGATCTTGCGATGCCACCGCTTCTAATATGACAGTGCACCCGTTAACATGCCCCTTATACTGGCCCTGCCAAGCAAATGGACAGTTCTTTCACTCCCAATGCATACAATCTATGCTGCCAAGCATGCCTGGAAAGCCTCTAGCTGTGTTGGTCGCCAACAATCTCTCTGTATCAGCGACAGTTGGCTGCCTCAAGTACTCTGGGCCAAACACCTCGATCACAGCCTGGCAAAACTTGTACATTGACATCAGACATGTTGTCTCACTCATACGCACATACTCGTCCACCAGATCGCCTGGAATACCATATGCAAGCATGCGGATGGCCGCGGTGCATTTCTGGTAAGAGGAGAATCCAAGCTTGCCAAGGGCATCCGTCTTGCACTCGAAGTATGGGTCAAGAGCAACCACTCCCTCTCGGATACGATTGAACACATGCCTTGCCATGGCGATGAAATTTATCCTACTTGAAAAGTGGGGTGTTGGCAAAGTAATCGGCATAAAGCAGGGCGTGACCTCTCTCCCTGTTGCGGTTCAGGTTGGGAGCACGGCCAGGGAGTGACCCCCTGTACCGAGGAAGCTGCCGTTGAATATGGTCGTGAACGACCAGTGCAGCCACCACAAGATCTTCATCATCCGACGACAAATCGTCCGACGAACAAAGGAAGTGATGAAAGAAAAACTCGTCTCCACTGTCCATACCTTTGATGGCAAAAGGTCGAACACCTTGCGGTCATGGTGGCGAAGAGGCCGCGATGATCACCTCGATGCAGCAGGGGTGGTTGCCGGCCGGCTACTGGCCGCTCTGGAGCTCTCGTCGGAATCTGCCTCGGCTGCCGTGGTCCGTCGCCGACAGTCGTGCCCCCTACGCCACCGGCAAGGACGGCGACGGCCAAACCTCCCCCGATAGACGACCAAAACTACGGCGAAAGCGCGGGCGTGGTGGCGGCCATGTCGAGACGTGGTTTGGTATGGACGGCGGGGGGCTGCGCGGTGAGGAGGCGGCCGGAGAATAGGGGCGGCGCCGGTGGCGGGGCAGGGCGGGGAGAGAGGGTGAAGCGTTGGGAGCGGA
>NC_041393.1:472093340-472240030 GCF_002162155.2 Triticum dicoccoides | reverse complement strand
CCGCGCGCGTCCGTTTCACCCCAAACCGAGCGCAAGTTTGGGCCGGGGATGAGTCGAAAATGGACGGAATCCGGACATTTGTCCGTTTGAGGCCGCGCGCTGGGCCGCCTCTTTTGTCCATTTTACCCCAAACGGACGGGGTTGGACAGGATAGAGTCGCGCGGTGGAATTGGCCTCACACATCCATCGGCTGCGCTACACACCGAGTCGTCAGCTTGGTAAGCTCTCGACAAAATATTGCAATCAATGATCGGTTGTGCTACACACGCCTTCTTCCTTTCCCCTCTCTGAATAATTACCTGAATTTGACATCAAAGATTTTCATAACGATATAAAAAGCACCCTACCACCACGGGCGCAAGCTGCGAAGTACGAACGGCGTGGGTGCTAATTCTGCCAATCCAACATGGCAAAAATGTTTGGAGACTAAACTGTCCGACGAAGGTGAAAATCTTTCTATGAGGCCGCTGCCAATGCGTCGCTGCTTAGACGAGGTGCTAAGCACGTTAAATGTTTTGCCTAGGTTCACGCATTTGGTATTGTTTCTTCATGTGGTTACCACACTCATCTTTTCATTCTTAATTAACTTGCCACATCAGATTTTTTTGCCTACATGGCAAGCTTAGCATCTGTATAAGGTGGAGTTTTGGGAGGGGCCTGACGAACCTTACATGGAACCTTGCCCTGTAATGTGGTCCCACAAACCGACATGTACCAGTCAGACCTATGTGCCCGGCATGTGGTCAGAGTGCAACAGACGCTCTTCATGTATTGTTTTGATGCAGAAAGGTGAAAGAAGTATGGCGACTCCTCGGACTGGAAGACGTTATTAACCGTGCATGTCAAGTGGACCAAGCGGGTGAAGCAATCCTTGCATACTTGTTAAACTTCCCAGCGCAGGAGGCCACTGTCTTAGGCGTTCCAAATTTCCATGAGCTACTGTCCATTGCCTGTTGATACCTCTGGCGAGAAAGAAGAAAATTTGTTCACAGGGAGAGTGTGCAATCAGTACGAGCACTAGCGGACAATTTTGCCATTTCATGTGATCCGGAAGCTAGAGGTAAGAAGGATGGATGGAACAAACCCCGCAATGGCTATGTGAAACTTGATGTAACCGAAAAAGGCTCACGTCCCGCTTTATATATAAAGCAACGGTCAATCCATCATACAACTCAACACACACCACTTGACACCGCAGCACACACACTTAGGGCAAGATACAAGGGTGATAAGAACAACTATAAGCACCCGACAACTCCAAGCAAACGCTTGAAGCATACGGGGCCCTCTTCGGACGAAGAGAAGCCACCGTCCGATCCAAGGATCGAGGTTTCCCTCGAAGCATCAAGGGGAACGAAGAGGAACTGCGACGACGTTTCCAAGAAGGGTCAGGATGGGTTTTCACCCCGCCAAGCCCTCTTCATCACCCAGACTAGGTACACGAAGCCATCACTCGCCGCACCTCTGCCACCCGTCGTCGCACCTTGACCACCATGCCGCCCTTACGACCATGGCAGTCAGACCACACCCGAGCCAAGAACTCCGCCCATGAGCACCGCAGCTACCACCACCAAGGTCGCCGCCCCGGCATCCAAGAGCCCGACTCCAACTCACCCGAGATGCGCAGCTATGGCGAACGAAGACATGAGCGGAAAAGATCCCTCCTTTACTACTCCTCGGAGGCCCCCAACCCCGAAACCCACCCCTGAATCGGCCAGACCAAGCCACCACCGCCTTGCCTTGCCCCTCCCGGGCAAGGAACGAGCTCCCCTGTGGAACACCATAACCGACGGAAGGCAAGGATAACTCTGTGGCCCTCCTGGCAGCGGAGTCGTCCCTCAACGGTGGACGTCCACTGGGAGCAGACCAGCCCTCCGACGGAGGCAACATAAGCATAACGAGAGGAAGGAGCAAAGTACAAACCGATCCGCCTGCAGACGAGCCGATGCCGGGGCAGAGTCCGGCCGTCACCGCAGCCGAGACCGCCGAACCACCGTGTAGCCAGCACATCGCAGGAAGGTCACCACGAGGCCAGGCCTCACCGCTCCCCTGCCGCCCATGGCCAGAGCAGCCACCACGCCGAGCAGCTCCCCCACCCATGCTGAAAGGGCATGTTGCCCCTAAGTGTGGTTTTGGTGATTAATGACAATCTCTATGGACTAGTGTTTTCATTGAGATATATTTGAAGGGATTGTCCATAGATGGTGCATCAAGGATATTAGATGGAATCAAGGATAAAGTCCATACATATGAAGATATGTTTACTCTAAGTGTTGGTATTAATTGACAAATTCCTATGAAGCATCAAGTGCATTGAATCCTATATGAAGAAATGTCCCATAGTGATGCATGAAGCATGTTGGATTTATGTGGGAAGAATGCCATCAAAACATTCGAAGAAGTCCTCATGGTATCCCTCTCTGGATACCCCGTGTGAAAGGATCGATATAGTTGACTAGAGGGGGGGGTGAATAGGCAACTAACAATTTTTAACCTTATCTTTATCAATTTAAACTTTGCATCAAAGTAGGTTGTCTAGATATGCAACTAGGTGAGCAACCTATCTAACATATAAAAGCTGCTAGAGTACCCGCCATCCCACCGCCATCTCCGTTTCGAATGATTCCTGTACGCTCGATCTGCCTCGCTGGCTCGTTTTTACGGTGCTGTCAAAAATCCAGCCACTCCTTCATCTGCACATTGTGCTTTCCTGCATAAGTGAATGACTGGTGGGCCTCCTTTTCTCATTGGCCCAGTTTTGCGGTGTGTCTCGCGTGTACTCTGCGTGTGAAAAGAGGGGATCCGCATAGAGAGTGGGGTTCGCACGGTAAAACCTAGCCACCAATCCCCTCGAGCCCTGCGTCCTCTCCTCTCCCTCCCCTCCCCTTCTCTCGCCGCCATCGCCTGTCGCTGGAGCCCTGCGTCCCCTCCTCCCCTACCCCCACTTCTCTAGTCACCGTCGCTCGTCGCTTTCTTCGCCCGCATTCGTTCCGACGGCGGCGGCGGCGGCAGCGACCTGCACGCCAAGGGCGATGGCAGTGGCGTTCGATCTGATGCAGCGCCATGGAGAGAGGAAAGGAAAGAGAGGAGGGCGAAAGAGAGAGGAAAAAGGAGATGTAGGTGCGTTGGCTGACGTGAGAGGGTCATCGGCTTGGAAGGACGCGGACAACAGCGGCTTGGACCAACAGTGTCTTGGCTTCGGGAGCTGCGCATCGAGGGACGACGACCACATCTGCCGCCATCACCAAGGTGAGCTTCACCCCCTCCCCCCTCTCTCTCTCTGAGCCGGATTTGTTGGTGAGGTGTTCCACGGTGAGGTATGAAGAGACGACGTACCATCTTCTGCATAAAAGTAGTTTTTCTTTCTTCATGTGATTATTTTGGGATCTAGCTCTATGCATCCACTTTTCTAGATTAACTTTAGAAAATGGTGGCAGTAATTGGTTGAATGGTTGAAGCAGTAGTCAATTTGGTTCATATGCTTTGAATAAAATTGTGTTCATAGATCATGTTATGCACTTTGAATGAAATTGTGTTCAATATACCAAGGACATCAAGAATTCGATTCATAAATGCAACCAAGATGCAGAGCGGTGGTGGATGGCGGCAGCCTGCTCCCAAGTTGTAGGTGATGTTGCGAGATAGCAGTATACCAAGGGTTATAAGAATTTGATTCATAAATGCAGCCAAGATGCAGAGCGGTGGTCGACGGCGGCGGCCTGCAGCTCCCAAGTCGCAGGTGAGAAAATAATGTGGCGGTTGTTGGTTTGCATAAATACTGATCGAGGCATTGTGAGAATATTTTGTGAGGTATCCTGATTGGCATATCACAAGCTGCTAATGTTGTTCAACCAGGTGTGTGCGTGGACATCTTCATGATTACTAATTACAAATGAACACACGTATCTTCTGTTGAAGTTATGAGTGTTAAGACTTGAGAGTGGTGGCTCATTGTTTCTGTATTCAAATACTGATGAATCGACACTTCCAAAAGATATGTAAGTTCATTCATCATCTCTGACTCTATGCTATATATCATAAGGTGTTTCATTTCTCAAGCCACTGTTTGGTCTGTGTACAATATGTGCTTCCTCTTTGTAGGTCAGTCAAATTGATAGGATAATGTATGATCATGCTTTGTATAGAGCTGACCTCACATGGAACGTCCTATCCATCTTAAACTTCACCCAGGCTTGATACAATTGACCCTTTAATTTCCTAGAAATTCTCATCTTTGCCTGTGCAAATATTATTTTATTTGTCATACTCTTATACATTAAAGTTACATTTTATCCCACAGACTGATGGCCAAAGAAGATTTGGGAAGTTCCACTATGTTCCTACAGACTGTTGGCCAAAAAAGATTTGGGGGGAAATAGCTCTAGAGAAGGATTGAGATGAAAATGGTAGAATCATGGTAGAACTGTTTATATTGCTGATTGAGACGGCGATTGTGATTTATTGCTTTTTACTATTTTTTTATCTTTTCTACTTTGCTCAGATAATTTATACAGGTTGTTCTTTCTTTAGTACCAATGAATAACTTGGTTACAAGATATACTTGAAGACTATAGTAGGAACAAAATGCTTGGCAGACCAAACTAATTAGGTAAGCTGAGAACTAATTAAACCCTAGAATAATTGGTTGCCAGTGATAGAATCATCTTGTACTGTTGTACATAACTATTTTTGATTTCAACTTTGGTGTGGTCATGTAGCTTTGAAGTTTCCTGGAGACAGACTACTCTTGCATCATTATGTGCAACCCACAGGGATCTCGCTCGGTGAGACATGCACACCTATGCCACATCTTTACATGTAAGTTTGTTTTGCTTAGCCATGGACAGTGAGGTCCCCCTTCTCTGATTTCTTCATTCCCAGTTCATTTATTTATTTGATATCAATATCTTTACTATAGGATTTATGTCCTTGTCAACTCTACAATTGTTAATTGCACACTCAGAGTCTGGATATTGAATTAGCTACTTTTGCGATCCCTGGACTACACGAGTCAATAGAGCTGATGTTCATCAGTATTTCTAGATTGCCCATCTTTCAGTTGAGTTAAGGCTTTTTCTATTGTCTGCAAATGAAAATTATTTGATGTACCCCTGGTATGATAAAAGAAGAGATTTCCCTTTTCCTTTGTAAAATTTTCCACACACGATGTTGTCGAGGATGATTTCAGAATTTATATGCTCATTGGTTCCATTACTCCTTTCCCCATTAACTCATACTAGACAGTGGTATATAAAGGTTGCACCTGACTCTATTTTCCAAGGAAATACAAATGAAGTTATATTACTTGCAACCTGCCACCCCTCTTCGCTAAACAAGAAAAGTAAAAATGATAACCTATCAGGCAGTAAGATTACGTGGCTGATCTCTGTTTTGTGCATGTTTGGTTGGGATTATGAGTTGTTCTACTTCCCTTAAGGGAGTTTATTTTCCTCTCATGAGATGCATACTTATATTTCTGGAATAAATGAATCTTTTGGGTTGTAACCTGTTCTTAGTAACGATGCCTTACGATCTGCCTTCTGCTCTCCTTTATGTTGTTTTTTCTAAATTATTTCTATGGACTACTACCATAACTTGTTGGTTTAGTTTAGGTGTCTAGGAAGAATTTGCAGTCTTGCAGATGAATCATGATACCAGGTTTAGGCATGCACATGGCCACTAATCACAAAAAATGATATCTGATAAAGCCATCATCATGTCATGTAATTACTTGCAGAACAATTATATTGTTTTTTCGGGCGGTAAAGCGGAAAGGGTAGGACTCTGCAAGTCATGTGAGTGTTGTTTGATTATTTACTTTCTCAACTGCGTGGATGTTGTTGGCATGTTTAGTATACGCACGGAGATATGCAGAGTGTAAAAATGGTTTCCTGGGAACGTCAAATTTTTTTCTCTCCTTGGAACGAACGAAACGTTCGCTAGGGAGCGATCACCCCACCGAACATTTTTAGTCGATCTGGGGGAGGAGCTGGACCGAACGATTCGGCCCAGGCCCCCACGCGAACAGTTGCCTCTGCAGGCAAAAACAAAAGTTTGACTAGGCCTTTACAGCCTCCAATTAGGCTAAAAAATGGCCCTGTTTTTTGTGACGCCTCAACACTTGGATCATCGCTCGAGGTTATCGCTTTTGAGTTTCAGGTGATAGGTTCTTTTTAATTGATTTTTTGGAAATCATGATGCTAAATGTATGGATTGTGTCAGTTAGCTAATCTATTGGCTCTTTGATGTGAATGGTGACATGATGCCAATGAAAATACATTTTGAACTGATAGTATTTGTATAGTTTAATTTTGACAGAGTATAGGAGCATACTCAATGTCTTCCGCTTTTTGTATGAGGTCGGCTTATCTTGCTTATAGTAATTAGCTAAATAAATATATGGACATTTAAGAATATCTTTGCAATTAGGCCAGGCGTGAGAAAAATTTCAAAGACGATGATGTTCTCTTTTGGTGTATTTCTATTCTCCCTGTTCCAAATCTTTTTGTTTGGATGCCACTGGCACACCACATGCTGTTCTGAAGATACCATGCTATGGGACTTCTCAGCAGAACCTAAACAAAAGGAAGCTATGGTTTTACTTGCAGCTCAGTTTTCACATCCTTCCCAGGTTTCACAAAAACATACACATATGCTTGGATGGGTGTCCTTGCCTGCGACCTTGCTGTATCCACAGGTATTGCAACTCCTTCCCATCCAATTTATTCGCTGTTCGTCCTCTCTGCTGTGATTTGGCGATTGAAATCAATTCGTCTGGATAGGGAGGAGCAATTCAGTAATCATTTACGCACCATGTATAGGCTGAAAGCTGAAAACTAAAGACCATGGAAAAGATAACACCATCTTTTATTGGAAAGATAGAGATGGAAAACTAAAAAAAATAGTATTAGCTTTTTTATCCAATGGAAATTCATACCGCGTGAGCCCTGAGGTTGAGAATGGGAAAATGACTGAACTTGTTCACAACACTAGCAGTAATCTTGACCTTTATTTAACTGGTTTTGTATTCTCGACCTATTTTGCATATTTTTATAGATGAATTAGTCCCAGTGTTACTGGTTCACTTGCTACATGGCTCGAGCATGCTACTCCTAACCTAAGTGGTTGTTGGTCCCACTTTATTGATGGATGGAGGAGGTTGAGAATTTTCTTATGTTTGTTTGTATTTTCTTTCCAGATAATCTGCATGGTGCTACTTAAAATTTATGAATGGTTTGTCGACATGTTACTGGGATTTAGAGGCAGAAACGTCTTACTCCTGACTACATGGAGTTCTCAATAAATTATTCTTGTCATTTTTTTCGAGGTGATGTTCGCTCCGGTTCCTCCTTCTCTACCCAGCAGTATGGGTAACTCAAAGCATAGATCTGATTGTGCTTCTTGCAGTCTATGCTTCCTATCTCTGGGTCATCCGCCTCCCAAAGACTACTCTGAGGTATGAAAGTAAAGCCCCTTCCTCCGCCTTAATGTTGATCGCATTCATACCTGTGTTATATTTTTTGTGTGCAACCACAATAATGGTTCTTTATTTGTTTCATTTTGACATACATGTTTCTGGAATACTCTTACCTGCCATAAGACATGCAATCAAAGTTGATTTTCTTATAAGCTAGAACATCGCATAGCTAATTGATAGTTGCACCGCCTGATTCTTTTTACCTAGAAGGTCCCGATGCACATTGTATAGCAGACATAAAGTGTATGTAGTCTTTTTGATGAGGAGGTTTTACAATGATATAAATATAAAATAATTGGAATCATTGCAATGCATTATTTTCTCTCATTCAATATAAATATAAAATGATTTTGGCATGGCCATCCTTTTTGGTATATAGTGTTTCCGATCACAAACATAGGGGATCTTTTGTACAGATGCAAATTTCCATGTTCTTGTATTAGACCTTGGAACTTTGCAGTTATTGCAAGTTCTCTTACATATACTGTCTTTGGACTTTGTACTTCATTTTTAAATTTCAGAACTAGGATAGTTATATACCTCCTTGGCAGTGGCGGAGCTAGCATTTGACAGCAGGGTGGTCCGGCCCAAAAAGTTGATAAGCAAAATGACATATGAATTTTCTAACAAACTATCAATATCTTATAGAAGGTCTTACAAACAACTAAAATTCTCAATTAATCTCAGTTTTGTACATGATATGTTAGCTTGCCTTTTGTAAGTATTTTTCGATCGAGTCGAATTAGCTGCTGCTATATATTGGTGATTTGCATGAGCATAATACTGCTGTAGAAGACCATGCTAATCAAGCGAATATGCTTCTTAAGGAGAATCGAAATAACAGCTAGTCGTGGATGGATTAGAATGGAATATTTATTACCTTAGTGACAGCATCGGGCGGGCGTTGAATCGTGGACATGTCCCCCATGGATTTGGGCGGCTGAACAGATGGACCGGGCTCCCTCCTCCGTCCAAGAAGCAGCCGAGCTCCCTCCTCCGCCCAAGAAGCAGCCGAGCTCCCTCCTCCGCCCAAGAAGCAGCCGGGGAAGCAGCACCGACGGCCGGAACAACATGGCGGATCCAAATCGCCAGTCTCCTCTGTCTAGAGCTGAACTGAGTGGCTGCCCCCATGAGAGGACACGGGCACAACCAAACCCACACACACCAGACACACGTGCATGGTGGCTTATCCGGTGGGAGACCACCGCTTGCTCCCGCCGAACCATTGTGTCCCACAACGGTTGCACCTGTCCACCCGTGAACGTTGTGTCCCACTGCCGCTTGCACCTGCCCAACCGTGAACTGCCGTTTGCACCCATGAATGTTGTGGTCCACCCGGAAAATGCATATCTAAGCGCTCGCAGGTGCCAGCCATCTATTCCAAGGGGAGAAAAAAAACTCTACTTCCAAGGAGTTTTTCTTTTCTTTCTAAAGGGTCTATTATTCTCATGTACTCTCTCCGTCCCATAATATAAAATACTTTTTGACACTACATCAGTGTTAAAAAACGTCTTACATTATGGGACGGAGAGAATAGGTTTTATTCACATAAACAAGTGTGACGACTGGTCAAAATCTTACCACTCAATTATTATTTTCAAAAATGATCCATATCTATTATCAATGTTCATTGGAAATACAAAGCATATCAAACATATAAAAATTACATTGAGATTACAAGACCGTCTCGCATAGCCACTACTGTCGCGGACGCTAGCCAAGAAGTCTTCATGCATGTGCCCCTTGTTCAATACGTGGAGCCGCAATCATCATTGTTGAACCTTGCCTAGATCTGAAGCATCTGACATCAAATCCCGTCACATGACGAGAAACCCTAACCTCATCACCCCAAGGAGACGACAGGAATCTACGCTAGAGCTTCGTCGGCTATGTTCAAATGGACTGAAAGACAAACTCGAAGAAGTAGTGCCATCATCCACTCGAGTGTCGACCTCTAAGGACTAAAAAACCTGACCCAAACTACTAACCGAATCGAAGGCATCGAGATTCCCATCCCCATCATCGATCGACGGAGCAGTAGAAAAGGGAAGGTGAATCCACAGGCTCGCCGGTGATGTTTCGAGGGGAGAGTTTGCCCTAGCCACCTAGAGTTTACTCTCCCCGAACAGCAAGCGACCGAATGAAAACACATGTCCGAGCACTCCCAACCATCCATTCCCAAGGAGTTTTTTTCCTTTTGAGGGTCTATATTCTCTAAGAGTTTTTATTCACATAAACAAGTGTGATGTGAGATAATTAAAAAAGATATTTATCTTTCCGACCGACATCGGACCTCCTATAGTTTTGAGCAACGTCTCGAAGCAACCAAAGATAGTTTCTGATAGACTTTGGTCAATGTATCCTGGCCAGCATGCTTCAATGGTTACTAAAACAGCCATCTTTTGTTTCATATCAATGAGACCAAGATCTTTCCCCTTTCGAAGAACTCCGAGCAAGCTACATATAAACTTTAGTCTTCCCTTGCTGCTTCTATGGTGAAAATAGTATATGAGCTCACTTCATATAGTATATAAGCTATTCTTTTGTGCATCGTTTCCAATCTTATGTGCTCACTGCATATAGTATATGAGCTATTCTTTTCAAGCAACAAATATATTAATGCATTCTCTCACAATAAGTAACTTACACATGGCCTTTGCGCCATAGGTGCAACGGGTCATCTAGTATGATGCAACAACAACAAGCACACAAGCAAGCAAGAGATGCAACACAATATACGCTTGCACAAGTAAAGGTACGAAATAACCAAGAGTGGAGCCGGTGAAGACGAGGATGTGTTACCGAAGTTCCTTCCCTTTAAGGGGAAGTACATCTCTGTTGGAGCGGTGTGGAGGCACAATGCTCCCCAAGAAGCCAGTAGGGCCATCGTATTCTCCTAACGCACTCACACAATGCGAGATGTCGTGATTCCACTATTGGTGCCCTTGGAGGCGGCGATTGAACCTTTACAAACAAGGTTGGGGCAATCTCCACAACTTAATTGGAGGCTCCCAACGACACCATGGAGCTTCACCACAATGGACTATGGCTCCGAGGTGACCTCAACCGTCTAGGGTGCTCAAACACCCAGGAGTAATAAGATCCACAAGGGATTAGTGGGGGAAATCAAATTTCCCTTGGTGGAAGTGTAGATCCGGGCCTTCTCAACCAATCCCTAGAAAATCAACAAGTTTGATTGGCTAGGGAGAGAGATCGGGCGAAAATGGAGCTTCGAGCAACAATGGAGTTTGGGGATGGAAGAGGTGTGTCTTCTTGGAGAATAAGACCCCTTTATATAGTGGGGGGATACATCCAACCGTTACGCAGCCCGTAGCTTGCATCTGGGCGGTACTACCGCTGCCCGCTGCCACAGCGGTACTACCGTTGTGGCAAGCAGGCATAGGGCACCCATGGCTGAGGGAAGAGGAGTACACGCACTAGGGCGGTACTACTGCCTTGGGGAGCGGTACTAACGCCAATAGGCGGTACTGCCGCTTCCTACAGCCACTGGAAAAACAGGGGAGGGCAGCGAGCTGAGCGGTAGTGGAGCGGAAGTAGGAGCGTACTACCGCGCCCTACTGCCGTCCCTACTACCGCCCCCTGCATGGTCTTTTACGAAAACCCGACACGAAAAAGTCAAGACCACAACAAGGGCGGTAGTACCAACATCACTAACAAGCGGTACTACCGCCCTGGCCACGGTACTACCGCTTAGCACAAGGCACCCCTTGTTTTGCACAACACGGAAACTCCAACAGGCAGGAAGAAAGCGTGGGTGCAAGAAAAATGTGTACGTGATGATTCCACCGATACTCTTCCGAAACGGATCCCCTCTTGATAGTACGATTATCCCTACGACTCAATTCCACCGAAAAGAAACGAAGGAAAATAATCCGTCTAAAGTGAAGTCCTCGAGGGGTAACAGTCACAAAGTGCCCTTATATTAGATCACCTGAAACACTTAGTGCACACGATTAGTCCGCAAACGTATTGTCATCAATCACCAAAACTACTTAAGGGATAAATATGCCCTTACAATCTCCCCCTTTTTGGTGGATTGATGACAACACGGGATTTGCACAAAATAGTAATTGAAAATAAGCAAACCCCCTTCTAACAAAATATAGACGGGCTCCCCCTAGAGGTGTGCACCAAGGAATTAGCATGAAAGGCTATGTGCACATCTTTAGGATCAAACTCCCCCTATATTTTGTAGGCATGCAACATCCTTGCATATAAGAATAACAACAAGTACAACTAAGCAAGGACGAGCATGAGAGAAATAATATAAATGCTGAAAATGAGGCATCTCACAATATAATAGGGTACTTGATACTAAAGTAGATAGGAGGGTAGTTCACATATGTCTTATACCATATGGTCTTGCTCACAGCCGAAAGAAAGCGAACGAAAATGAACGAACACAACGAACACGAGACACGAGACACAAACGAACACAAACACGCCAACACACACGCCAACACAAGACCTAAGGCAAATCCCTAACTCTCCCCCTTTGGCAGCAAGACACCAAAAGGGACGAAACGACACACGATGGTAGTAGGTCTCCATGGCATCACCAGTCAGGCCCCTCCTCCTCCTCTTCCTCAGAAACCTCTGCAGCACGGGGAGAAGTGTGAACTCCGGTGTCCTCCTCAGTGTCAGACCACGAGCAATGCACTCTGATCCAGGACTCCTCATCAGTGATTGTCGTGGAATTGTCATGGCAAATGTCCTCATGAAAGGACTTAGTCGTGAGGCCATCGCAACTAGGAAGCTTAAAGGGGGTAATTGAGACAAAGGACACGAGGTTTATACTGGTTCGGCCTCTTACGGTGAAGGTAAAAGCCTACAATCCAGTTTTGAGTGGGATTGCTTATGTATCGATAACAAGGGAGCGAATCGCTTGACATAGCTCTCGAGTTGATGTTACTTGCCCTGAACCGCCGCCGGGTTGTCCCTTTATATACAGAGGTAGACGCCCAGCAGCTCTACAGAGTCCCGATCGGCTCATACACAGTGTCCGGCTCGGTCTCTTAACTATTCTTTCCTTACAATACAAGTCACGCATACATGGTGGTTTATCACTACGGGCCTTAAGTCACCTCTGGGCTTTGGGCCCTTAACTGAACCGCCATCTCCATCCTGGGTATTGGGCTTCAAGAATATTTGTAAGTATAACCCGGCCCCTCCTGGGCGGGTCATACCAATAGTAATATCCCCAACATTAGGCCCCAAATTGATTTGAACTGGTTTATGTCAATCTTCGATACTTTAAGAAAAAAATCTTTCCGCTCTTATGAATTTTCTGTAACCCGCCATGACGTCATCCTTTGGATTTGTGGTAACCCGCCGTGACGTCACCTGTCATAAAAGCATGTTTTATTCAATGTATCCCAACAGATCTTTGTCTTGATGACCCTCCCAAAAATCGAGGCATCCTTGTAGTCGGATAACTTATATTTTTGGCCTCCTTGTTTTTCGCGCTCTTTTGGTGGTCCTTCCTTATAAATAGACTCGACTAGGTCTTCTTCATTCTTCTCGTTCACGTCTTCTTCCTCTCGCCCCCATCTGCTACTGGAGCTCCGCCGCCACCACCGCAGCACATCTTATCTCTGTCGACCTAGGCCGCTGCATCGACCTAAACTTGACCAGAACATAGCAGCGCCCTTCCGCAGTAGATCCATCACATTAAGTTTCCCCCTTTATGCTCTATAGATCCATGCTAGGGTTAGCGAGTTCATCTGTACAGTTCCCTGTTCCTCCTAGTTCTTCGCATTTGCTTGTGTCGTGGCTTCTTTGATCCAACAGTAGCGTAGATCTCGTGCGGTAGTTGCTCTGCATCCATTTTAGATACTAGTAGATCTTCTTTCCTTGAATTAAATTCCCACTGGAATGCATGAACTCCTCTGCGCCATATTTTAGGTCTAGAAAATTTTCTTTTCCGAACATCTGTTTGATCCAAAATAATGGTTGCAAATTGTGAAACCTGTTTGTACAACACTTAGGCAAAAATCTGCATTTGTTAGATTCATCTAACCATGGCGACTCTGAACGCCGGTTTAAGGAAACTATGCTCAATTGATAACTCTGATCACCCGCGTCGATTTAAATAATCCTGGCGGCTTATAGAACCTATGACGGTTTAAATAACCTTGACATGATTACCCTTATACCATTAGCCCCCTTCGTAAGCCGCCATCTTGAATATGCACTGTAATATTTTTCCTACCGGCTTAAATTTGAACCGGTACTTTCACTTTGTCTTAGGTTTTCTTTCAAAATGGCGCCAAAGGAACCTACTTCCTACAACTGGGTTAAATCCATTGTCACTGACAGTACTTTGAATGACTTTGTGAAGACCGACTATCTGTCGAAAAAGAAGTCATGTCTTATCATGCTCCTGACCCAGAGGAGGAATTTCCTCAACCCAAAGAAGGAGAGGTTGTTATTTTCACGGATCACATGAACCGGGGCTTCACCCCACCTGGCTCAAAGTTCTCCAGAGACGTGCTCCATTTCTTTGATCTTCACCCACAAGACATTGGACCCAATTCCATGTCAAATATCTGCAACTTCCAAGTATTCAGTGAAGTATACCTCGAAGAAGAACCCAATTTGATGCTCTTCAGAGAACTATTTTATTTGAACCGTCAGAATGAGTGTGCTAGCGGACAGAGCTTAGAGCTTGGCGGTGTCTCAATCCAACGCCGTAGGGATGTGATCTTTCCTTACGCCAACCCGCCGAGCCACCCCAAAGATTGGAATATGACGTGGTTTTACTGTCAAGACATCTCTCCAGCTGGTGAAAATCCTCTGCCCAGCTTTCGTGCTCTTCGTCTTGGGCCCAACCATCATTTGCCTGACAAGATTACAGCCGCCGAGCATAAATCCCTTGCCCCCACTTTGGCTAAGATCAAGGCTCTTCTGGGGAACGGGCTAACAGGCATCGACCTGGTCCGGGTTTGGCTCACCTGGCGGGTTATTCCGTTGAGCTGCCGCACCGGCTTAATGTGCGAGTATACGGGCGCAAAGAATGACCCTCTAAGACACAACCCTGATGACCTGCCTGAGGATGTCGTTTATGATATGACCAAGTCTCTTTTAGACGAGAGCCTGGCTGACTGTGGGAAGGTGGCCTTAGCCCCCTTCTGCAAAGCAAACCCGGATCCAAAGGTAAGCCGCCCATATGAAATAATTACCGTACTTTTTTGATGTCTCACCCATACTTATACATATGTTAATGTTTGCAGGCGGGTGATAAATTCTGGAAGGTCCAATATGACCATGAGGCTGCTAAGAGAGCCAGGAAGGAGAAGAAAGCCGCCAGGAAAGAGGCTGCCAAAAAGAAAGGAAAAAAAGGCCACCGCCTCTGACCTCCTTCGACTAGCAGACTCTTCTGAGTCAGAGGTAGCCCTTGACTCCCTTGGCTCATTTTTTAATCATCTTATTGACACTGATTATCAGCAGGAAGACACAGGAGCAAGCCGTAACAAGGCGGACGAGGTAACTATCCTTTCCTTCGACTCCGAGCCTTTGCCAAGACAGAAAATCCGCAGAGTGACCCGGAAAGTAAGGTTTTTCCCATCCTTTAGCTCATCACGATCGTCCATTTCTATTGAAGCGGAAGATTCATGAGAGTCGGAGGCAGACTCGGACCAGCAAGGATGCGGAGCTCTCCTCCGGCTTATCAAACACTCCAAGGAAGCGCCGGAAAGAGGTCACTTCTGTTTTAACTACCTTTTATCCCTTGGAGGGTTATACTCGCCAACCGCTCAATTCTTTTGACTCGGATTACCAGGACACTTCCCCTTCCTCCGGCGACTCAATGCAATCCAACCTTCCGGCTTTCAAGACTGCTCCAGGGTATAATAATGTGCTTATCTTGTTTTTACTTTAACCCCTTGCATTGTATTAACCTTTATTTCTGACACAGTGGACAAGCCAAACCCAGCAAACGGGTTAAGATGAGCAAGCCAACTGAAGATACAGTCGTGACCGAGCCGGTTCCTGAAACAGCTGTGCCAGACTTGTCAACTCATGAGCTGCCATCTGAGCCAGCTCAAGACTTACCAATTCCCACTCCTGACCTGCCCGCGGAACGAGCCGCAAGTGAACCAGAAAAATCCAAAAGCCCCTAACCCGGTCAGGACTGATGACCCTCAAAACACTGATGTTGAGATCACCAGAACCGGCTTTGTTGAGCTAGAAGACCGACTGTACTAGCCAAGTGCCCCGCCAAGGAAAAACTTCTGGACCAACGCCGGGTCAAGCTTGATGTTGCAAATTATGCTCACATGAGTATTGGAGACATCTTTTCTGGCTACATGAGCCAAGTGCACAGCAGTCGGAACCTTGAAATTGATATGGTGAAGCAAATGCACCAAAAATTCGAGGTACCACCCTTTTTTTGCATTCATTTATCTGTACTATGCCAGCCCCCAAGTCTATTGCTTATGATTAATATGCTGTAGACTTAACAACAAATTTAGTGACATTAGTAGCATAAATGGATAAAATATGAAAGAAATCCGGCTTACTCTGTAGTCCCCAAGGGGCGGCTTAACCAACATGGTTGAGCCGGTTCTTAAAATATAGAAAAAACACTTACATAGCTTTGATCAGCAATATGCATTAGCCCCCAAGTGCCAAGTATTATTGCTTGCAAAATGCTTGGGACTTACTGTTATGAACCGCCAGGTTATGAACCGCCACTGAAAATAGAATTTCTTCGGTAAACATTAGCCCCCAAGTGCCAAGCATTGTTGCTTGCAAAAGGCTTGGGACTTTAACATTGGACTAAAATTGGCTTGATTTTGACCCATATAGGCCTCCACCAGTCAACTCGAATATGAGGTGACTGATCTGAAGAATCGCCTCGAGACCCAAGAGACAGAAGTCCAAAAGGCCAAAACCAAATTCAAATTCAGCATTTTTGAGCAAGAAAAAATGAAGAAACAATTTGAAACTGAAAAGAAAGCCTGGGCTGATGAGAAAACTGCATTGATCAGCCGGGCTGACAAGGCAGAGGCAGCTCTGGAAGAAGCAACCGGTGAGCTAACCGGCTTAAAGCGCCATATCTCTCAAATGGTCTCGGCGATCTTTGGTAAGTCGCCCTGCAAGCATTTAAACATTTGATCTTTTTAGTTGATCATAAAATTTTGAATTGACTCACCGGATCATGTTTATGCAGGCCCCAAAAGCTCCAGTTTGAACCAAGACATGCTGATCAAACTGAAGACAGTATATACACTGGTGGAGCAATTGTACACCGGGTCTCAACGCGCATTAGCCACGGTGGCTTTATCAAATGAAGTGCCTACCCTCCTGGTAGAGGTTTTAAAGAAACTGTCCTGGTAGAGGTTTTAAAGAAACTGTCCGTGCCACCCCCAACGGTTCAATGAACTGAGACGGTCAGCTGGAAGAGCCGGAGCGGTAAATGCTTTAAGCCGGGCCAAAGCTTGGTTACCAGAATTAGACCCGGCCGATATTGCCACCGGCTACCCAAGCTTGAAGGAAGATGGCACTTCTTTTGAAGAGGCAGATTTCACCGCTTGCGTAAAGGAGATACGCCACGTGGCTATCTTGATAGCAAACGAGGTGAATCTTACCAAGTACCAGGCGGGTTATGATGAAGAGAACTGGAGAATTCCAACGCCTCACTATGAAGTGAGCAGTCTGATTCCCCCACTCCGTAAGCATACCTTCGCCCCTGAAGTTGACCCGGCCAGCCTAGTTGATGATGAAGCTGAATTTGAAGCTTTGAACAACATTGCCTGGTCATCGTCAACCTTCCAGGAAAGGGAGCAAGGCGAAGACGCGGAGAGGGCTAACCCGGATGCTTCAGGCCAATCATGAAGGCTAACCTGTCGTGGCGGCTTACGCCTGTGATGTACTAAAAAACAATATGAATCATTTGGACTCAGGGAGTCATGTAATAGAATAGAATTAACTTTAGTTTGGCCGTGCCATCATGCACATTTTAATGCTTAATGTCATTAAGCCGCCATGTTATATATCCACCCGTGTTACTTTTCATCTGCTTACCGTATGCTTGAACAGACCTGTTAACTGTCCTACATATTGAAACAGACCACAAGATCCCTTGGTGGCTTACCGCTAAGCGGGTGAAGATAACTTAATATAAAAGAACCACAGATAAAGTTGTTATAAAAAACACAACAACATCTATGATAGTTTAAATTTGCACCACCGGCTCATATGACCCGGTCAGTAAGGGTGAAAACCCAGTCGACACCCTAAATTTCAAAGATATAAGGATGCTCATATATTGGTGACTCATCAGTCAATATTAAGCTGGGTTAAAAATAACCACACTTATACTTTGTAGACCTCAGAAAAAATCTCAAGTAAAATAAAAGGTGCTTTCCAAAGAAAAACTTTAAATCAAAATAGAATATAAAAAATTTCAAGGCTGCTGATTCGAATACGATCAGTAAACCGTTCCAAAGGGGTTAAGCTAGGATTCAAATACGATCATGTAGCCCCCAGTGGCTTTGGCATTGCGCCGATCAAGAGGGTACCGACAACTGTGTTCTCTTTGGTTCGAATACGACCTATGTTTGAACAGGAAGCCCCCTAATGACCTTGAGAGTTTTTTAATGACTCTGATTCAAATACGATCAAAGTCGGTTCCCAAAAGGGGTTAGGCTATGATTCGAATACGATCAAGAAGCCCCTTAGTGAGCTCGGCAGTGTGCCAATGAAAAGGGTACCGACAACTATGTTCTCTTTGGTTCGAATACGACCTATGTTTGAACAGGAAGCCCCCTAGTGATCATAATTTTTAACGACTAGATTCGAATACGATCGTAAGCCGGATCAAGTTGGTTAAGCCGTGTCAAAATATGATCAGCCCCCAAGTGATCATGTTAGATAATAATGATAATAACAATGAAAAATTTACCTTTTGAGGAAGGAAAAAAGGACAGAGGTCCTGCTTTATTATTTATCATAATATATACATTGTTAAAATATGTACATCAAGAGAGCCGATGGCTCAAGTGTAGTAAGGCTGAAGATGAGCGATATTGCACGGCCGGCGGGTCTCCTCCTTCGACTTACGTGAGTCTTTGTGCTCTCGAACATCGATAAGGTAATATGACCCATTGTTCAAGTTCTTGCTGACCAAAAATGGCCCTTCCCAAGGTGGGGATAACTTATGAGCATCAGTTTGATCCTGGATGAGCCGGAGCACTAAATCACCTTCCTGAAAGGTTCTGGATTTAACCTGGCGGCTGTGATAGTGGCGCAAGTCCTGTTGGTAAATCGCTGAACGAGCTTCTGCCAAGTCCCGCTGTTCATCTAACAGGTCAAGAGCATCCTGGCGCGCATGTTCATTGTCTGCCTCCACATAAGCCGCCACACGAGGTGAATCATGACGGATGTCACTAGGGAGAGCTGCCTCAGCTCCGTAGACCATGAAGAAGGGCGTATAACCCGTAGATCTGTTAGGAGTAGTGTTGATGCTCCATAACACAGAGGGTAACTCCTCAACCTAACAACCCGGCGTCCGCTGCAGGGGGACCAAAAGCCGGGGCTTAATGCCTTTCAAGATCTCCTGATTGGCTCTCTCGGCTTGACCATTGGACTGGGGGTGAGCCATTGATGAAAGATCAAGCCGAATATGCTCATGTTGACAAAATTCTTCCATGGCGCCTTTAGATAGATTAGTTCCATTATCAGTTATAATGCTGTGTGGAAACCCAAAGCGAAATATCACCTTCTTCATGAATTGAACCGCCGTAGCTGCATCACACTTACTGACTCGCTCTGCCTCAATCCACTTTGTAAATTTATCAACTGCCACCAAGAGGTGGGTCTTTTTATCCTTGGACCTTTTGAAAGGCCAACCATGTCAAGCCCCCAGACTGCAAACGGCCAAGTAATTGGAATCATCCTCAATTCTTGAGCCGGCACATGAGCCCGTCTTGAGAACTCCTGACAACCGTCACATTTACTGACCAGATCCTCCGCATCAGCATGAGCCATTAGCCAATAAAACCCATGACGAAAAGCCTTGGACACAAGGGATTTTAACCCGGCGTGATGACCACAATCCCCTTCATGCATCTCACGTAGAATTTCTTGGCCTTCTTCAGGGGAGACGCAACGCTGAAACGCCCCTGTAACACTGCAATGATCCAACTCACCATTGACAATTGTCATTCACTTAGACCGGCGGGTTATCTGCCTGGCCAAGGTTTCGTCCTCAGGCAACTCACCCCGGGTCAAGTAAGACAAATATGGCAGTGTACAATCTGGGATAATATGAATAGCCGCCACAAATTGTGCTTCCAGGTCAGGAACAACCAAATCTTCCTCTGTAGGTAACTTGACAGAAGGGTTATGCAAAATATCCAAGAAAGTATTAGGCGGCACCGACTTACGTTGAGAGCCCAGTCGGCTCAAGGCATCAGCCGCCCCGTTCTTTCTGCGATCAATGTGCTCCACTTGGTAACCCTTGAAGTGTCCAGCAATGGAGTCAACTTCACATTGGTAAGTGATACGTCTCCAACGTATCTATAATTTTTGATTGTTCCATGCTATTATATTACCCCTTTTGGATGTTTATGGGCTTTATTTCACACATTTATATCATTTTTGGGACTAACCTACTAACCGAAGGCCCAGCCTGTATTGCTATTTTTTTGCCGATTTCAGTATTTCGAAGAAAAGGAATATCAAATGGAGTCCAAACGGAATGAAACCTTCGGGAGCGTGATTTTTGGAACGAACGTGATCCGGAGAACTTGGAGTGCAAGTCAAGAAGCAAACGAGGCGGCCAGGAGATAGGAGGGCGCGCCCACTCCTCCTGGGCGCGCCCCCTGTCTCCTGGGCCCCACGAGCGGCCACCAATGTACTTCTTCCTCCTATATATACCTACGTACCCCGAAAACATCCAGGGAGCAACCGAAACACAATTTCCACCGTCGTAACCTTCTGTATCCGCGAGATCCCATCTTGGAGCCTTCGCCGGTGCTCCATGGAGGGGGAATCAACCATGGAGGGCTTCTACATCAACACCATAGCCCCTCTGATGAGTTGTGAGTAGTTTATCACAGACCTTCGGGTCCATAGTTATTAGCTAGATGGCTTCTTCTCTCTTTTTGGATCTCAATACAATGTTCTTCCCCTCTCTTGTGGAGATCTATTCAATGTAAACTCTTTTTGCGGTGTGTTTGTCAAGATCCGATGAATTGTGGGTTTATGATCAAGTTTATCTATGAGAAATATTTGAATCTTCTCTGAATTCTTTTATGTATGATTGAGTTATCTTTGCAAGTCTCTTCGAATTATCAGTTTGGTTTGGCCTACTAGATTGATCTTTCTTGCCATGGGAGAAGTTCTTAGCTTTGGGTACAATCTTGCGGTGTCCTTACCCACTGATAGAAAGGGTTGCAAGGCATGTATTGTATTGTTGCCATCGAGGATAAAAAGATGGGGTTTATATCATATTGCATGAGTTTATCCCTCTACATCATGTCATCTTTCTTAATGCGTTACTCTGTTCTTATGAACTTAATACTCTAGATGCATGCTGGATAGCGGTCGATGTGTGGAGTAATAGTAGTAGATGCAGGCAGGAGTCGGTCTACTTGTCATGGACGTGATGCCTATATACATGATCATGCCTAGATAATCTCATAATTATTCGCTTTTCTATCAATTGCTCGACAGTAATTTGTTCACCCACCGTAATACTTATACTATCTTGAGAGAAACCACTAGTGAAACCTATGGCCCCCGGGTCTATCTTTTATCATATTAGCTTTCAATCTACTTTTATTTGCATCTTTACTTTTTGCATCTATATTATAAAATACCAAAAATATATTTATCTTATCATACTATCTCTACCAGAGCTCACTTTCACAAGTGGCCGTGAAGGGATTGACAACCCCTTTATGCGTTGGTTGTGAGTTCTTTGTTTGTTTGTGTAGGTGCGTGGGACTTTTGAGGAGCCTCCTACTGGATTGATACCTTGGTTCTCAAAAACTGAGGGAAATACTTACGCTACTATTGCTGCATTACCCTTTCCTCTTTAAGGAAAACCAACGCAAGCTCAAGACGTAGCAAGAAGGATTTCTGGCACCGTTGCCGGGGAGGTCTTCGCTCAAGTAAAGACATACCAATTACCCATCACAAACTCATCTCCCTTGCATTTACATTATTTGCCATTTGCCTCTCGTTTCCCTCTCCCCCACTTCACCCTTGCCGTTTTATTCTTCCTCTCTTTCCCAATCTCTTCTCTCTTTTGCTTGCCCTTTCGTTTGCTCGTTTGGTTGGAATAGATGCTTATTTATTGCTAAACAGAACCTAAGATCTATGGATCCTCATCCGTTTGCTAATCTTTTTAAGAGATCCAATTATGATGAACCAATTGCTAGTAAGTTTTGTGCACTAGATTATCTTTATAAAGCTTCACTTGAAATTTGTGAATATGAAAATTATGATGAAGAAATTTATGAAGAGATTCATGATAACTCTTTGAATAAAAAGCATGATTGCAATGATTTTACTATAAATTCTCTTGATGTCAATTGTGCTAATAATATGCAAAACCCTAAGATTGGGGATGCTAGTTTTTCTATGTCTACTACTTGTTTCAATGATCATGATTAGGGTGATTCTTCTTATAACCTTGAAAATTTATTTAAGCCCCATGATGAATATGAGATTGATAATAGTGTTTACAATAATATTGAAAGTGGGTTTGGAAGAGTGTCAACTTTAGATCCTACATATTTGGAGTATGTTCAATCTTATGATATTTTTGATAAAAGTGGGTTCGGAAAGGTCATGACTTTAGTTAATGTTAATCCCACTATCTTGGAAGAGTGTCAACTTGGCATGCATGTGGATCATGTTGAG
The DNA here is from genome assembly GCF_002162155.2 of Triticum dicoccoides. Classification (NCBI taxonomy): domain Eukaryota; kingdom Viridiplantae; phylum Streptophyta; class Magnoliopsida; order Poales; family Poaceae; genus Triticum; species Triticum dicoccoides. Next base: position 472,217,658 of record NC_041393.1, on the reverse strand, counting down.
AATATTTTTTGTGATAGCTATTTTGTTGAATTTGCCTATTATCCTACATGTAATTATTATGAGAGAGGAAAATATGGTCGTAGAAATTTTTATCTTATTAAATTACCTCTCGTCATGTTGAGATTGCTATCGTCTCTTTCTTTTCCTTGCATATGCTAGTTTTTGCTTGCCTTGCAAATTTGTTTGCTTATAATATGCCTATGCATAGGATGTTAGACTTAGATGTGTTTGTCACGTGTTTCATGATGCTCTTTTTGTGCTTCAATTCTTGTCTTTCATGTGAGCATCATTAAAATTATCAATGCCTAGCTAGGGGCGTTAAACGATAGCGCTTGTTGGGAGGCAACCCAATATTTTTCCTTGCTGTTATTCAATAAATTTTGCATATACCTTCTGTTTAGATGTGTTTTTATGTTTTAATTAGTGTTTTTGCCAAGTAGAACCTATAGGATAACCTATGATGATAGTTGATTTGATTCTGCTGAAAAACAGAAACTTTGTGCTCACGAGAAAAAAATCAATAAATCACATGAACGTGATTTTGCATTGATTCTTTTTGCTGCTAATCAATAAACAAATTTTCCAGTACTTAATATTTTGGTATGATTTTTAGAGTTCCAGAAGTTTACGTTAGTTACAGATTGCTACAGACTATTCTGTTTTTGTCAGATTCTGTTTTTCGTGTGTTGTTTGCTTATTTTGATGCATCTATGACTAGTAAAATAGTTTATAAATCATAGAGAACTTGGAATACAGTAGGTTTAACACCAAAACAAATAAAGAATGAGTTTATTACAGTACCTTATGTGATGGTTTTGTTTTCTTTCACTAATGGAGCTTATAAGATTTCCTGTTGAGTTTTGGGTTGTGAAGTTTTCAAGTTTTGGGTAAAGCTTTGATGGACTACGGAATAAAGGGTGCAAAATCCTAAGATTGGGGATGCCCAAGGCACCCCATGATATTCAAATATAGCCAAAAGCCTAAGCTTAGGGATGCCCTGGGAAGGCATCCCCTCTTTCGTCTTCGTTCATTAGTAACTTTACTTGGAGCTATATTTTTATTTGCCACATGATATGTGTTTTGCTTTGAGCGTCGTGTATTATATTAGTCTTTGATTTTTAGTTTAACACAATCATACTTGCTGTACACACCTTTTGGGAGAAGCCCACTTGATTGAATTTATTAAAATATGCTATGTGCTTCACTTATATCTTTTGAGCTTGATAGTTTTTGCTCTAGTGCTTCACTTATATCTTTTTGAGCACGGCGGTGGCTTATTTTTATAGAAATTGCTAGTCTCTCATGCTTCACTTATATTATTTTGAGAGTCTCTTATAACAGCATGGTATTTGCTATGGTTATAAATTGGTCCTAGAATGGTAGGCATCCAAGTTGGGTATAATAAAAACTATCATAGGAAGTGAATTGGATGCTATGATCAATTTGATACTTGATAATTGTTTTGAGATATGGAGGTAGTGATATTAAAGTCATGCTAGTTGGGTGATTATGAATTTAAAGAATGGTTGTGTTGAAGTTAGCAAGTCCTGTAGCATGCACATATGGTTAAAGTTGTGTAACAAATTTGAAACATGGAGAGTACCTGGCTTGTGCATCCTTATGAGTGGCGGTCGGGGACGAGCTATGGTCTTTTCCTACCAATCTATCCCTCTAGGAGCATGCGCGTAGTGCTTGATTTTTGACGACTTCTAAATTTTTGCAATAAGTATATGAGTTCTTTTGACTAATGTTGAGTCCATGGATTATACACACTTTTACCTTTCCACCATTGCTAGCCTCTTCGGTACCGTGCATTGCCCTTTCTCACCTTGAGAGTTGGTGCAAACTTTGCTGGTGCATCCAAACCCCGTGATACGATACGCTCTATCACACATAAACCTCCTTATATCTTCCTCAAAACATCCACCATACCTACCTATTCTGGCATTTCCATAGCCATTCCGAGATATATTGCCATGCAACTTTCCACCGTTCCGTTCATCATCATCATGATATACATTACTTTTGTCATATTGCCATTGCATGATCACGTAGTTGACATCGTATTTGTGGCAAAGCCACCATGCATAATTTTTCATACATGTCACTCTTGATTCATTGCACCATCTCGGTACACCGCCAGAGGCATTCATATAGAGTCATATCTTGTTCTAGTTTCGAGTTGTAATTCATATGTTGTAATCAATGAAAGTGTGATGATCATCATTATTAGAGCATTGCCCAAAAAAAAGAAAGGCCAAAAGAAAAGAAAAGAAAGGCCAAATAAAAAAAAATAAAAAAAATAAAAAATAAAAGGGGCAATGTTACTATCTCTTTTTCCACACTTGTGCTTCAAAGTAGCACCATGTTCTTCATGTAGTGAGTCTCATATCTTGTGCCTCAAAGTAGCACCATGTTTTTCATATAGTGAGTCTCATATGTTGTCACTTTCATATACTAGTGGGAATTTTTCATTATAGAACTTGGCTTGTATATTCCTACGATGGGCTTCCTCAAATGCCCTAGGTCTTCGTGAGCAAGCAAGTTGGATGCACACCCACTTTCTTTTGTTGAGCATTCATTTGTAGCTCTAGTGCATCCGTTGCATGGCAATCCCTACTCCTCATGTTGACATCAATTGATGGGCATCTCCATAGCCCGTTGATTATCCTCATCAATGTGAGACTTTCTCTTTTTTTTGTCTTCTCCACACAATCCCCATCATGATATTCTATTCCACCCATAGTGCTATATCCATGGCTCACGCTCATGTACTACGTGAAGGTTGAATTTTTTTGAGATTATTTAAGTACGAAACAATTGCTTGGCTTGTCATCGGGGGTGTAGAATTTGGGAACATCTTTGTGTGACGAAAATGAAGCATAGCCTAACTATATGATTTTGTAGGGATGAACTTTCTTTAGCCATGTTATTTTGACAAGACATGATTGCTTTGATTAGTATGCTTGGAGTGTTACTATTTCTTTTATCAATATGAACTTTTATTTTGAATCATTTGGATCTGAACATTCATGTCACAATAAAGAAAATTACATTGAGAATTATGCTAGTAGCATTCCACATCAAAAATTCTGTTTTTATCATTTACCTACTCGAGGACGAGCAGGAATTAAGCTTGGTGATGCTTGATACGTCTCCAACATATCTATAATTTTTGATTGTTCCATGCTATTATATTACCCCTTTTGGATGTTTATGGGCTTTATTTTACACATTTATATCATTTTTGGGACTAACCAACTAACCGGAGGCCTAGCCCGTATTGCTATTTTTTCTGCCTATTTCAGTATTTCGAAAAAAAGGAAAATCAAACGGAGTCCAAACGGAATGAAACCTTCGGGGGCGTGATTTTTGGAATGAACGTGATCTGGAGAACTTGGAGTGCAAGTCAAGAAGCAAACGAGGCGGCCAGGAGATAGGAGGGCGCGCCCACCCCTCCTGGGCGCGCCCCGTGTCTCCTGGGCCCCAGGAGCGGCCACCGACGTACTTGTTCCTCCTATATATTTCTATGTACCCCGAAAACATCCAGGGAGCAACCGAAACACAATTTCCACGACCTTAACCTTCTATATCCGCGAGATCCCATCTTGAAGCCTTCACCGGCGCTCCGCCGGAGGGGGAATCGACCAGGGAGGGCTTGTACATCAACACCATAGCCCTTCCGATGAGTTGTGAGTAGTTTATCACAGACCTTCGAGTCCATAGTTATTAGCTAGATGGCTTCTTCTCTCTTTTTGGATCTCAATACATTATTCTCCCCCTCTCTTGTGGAGATCTATTCAATGTAAACTCTTTTTGCGGTGTGTTTGTCGAGAACCGATGAATTGTGGGTTTATGATCAAGTTTATCTATGAGAAATATTTGAATCTTCTCTGAATTCTTTTATGTATGATTGAGTTATCTTTGCAAGTCTCTTCGAATTATCTGTTTGGTTTGGCCTACTAGATTGATCTTTCTTGCCATGGGACAAGTGCTTAGCTTTGGGTTCAATCTTGCGGTGTCCTTACCCACTGATAGAAAGGGTTGCAAGGCACGTATTGTATTGTTGCCATCGAGGATAAAAAGATGGGGTTTATATCATATTGCATGAGTTTATCCCTCTACATCATGCCATCTTTCTTAATGCGTTACTCTGTTCTTATGAACTTAATACTCTAGATGCATGCTGGATAGCGGTCGATGTGTGGAGTAATAGTAGTAGATGCAGGCAGGAGTCGGTCTACTTGTCATGGACGTGATGCCTATATACATGTTCATGCCTAGATAATCTCATAATTATTCGTTTTTCTATCAATTGCTCGACAGTAATTTGTTCACCCACCGTAATACTTATGCTATCTTGAGAGAAGCCACTAGTGAAACCTATGGCCCTCGGGTCTATCTTTTATCATATTAGCTTTCAATCTACTTTTATTTGCATCTTTACTTTTTGCATCTATATTATAAAATACCAAAAATACATTTATCTTATCATAATATCTCTACCAGATCTCACTTTCGCAAGTGGCCGTGAAGGGATTGACAACCCCTTTATTGCGTTGGTTGCGAGTTCTTTGTTTGTTTGTGTAGGTGTGTGGGACTTTTGAGGAGCCTCCTACTGGATTGATACCTTGGTTCTCAAAAACTGAGGGAAATACTTATGCTACTATTGCTGCATCACCCTTTCCTCTTCAAGGAAAACCAACGCAAGCTCAAGATGTAGCAGTAAGCCGCCATGAGAGGATCCTTGGAATCCCACTTGCCTGATACCTGTTGAGCCACCAAATCTGAATCGCCAAAGCACCTTACCCGGCTTAGGCTCATCTCCTTAGCCATCCGAAGACCATGGAGTAAGGCTTCGTACTCAGCTGCATTGTTAGTACAGGGAAACATCAACCGTAGCACATAGCGAAACTTGTCACCTCGGGGGGAAGCTAAAACAACTCCAGCCCCCGAGCCCTCCAATTGCCTGGACCCATCAAAGTGAATAGTCCAATATGTGTTGTCTGGCTTTTCTTCAGGCATCTGCAGCTCTGTCCAATCGTTGATGAAATCCACTAGCTCTTGAGATTTGATAGCAGTGCGTGGCACATACTTTAAACCATGAGGCCCAAGTTCAATGGCCACTTGGCGACTCGTCCTGTGGCCTCTCTGTTTTGAATGATATCCCCCAAAGGCGCAGAACTAACCACAGTGATGGGGTGGCCCAGGAAGTATTGCTTAAGCTTCCGGCTTGCCATGAACACCCCATAAACGAGCTTCTGCCAATGCGGATACCGCTGCTTGGACTCAATAAGTACCTCACTGATGTAATAAACCGGCCACTGAACCGGGTGTTCCTTGCCAGCCTCCTTGCGCTCCACCACAATGGCCACGCTAACAGCACGTGTGTTAGCAGCCACATATAACAATAAAGGCTCTTGATCAATGGGAGCAGCAAGAACCGGCAGCTCAGCCAGCTGTCTCTTCAAATCTTCAAAGGCAGCGTTGGCAGCGTCACTCGAGACGAAGTTATCTGTCTTCTTCATCATCTGATATAGCGGTATAGCCTTCTCTCCTAACCGGCTTATGAACCGGCTTAAAGCTGCGATACGACCCACCAAACGCTGAACATCATTGATACACGCCGGTTTAGCCAGAGAGGTGATGCCCATGATCTTCTCTGGGTTAGCCTCGATGCCCCTGTTAGAGACCAGAAAGCCCAAAAGCTTGCCCGCAGGCACACCAAAAACACATTTGGCCGGGTTAAGCATCATCTTGTAGACCCGAAGATTGTCAAAGGTTTCCTTCAGATCACCTATCAAGGTCTCCTTCTCTCTGGATTTCACCACTATGTCATCCACATAAGCATGAACATTGCACCCAATTTGATTATGAAGACAATTCTGCACACACCGGTGGTAAGTCGCCTGGGCACTCTTGAGCCCAAAAGGCATTGATACATAGCAGAAGGCTCCAAATGGAGTAATGAACACCGTCTTCTCCTGGTCCTTAACTTCCATCTTGATCTGATGATAACCAGAGTAAGCATCCAAAAAGCTCAAACGCTCACAACCCGCCGTAGCATCAATGACTTGATCGATACGGGGGAGAGCAAAGGGATTAGCCGGACATGCCTTGTTTAGATCCATGTAATCTACGCACATACGCCAGGTGCCGTTCTTTTTTAGCAGAAGCACCGGGTTAGCCAGCCACTTTGGATGAAAAACTTCAATAATGAACCCAACCGCCAAGAGCCGGGCTTCTTCCTCACCAATGGCCTTGCGCCGTTCCTCATTGAACCGCCGAAGAAATTGTTTGACCGGCTTAACTTTTGGATCAATATTGCGAGTGTGCTCAGCGAGTTCTCTCGGTACACCTGGCATGTCAGAAGGTTTCCATGCAAAGATGTCCCGGTTCTCACGGATGAACTCGATGAGCGCGCTTTCCTATTTGGAATCCAAATTAGCACTGATACTGAACTACTTGGATGAATCACCTGGAACAAAGTCAACAAGCTTAGTATCATCGGCCGACTTAAACTTCATGACCGACTCATGCTCTGTGGTTGGCTTTTTCAAAGATGTCATATCCGCCGGATCAATATTGTCCTTGTAAAACTTCAACTCTTCTGCTGCACAGACCGACTCAGCATAAGCCACATCGCCTTCTTCACATTCCATGGCTACCCTCCGACTTCCATGAACCGTGATGGTTCCTTTATGACCCGGCATCTTGAGCTACAAATATACATAACACGGCCGTGCCATGAACTTGGCATAAGCCGGCCGCCCGAACAAAGCATGATATGGGCTTCTAATCTTGACCACTTCAAACATCAATTTCTCGGCCCCGGAGTCATATTCATCTCCAAAGGCGACCTCTAGTTCGATCTTACCAACTGGATACGCCGACTTACCAGGCACGACGCAATGGAAAACAGTGTTGGACTGCTTAAGGTTTTTATCAGTTAATCCCATGCGATGGAAGGTCTCATAATAGAGGATGTTGATGCTGCTGCCCCCATACATGAGTACCTTAGTGAATTTATATCCACCAACCTGAGGAGACACCACCAAGGCTAGGTGACCCAGATTATCAACCCGGGGAGGGTGATCTTCCCTACTCCATAGAATAGGCTGCTCAGATCATCTCAAATAACGAGGAACAGTCGGCTCGACAACATTCACAACCCTCTTATGAAGCTTCTGGTTTCGTTTGCACAAACTGGTGGTAAACACATGATACTGCCCACTATTCAGCTGCTTTGGATGGCTCTGGTATCCACCTTGCTGTTGTTGCTGCTGCTGACCACCCTGGCCAGATTGCTGGTTATACCCACCGTGATTGCCTTGAGAATTTTGAAAGTTGGAATTTGAACTGCCACCCGGGCCATGAAAGCCGCCGCCACCTGAGCCGCCGCCCTGCCCATTATTACTATCAAACATGTTGGAATTTTTGAAGGCCTTCATGATCGTACAGTCTTTCCATAGATGAGTAGCCGGCTTCTCCCAAGTGACGTGCTTTGGACAAGGCTCATTCAACAACTGCTCAAGTGTAGGGCCTGACCCGCCAGACCGGGGTGGTGGTCTCCCCTTACGCTGTTGGTTTTGACCCTGTGCATTAGTGTTAGCCACAAACTCCAAACTACCATCAGCCTTATGTTTATTACTTCCTTGATTTGTCGGGTTCTGCTGAGGGCCCTTGCCATTGCCGTTCTTCTTTCCCTTCCCTGCCCTTTCTTTGTCAGACTCGGGATCCTTGGTACTATCAGAATCGGCGTACTTGACCAAAGCTGCCATCAGTGTACCCATATCATTACAATCACACTTGAGCCGCCCTAGCTTTTGTTTCAGAGGCAAAAAACGACATTTTTTCTCCAACATTAAAACTGCAGACCCGGCATCCATCTTATCAGATGAATGTATTATGGCCTTAACCCGGCGCACCCAATGGGTTGTAGACTCGCCCTCCTCCTGCTTGCAATTCGTCAAATCCACGATTGACATGGGCTGCTTGCATGTATCCTTAAAATTATGGATGAACCGGGCCTTTAGCTCCGCCCATGAACTGATTAAATTAGGTGGTAGGCCTTTCAACCAAGTGCGGGCGGTACCATCCAACATCATGGTAAAATACTTGGCCATCGTAGCATCACTGACCTCCAATAACTCCATAGCCATCTCGTAACTCTCAATCCATGCCCCGGGCTGTAAGTCGGCCGTGTAATTTGGCACTTTCCTAGGTCCCTTAAAATCCCTGGGCAAGCGCTCGTTACGCAGAGCCGGTACTAGACAGGGAACACCTCCGGTCCTGGTAGCCACACCTGCCTCGATGGAAGTCGTCGGGTGAACCGGATACGACTGGTAAGCCGTCAGCTGAGCCGCCTGCTCAGCCGCCCACTCAGCCTCTTGACGGATTCTATCTTGATCTACCAAGTTAAAGGCTCCATGGCACGCCGGGTCATGCCCGCCTGGCTGGTTACGATGCCGGGTGTTGCTTGAGACAGCTGCCAAGTCCATGTGCCTGCTATAACTCGGGCTTCGGCTTGGACGAGGGGTTGAGTCGATCCTGTCCCGGCTGTAGGAGTACGCCTCCTGTTGTGCTAAGGCCGTCTGAAGAAGTTCTCTCACCCAGCGGGTTTCAACCACCGCCGAAGAATCGCCATCAACTGGGAGAGCCACCAGTCAAGCCACCGCCACGATCATGTTCTCCAACGGGTTAGAATAGTGACCCGGAGGTGTTGGTACATACTGAGGTGGAGCAGTATTCACGCGGGGAGGCCCCATCACCTGTGGCTGAACCGGCGCCCCGACCCCGGGCGTCGCAACCCGGTCTGCCTCAATACGCGGGGAGAGCCACAACGGGTTACTGGGCCCTGCGCCAGGTGTGTGAAAGAGGTTTCGAGGATCATAAACCCGAGGGAGCCGAGAATGAGTCTTCTAATATCTTCTCCTCATGACCTCATTAGATGCGTTCTGATCCCGCATGAGCCAGAAAGTCTGTGCCTGAATCCGCTGAGCCTGAGCATCCAAAGTCGTCCGCTCTGCGGTTATCCTGACATCTTCCGCTACTAAGTCTTCCTTGGCCTGTACCATATCCAATTTTAACTGTGCTACTTCCGCATCATGTGGAGCTTGATCCGCCGGATTGACCATGGCGGTTAATAGAGCGATTAGCTTATCTGTGAGATCCATCAACACCTGAGTCGGCGAGCGCACATGGCCTCCTACCCCGGCTGCTACTGATCCGGAGGTCATGGCTGCCGCAGTTGTGGAGTATTGGATAGGTTGTGTGCCGGCCATGAAGATTCCGACCCTGCTCGGCGGCTCGAGGCAATCCGGAATACTGCTGCCATCGGAATAGCCCCCAAGCCCGCCGTCTTGTAGTTGATACAATGAATTTGTCTCACCTGTGGATGACTCGCCATCAGAGTAGATGGCTGTCTCACTGTTAGATGCAGATCCTTCCGAGAGCCCTCCGCGGATGCATCCCATGAAGGCACGCTTCACCGCAGGCGGAGCCCGGGCGGGTCTCGCACACTAAGCCGTCTCGACGAGGTCGGTACGGATGTCCGGCTCAGGGCCCGGCTCGCGGATCTTGCGATGAAGACGTGAATTCCACTGAAGGTGACCCGGTACCCATACTCAATTGAGCCGGCATCGGGGCCCCAGCCCACGTCGTCGATGTAGAGCTTGCCGCGACGACTCTTGGTCATCTGGTCCATAGTGTATCCCTTGAGCCCTTCAAAGCTGCCCTTCAAGAACTCAAATCCACCATGTGCTGGCCCCATGGTGGGCGCCAACTATCATGGAATTGTCACGGCAGATGTCCTTGTGAAAGGACTTAGTCGTGAGGCCATCGGAACTAGGAAGCTTAAAGGGGTTAATCGGGACAAAGGACACGAGGTTTATACTGGTTCGGCCCCTTACGGTGAAGGTAAAAGCCTACGATCCAGTTTTGAGTGGGATTGCTTATGTCTCGATAACCAGGGAGCAAATCGCTTGACCTAGCTCTCGAGTTGATGTTACTTGCCCTGAACCGCCGCCGGGTCGTCCCTTTATATACAGAGGTCGACGCCCAGCGGCTCTACAGAGTCCCAGCCAGCTCATAAACAATGTCCGGCTCAGTCTCTTAACTATTCTTTCCTTACAATACAAGTCACACATACATGGCGGTTTATCACTACGGGCCTTAAGTTGCCTCTGGGCTTTGGGCCCTTAACTGAACCGCCATCTCCATCCTGGGTCTTGGGCTTCAAGAATATTTGTAAGTATAACCCGGCCCCTCCTGGGCGGGTCATACCAATAGTTATATCCCCAACAGTGATCCTCTCCTCAGAGCCATCTGGAGCCTCAGGCCAACCTGTCTCATAATAGCCTTGTCACGGCGACGAGCCATCTTGGCCTCCTTGTGAGCCTTGTACTGGCCCTTGGCCTGAAGGCAGAACATACGCTTCATCTTCTCCTTGAGTTTCTTCGCCCAAGAGGGCTCCTCAGATGGGGGCACACACTCCGGCCCATCATCATCCTCCTCCTCATCATCAGATAGGACAATCTCTTGCACTAGAGGTGCCAGAGTAGACGAACTCCACTTCTCCTTCTAACGCAGCTCGATAGTGTCATGAGACACCAAGTTGTCTGTGACAAGCTCCTCATCTGGAAACTTGGCTGCCCAAGTGTCCTCGATAAGCTGCATAAGATAGGGCCCATAGATGATGCACTTGCGCTCCATGACAGCAGAGTGAAGCTCAAACCACATTACATGTGACACATCCAGCACCTGCTGAGAGCCCTGATGTTCTTGACAGAACAAAAGCATGTCAACAAGGTAAGAGTGCACCTGATCCAAGTTGCCAATCCGAGGGAACATGAAGTTCCGGAAGATCCGATGCATGATGTCTAGAAAGGGCCATAGCTCATAAGTAACCTTTCCAGTCTCAGACACCTTCATGGTAGAATAGGGCCAAAGCTTTTCCTTGTGAGTAGCGGCAATCTCCTTATGAGGGCGAAACCCAAGTGGGGTCTGGGCACCCTCATCATTGTACGTCAAGCTGACCATGAAGTCCTTCCATGGTGCGGACAGACGACGACCATGGGTCATCCAAGACAGAGTACGGGCCTGATCATGCCCAAAGTGAACGGTGGCAAAGAACTGGGCCACGAGGTCGGCATCAAAGTCTTTGTTGAAGGTAATGATCCTCTTGATGTCCAACTCCTCACACCTCTGCAGAGCATTCCCAAAGTATGGCAGGTCCTCCTCCATGTGTGTGAGATCGATAGACTTGACCTTCACAAACAAGTTCTTCTTTTGCTTCAAGACATCGTGGTAGATTGACTGTTGAAATCTATTCCAGAATAGACGCCTCTGAAGAGCAGGCTCTTGAGCCACATGATAGGGATTGTGCTTCCTCGTGGTGCAAAACTCCATGGCAGACATCTAATTAGCAGGCTTGCGCCCAGCGGAGGTCTTCGATGTTGGTACCTTGGCCTTGCGCTTTAGCGGCTCAGAAGAGACACCCTCACCACCACCACCAGCAGACTCTGGAACATATGACGAGCGATAGCGCTTGGAACCTATTGCACGGTCTGGATTCTTGCAGTGAGCCTGATGCCCAGAGCTACTACCACCTGAAAGCACACACACACAAAGACCACAAAAGCAAGAGAGCATAAGTCGGGGAAAGACGAAAACCAAAAAAAAAGAATCAGGTATAGAAACAGGAGCAATGGCATCTCAGGGCAGTAGTACCGTGCACTAGAGCAGTAGTACCGCTGATAGGCAGTACTGCCGCTTCCTACAGTCGCTGGAAAAACAGGGGAGGGCAGCGAGTTGAGCGGCGGTGGAGCAGAAGTAGGAGCGGTAGTACCGCCGATGGGCGGTACTACCGCGCCCTACTGCCGGCCCTACTACCGCCCCCTGCGTGGTCTTTTACGAAAACCTGACACGAAAAAGTCGAGACCACAACAGGGGTGGTAGTACCAGCGACACTAACAAGCAGTACTAACATCGATAGGCGGTACTACCGCCCTGGCCATAGTACTACTGCTTAGCACAAGGCACCCCTTGTTTTGCACAACACGGAAACTCCAACAGGCAGGAAGAAAGCATGGGCCCAAGGAAAATGTGTACATGATGATTCCACCTATACTCTTTCAAAACAGATCCCCTCTTGATTGTACGCTAATCCCTATGAATCAATTCCACCGAAAAGAAACGAAGGAAAATAATCCGTCTAAAGTGAAGTCCTCGAGGGGTAACAATCGCAAAGTGCACTTATATTAGATCACCTGAAACACTTAGTGCACATGATTAGTCCGCAAACATATTGTCATCAATCACCAAAACACTTAGAGCGATATACCTTTTGATCCACCGCTTTACCATTGGGATCAATGTCAAGTTGGCATTTGACAGGCATTGGAGTGGAGGCCGGCTTGACATCACTTAGCTTGAATCTCTTGAGCATGTCTTGAGTGTATTTGGCTTGGTGGATGAAGGTTCCTTCTCTTCTTTGCTTGATATCGAACCCGAGAAAGAACTTCAACTCTCCCATCATAGACATTTTGAACTTTGAGGTCATGAGAGCGGCAAATTCATCATTGAAAGCTTTGTTTGGGGAACCAAAGATAATATCATCAACATATAGTTGGCACACAAACAACTCCCCTTTGACCTTCTTAGTAAAAAGAGTGGGGTCAATTTTCCCAATTTCGAAGCCACGATCTTGTAACAACTCAGTAAGATGCTCATACCACGCATGTGGGGCTTGTTTAAGGCCATAGAGCACCTTGTTGAGTTGGTACACATGATCAAGGAAATAGGGATCCTCGAACCCCGGGGGTTGTTTGACATATACCAACTCATCAATTGGACCATTAAGAAAAGCACTCTTCACATCCATTTTTTATAACTTAAAATTATGATGAGAAGCATAAGCAAACAACAAACAAATAGATTCAAGGCGAGCAACGGGAGCAAAGGTTTCACTGTAGTCGATACCTCGACTTGGGAGTAGCCTTGTGCCACCAAACGAGCCTTGTTGTGAACAATGATCCCATGAGCATCTTGCTTGTTCTTGAATATCCACTTGGTTCCAATGACATTATGATTCCCGATTGGCCTTGGCACTAATTTCCACACTCGGTTATGCTCGAAGTTGTTGAGTTCTTCATGCATGGCATTGAGCCAATCCGGGTCCTCGAGCGCCTCATAGACCTTTTGGGGTTCAACCCAAGAAACAAACGCGTGATGTTCACAATAGTTTGCTAATTGTCTATGAGTTCTTACCCCCTTTCTTAGGCTTCCAATCACATTCTCCATGAGATGAACTTTGGTGGTGAGCTTGGAAGCGATCTTCTGGGCACGACGCTCTAATTCCTCCTCAGATGTGAAAAGAGGAGGGGTAACTTGATCATCTTGAGCGACGTCTTGAGCTTGTTCTTGATCTTGAGGTTGCTCTTGATCTTGAACTTGCTCGAAAGGGAGAACTTGACCTTGGGCATCACTTGGTGGTTCATCATCATCTTGAGGTTGATCTTTCCCTTGATCTTGTTCACGAGGTTGAGGACCTTCACTTTATTCTTCGAAAGCGTGCGGGTCTTGGGTTTGTGATGGCTTCACTTGAATGGATAATTGTCCTTCTCCTTCAGCCACAAGGGGTTCCTCAATGGGTAGTGTCGGTGTCAAAACCGGCGGATCTCGGGTAGGGGGTCCCGAACTGTGCGTCTAGGCGGATGGTAACAGGAGACAAGGGACACGATGTTTTACCCAGGTTCGGGCCCTCTTGATGGAGGTAAAACCCTATGTCCTGCTTGATTAATATTGATGATGTGTGTTACAAGAGTGGATTTACCACGAGATCAAGGAGGCTAAACCCTAGAAGCTAGCCTATGGTATGATTGTTGTTCGTCCTATGGACTAAAGCCATCCAGTTTATATAGACACCAGAGAGGGCTAGGGTTACACAAAGTCGGTTACAATGGTAGGAAATCTACATATCCGTATCTCCAAGCTTGCCTTCCACGCCAAGGAAAGTCCCATCCGGACACGGGACGAAGTCTTCAATCTTGTATCTTCATAGTCTTGGAGTCCGGCCGATGATGATAGTTCGGCTATCCGGACACCCCCTAGTCCGGAACTCCCTCAGTAGCCCCTGAACCAGGCTTCAATGATGACGAGTCCGGCGCGCATGTTGTCTTCAGCATTGCAAGGCGGGTTCTTCCTCCGAATAATTTATAGAAGATTGTGAACATCAGGATAGTGTCCGGCTCTGCAAAAATAAATTCCACGTACCACCGTAGAGAGAATAATATTACACAAGTTCAATCTGCTGACATATTTTGTGGCATGACGTCATACCACTACCAAGCCTTTACTCGAATTGTTTTTATTGTTCCACCTCCGCGCGTTTAGCGAAGCGGTTTCCTTGGCACGTCTTGTCGAAGCAGAGATCGTGTTCCCCTTATTCCGGTATTCCCATCAATACGGACGTGGGTAACCCAACCGCGCCCGTTGCCATGCCCCCTCCATCGAAGGCGGGTTCCAAACGGTCACGGGACGACTCTTGGTATTCTCCCTCTTTATAATGAGACCAAGGCCCGTTCTTTTCCTTCAATCCTCTATCGAATCCGCCCCTCGCCTCGAGTTCCAACACCCAGAGCTCCATATTCGGGTACCTTCGATCTTCGACAATGTTCGGCCCCTACCTACGAGGCCGGTGGATGCCCTCCTCCATCACGGAAGAGGACGTGCTAAAGCTAAGAGACACCAGGTACTTAATCTATGAGATTTCGCATAGGTTGCCTGCCCGAGGGCAAGTTTTTCCTACTCCCGAGTTTGGCGAGAGCGTCGTGTTCGTGTCTCACCTCCGTCGGGGTTTAGGCTTCCCGACGGATCCCTTCATGAGGGGGCTCATGTTTTACTATGGGCTGGAATTTCATGACTTGGCTCTGGAGTCTATCCTCCACATCTCATCATTCATTGTCGTCTGCAAAGCCTTCCTCCGCACTACCCCTCACTTCGGCTTGTGGCTCAAAACCTTCAACGTGGAGCCGAAGATGATTGAGGGGCGTCAGGCAGAGTGCGGCGGGGCGGTTATAAGTAAGAGGGCCGATGCTCCATGGCCCGAGGGCTCTTTTCAGGAGGAGCTCGGCTTGTGGCAACAGGAGTGGTTCTATATCATCGCTCCCAGGGGCAGCAGGCAGAGGCTGCCGCCCGTCTTCCGCACGGGCCCTCCACAGCGGCTGACATCATGGGTCAACAAGGGGCGCGACTGGGGGCCGTCCAAGGACGTTCCCCTGTTGCAGGACCGGATTCGAGGCCTCCAAGAAAGGGAGATCAATCTGGCCGTAGTGGTACATGTTATGTTGATCCGGCGCCTACTGCCCTGCAAACGTCGCCCCCTCCGCCTGTGGGAATTTAATCCGGAGGGGCCACGAGCTCTTCAACACTTCACGGGTTTGACACCCGCGGAGATGTACAAACTGCTCTTCGGATTGCAAGAGATGCGTCCGGAATTGACCGAGGATGCTGGCCTAAGCTGCAATCGCCCGGATACTCAAGTAAGTAGCCCTGTATCCGGACACATTGTCCATTTATTTACTGTGGGTTTGCCTTTTAACCAGCTATCTCTTGGACAGGAGTGGATAGCGCAAGCAAAACTGATACGGTGTCCGCCCCCCCTCCCTGAGACCACGCAGGATCCCGTGTTAATCAAGATGTTAGAGGTTGCACCTTCGGAGGAGGGCAAAGGAGGACACAAGGGATCTACCACCTCAGCCACGGAGGCTTTCAGTAAGGGAGGAATCGAGAGTCCCTCCTTCCAGGGAGAGAAGAGGACCGCTTCCGAAGACCCGGAGGCCAAGGCCTCAAAGCGGGGAAAGAAATCTGTACCGGAAGGTCCCGTGCCGGGAAGAGCCCCGACCGAACTGTCTCCTCGGAGGAATCAGCCCTCTAGCAAGCCGTAAGTAAAAAGGGGGGATTTTGTAATAGTGGACATCCCTGTTTAATTTTTAAGGGTAACCGAAGTTTTCACCTTGTAGTTCGGATCTCAGCCCATCTCAGCACAGCTCATCTTCGGGAGACCTTCGTCCGGAGATGATGGAGATCGAAACGCCTCCATTTGTCACCCCATCATGCGGGGTGGACGACCCTGAGGTGTCGTCGCGGAGGGTCTCCCCGAGTCCGGCGGGGCCAGAGAGTTCGGCACCCATTGGAGTACGGCCGGTAGAGCTGCAGGATTTGCTTAAGAGGGCGTCCATCTCAGAAGATCACCACACATTAATGGGTATGGTGATTCAGAGGATCTTGTCCGCCGAAAGCGGGTTGTGTGAGGCCGTCGGAAGTTTGCTGACGGGATTTGAGGTACGCAAAAAATGACATACCTTTTGACAGTTTTGCACATGAAGTGCGCCCTGTATAGATAGTAGCCCCTAAGACTTGGTATGCTGTCGAAAGCGACAGTGTGCCGAGGATCATAATCTCAGTTATAGATTGTCGCCTTTCCTATGCAGGTGGCGGAACATTCGGTGGCCAGCCGGACTGATGGATTTGCCGAGCTGAAGAGGCAACTCGACGTTGCGGATGCGGACATCTCGCTGGTCAATAAACGACTCGATGAGTCACAAGGTATGTGGTTGCTCTGCGGTCGCCTAGTAAGGGAGCCGACGCCCATTCCTTACAATTTGTATGCCTGATGTAGATAGTGCTGCTGCTGTGGAAGGCCTCCGAGCAGAACTTGCTCGGGCCAAGGAGCAAGCCAGAAAAAGCGAGGCAGCTGCCTCGAAGGCAGCGGAAGAGCTAGAAGCCGAGAAGGCTGCTCACTGCCGAAGTAGGGAGGAGATGGCCGGAATGGCCACGAAATTAAAAGTTGCTACCGACCGCCTAGAGGTTCTTGAAGGAGAACGCCAAGCGGAGCAAGAGGACCTGAAGAAGGCCGACGCCGAAGCCAAGGATGCCCGTAGTGCGATGCGGGCTATGAAGGAGGAACTATGTCAGGTCGGAGACATTGTGGCTGGAAAGCCCTTTATGCTGCGTAGGAAGTTCACGGATCCGAAGTATGCTCAGCTGGGCCGATTGTACGGTGCAGAGGATCCTTATCTGGACTTGGCGGCGAGTGCGGCGGATGCAGTCGTGCACTTTCGAAGCCAGGAGGATCACGAAATGGAAGAGCTTTTCTGGTCTCAATTCCATAGTCCGGAGCGTCCACTTCTGTTGAGTGATCGGCTGGTTGAGTGGGCTGAGCTGAATAGATTGTCCCGACTTGCCATGACGGATGTGGTCGCTCATCTGTGGCCGAAAAGGCCCAAGCCGAAGAGTTATTTTGGCTTGTTGCAGCAATTCCTTGGGGCGGTGCCGCGTATTGGGGCGATGAAGCGGTCGGCATGCATAGAAGGTGCACGGATGGCTCTTGCCCGTGGTAAGACATACTGGGCGGAGATGGATGCCACCGCTGTTGCATCCCGGGGTTCGGACAAAAGCCGATTTCCCACCGAGCACTATTTTGAGGAAGTCCTGCAGGGTGCTCGTATAATAGAGTCACAGTGCTCGAAAGATGTTATCTTTGAATGACATGTATGATTTCTGAGATCATGTTTAGAATGCAACAACTTTTTATACTTGTGTGTTCAAGTATTGAACTATCTCCTGTGCGGCCGTATATGTATGAATAACCTGAAAGTTGCAGTCTTTGGATTCAGCCCCCACGCACATGGTGCGGGGGTGTTTGCAAAAAGAAAAGCGCTTTTTCACACTTAATCCAACGTCTTTGTCCTTTTAGGGAGGTGATAGCGTAGCAAACTAGGCAACCGGACTATAATGCTTTATCACTTTCACTTAGCCATAGGAGCTCGAATGTGGGGCTACTATATAGCCCCTTGCGGCACCGCTCCTCTCCGAACTTCGGGGCGCGTATGTGCCTGACCGAGAAGCGGCCCTTCGTCAAAGCGGAGGAATTCTAAACATTCCAATGGTCGATCGAGTGGTTGACCAGTCTCTCGCTATATCATGACAGTCAGTTTTCGGCTTTCTCTACTGAGGTACTCACCCGGCCGAACCGGGGCACAATCGCAGTAGTTCTCCTGGTGCCGCGTTAGCCGATGATACAGAACGTAAGGCAGCAAAACACATGAGCCGGGCAAACCCAACATTTGACCAAAGACATGATTCGGAGCTGAAGCATATAAGGCCTAACTCGAGACGCCGAACACTCCCTGAGGTGTTCGGTCTTTATGATACCGGGCAGAACAATGCCCTAAGCCCCTAGTGTCCAGGTTCAGGCGGGAACTTCTGACGCGGCCGATGCCAAAACGCCAGCCTCCTCCTCGGTTGTGGTAGGAAACCGGGGGATGTGTATCAACAAGAGACAGTAAGAAAGGTTGACGCAGGGTCTTAATCTGAAAAGAATCCTTGCAATGGGTCCCTGCTGCACGTCTGCGCCTGTGTCTCCGTTGTGCTGTATCCTGGACGGGTGTAGCACGTGCTTCATCTGTAAAAGAGAAGGACTTAGTTTCCAAGAAATATCGTGCAGAGGTTGTATAAAAATAGAATAAAAGGAAGAAAATTGAGCTTTACTGGCTCTCATCATTTATACACGCAGCCCCTTATGAAGGGGATATGTGGCTGGGAAGCCCCTTGCCGGACTCGCCTAACCATGTCCGAGGTCTGAATGACCTGTTTTTAGGGGCTTTGACCCGCAAGGTCTGATTAGTGTGTGGCTGTCGAGGCAGTCTCACGTTCTCCGTGGTCGAGGAACACTCGGAGTTACTTTTTAATGAAATTATGCCACGTTGACCGGGCATTTTTAAGCGTAGAAAACGCGTAATGTGGTATTGCGTTAGGGCTGGCAGAAGCTGCGCGCCCCAGTAGTGCTTAAGGGCTACTGTTTGAATGGGGCGATGGATAGTGAGCTTTTCGCGACGGAGGTTGTCGGATGAACCGAACACAACCTCTAGTGGTACAGAGCCTGTATAATTGGCTTAAAGGCCTGGCGTCACTCCTTTGAAGGAAGTGCTGCTATGGCGAATTTTGGTATGGACTATCCCCATTCTGCGGGTGGTGTCCTGGTATTGCAGGTGCCACACTGTCTTTTCGTGTTATCACATGAAGTGAGTTCACTATTTTGACTTCTAGTGGGAAAGTCTTCTGTTTTCCGGAGTGCTGCTTTTGGGTTTCGTCACTTTCGCTTGGTGTGTCGAGCCCCTTGTGTTCGGCATTAAGTCGGCCGGACTGTTTGAAGACCCAACAATCTCTGTGGGTATGGTTTGCAGGCTTCCCGGAGGTACCATGTATTTGACATAGTCTGTCCAGAATCTTATTTAGGTTGGATAGCTCGTCACTGTTGTCCTTGAGGGGCAGTGTTTTGTTGTTCGGCCGAGAGCTTTTGAATCCGGCGTTGACCGCCGTACTATTCGGGCCATTTTCCTTATTCCGGCGCTGATCTTTTCTGCGTCGTGATTTCCCATTTCCATCCCTAACTTCGGATGTACTCGGGTCGCTGGTGCTGCACCTAGCCAGCCAGCTGTCTTCCCCCGCGCAAAAGTGGGTCATGAGGCTTGTTAGTGCGGCCATTGTTCTTGGTTTTTCCTGGCCGAGGTGTCTGGCAAGCCATTCGTCTCGGACGTTGTGTTTAAAGGCTGCTAAGGCTTCAGCGTCCGGACAGTCGACTATTTGGTTCTTTTTAGTGAGGAACCTGTTCCAGAATTTGCATGCTGACTCTCCGGGCTGTTGAGTTATGTGACTTAAATCGTCTGCATCCGGAGGACGGACATAGGTCCCCTGAAAATTTGCTCGAAACGCATCCTCAAGCTCTTCCCAACTTCCAATGGTATTTTCTGGGAGGCTTTTAAGCCAATGCCGAGTTGGCCCTTTGAGCTTGAGGGGTAGGTATTTTATGGCATGGAGATCATCTCCTCTGGCCATATGTATGTGTAGGATGTAATCCTCAATCCAGACTCCGGGTCTGTTGTTCCGTCATATGCTTCTATGTTTACGGGTTTGAATCCCGCTGGAAATCCATGATCCAGTACCTCGTTGGTGAAACATAGTGGGTGTGCGGCGCCCCTGTATTTGGGTGTGCAGTTGTCTTCAAATGCTCGGCGGGTTATGTTGTTCCTGGAGTCTTCTTTTTTGGCCCATAAATAGATCTGACTGGGTCGTCCTTTTTCTGAGGGTCTTTATGCTGATTGTGTGCCGACTTGTGTGCAGCGCCCCTTGTTGCTCTTGGCCTGTCATCTGGTCGTCTATCCGGCCAGGCGGCTTCTTTCTTTTTTGACTGCGGGGGCTCTAAGGCCTCCTCGTCAAATTCGGGCAACAGCTTGCGCTTCGGGTAGCTCTTTGTCTGGCGACTAGCGCCATGTTTATCTGCGCTGTTGAGTACTTTGCTCCATCTCATTCTGAGTGCGTCCTTTGCTGTTTTGAGCTTCCGCTTTTACTTCTTCAAACTTCTTGCAGTGGCGACGAGCCTTTTATGAAGATTCATATGCTCTGGTGATGTGAGATCGTCTTCGCCGGGGATGGGTTGTTTGTCCAGTTCATGTCCGGCTGGCTGCTTGTTGACATGTGCGTCGTCCACCGCTTCGCCCTGCTCTAGGGCTGGGTCCGTATGGGTGCCGTTTTTATCGAGGCCGGTCTTCGGGCGGCGCTTGCATCGCCGTTTTGGTTGTTTGTTGGGGGAGTTGTCCTTCGCCACGTCTCGTTTTTCCTCATTATCGCTTCCTTTTGGTGTATCCACCATGTATACGTCGTGAGTTGGGGTGGCTTTCCCGTGCCTGGTAGGCGCTGGTTCTTGATCGTCTCCGGCATCGTCGTCCATACCATCGATGTCTTCGGAGTCATAGTTTAGCATGTCGGTTAGATCGTCGACAGTGGCTATTAATTGGGTGGTGGGTGGGCTTTGAATTTCTTCGTCGTCCGCATCCCAACTGTCCTGGCCGCAGTCCGGCCAGGGTTCTCCTGATAACGAGAGATACTTTAGCGAACTTAAGATGTCGCCGAAAGGTGAGCATTGAAAGGTGTCCGCTGCGGTGAACTCCATGATCGGCGCCCAATCGGATTCAATCAGAGGGGGCGCGGGAGGTTCGGAGTCCGGCAAGGAGTCCGGCACCTCAGAGTCACGAGCTTCATGAGGGACAAGGTCATTGTTCGGCTCCATCGCCGTAGAGGTTGCAGCCCCTGAGGCAGTGTCTAGCCACCCGTCCTCGATCTGCGCAGCCGGCTCTGAATTGAAGATCAGAGCGGGTTCGAGTGCGGCCTCCAGGGTACTGTCCGGCTGCAGAGCTAAATCATGCTCGCCGTGACAGTGCAGCATGCTCGGCTGTGGCTCGAATCCATTGAGGATCAAGTCCCCGCGGATGTCAGCCGTGAAGTTCAAACTACCAAATCTGTCCTGATGGCCAGGGGCATAGCTTTCGATCTGCTCCAGACGGCCAAGCGAATTGGCCCGCAGTGCAAAGCCGCCGAATACGAAGATCTGTCCGGGGAGAAAGGTCTCACCCTGGACTGCGTCGTTGATGATGGTCGAAGAAGCCATCGAGCCTATCGGTGACGACACAGAGGAACTCTCAATGAAAGCACCAATGTCGGTGTCAAAACCGGCGGATCTCGGGTAGGGGGTCCCGAACTGTGCGTCTAGGCAGATGGTAACAAGAGACAAGGGACACAATGTTTTACCCAGGTTCGGGCCCTCTTGATGGAGGTAAAACCCTACGTCCTTCTTGATTAATATTGATGATGTGTGTTACAAGAGTGGATCTACCACGAGATCAAGGAGGCTAAACCCTAGAAGCTAGCCTATGGTATGATTGTTGTTCGTCCTATGGACTAAAGCCATCCGGTTTATATAGACACCAGAGAGGGCTAGGGTTACACAAAGTCGGTTACAATGGTAGGAAATCTACATATCCGTATCGCCAAGCTTGCCTTCCACGCCAAGGAAAGTCCCATCCGGACACGGGACGAAGTCTTCAATCTTGTATCTTCATAGTCTTGGAGTCCGGCCGATGATGATAGTTCGGCTATCCGGACACCCCCTAGTCCGGAACTCCCTCAGGTAGGATATGACCAACACCCATTCTTCTTATGGCTTGGGGAGGAATTTCATCATCTACATCACAAGTACCACTTTGCTCCACTTGGGAGCCGTTATTCTCATCAAACTCCACGTTACGCGTCTCCTCAATGAGTCTAGTGGACTTGTTGAGGAAATGGTAAGCATGAGAGTTTGTAGCATAACCAACAAATATGCCCTCATGAGATCTAGCCTCAAATTTAGACAAACAAACACCTTTCTTGAGAATGAAACACTTACACCCGAACAACCGAAAGTACTTGAGGTTGGGCTTGTTACTGGTAAGTATTTCATAAGGAGTCTTGTTCAAGCCTTTGCGGAGATAGAGCCGATTGGATGCATGACATGCTGTGTTGATGTCTTCGGCCCAAAAGTTGTATGGAGACTTGAACTCCGCCATCATGGTCCTTGCCGCATCCATCAATGTCCGGTTCTTCCTCTCCGCGACACCATTTTGTTGGGGGGTGTAAGGTGCAAAATATTGATGCTTGATCCCCCCATCACTAAGAAACTCATCCAAGGTGTAGTTCTTGAACTCGGTGCCATTGTCACTCCTTATTGTAAGGATCTTTGCTTCATGTTGACGTTGAGCTTCATTTGCAAAGTGGATGACGGTTTGTTGAGTCTCACTCTTCCTCTTGAAGAAATATACCCAAGTGTATCTTGAATAATCATCCACAATCACCAAGCAATACTTTCTACCCCCAAGACTATCAAAGTATGGAGGCCCAAAGAGATCCATGTGAAGGAGCTCCAAGGGTCTCTTCGAATAGATGATAGTCATGGGAGGGTGATCCTTGTCATGTAGCTTTCCTTTGATACAAGCACTGCAAGCACGATCTTTGGCAAAACTAACATTTGTTAGTCCACAGACATGGTCCCCCTTGAGAAGACTTTGCAAAGATCTCATATTGACGTGAGCTAAACGGCGATGCCAAAGCCATCCCACATCAATTTTAGCCATTATGCATGTCGCGCTCTTGGTGGGTCGCTCCGAAAAGTTAATCACATAAAGACCATTCTCGACATGCCCAACAAAGGCTACTTTAAGAGTCTTGCTCCACAAGAGGGCCACGATATCAATATCAAAGAATGTGGCAAAGCCCATGAGTGCAAGTTGACGAACGGAAAGTAGATTGTATGCAAGGGACTCAACAAGCATGACTTTCTCGATCGTGAGATCATGAGAAATGACAACCTTTCCAAGACCCAATACCTTAGAGGACGAGGCATCACCCCACTCGACGTTGGTGGGCATAGAAGGGATCTCGTGCACGTCCACCACCAAGTCCTTGCTTCCGATCATATGATTTTTGGCTCCACTATCGAGCAACCATGATACCCCACCGGAAGCAAACACCTACAAGAGATCAATGCTTTCTTTTAGGTACCCATTTTGTAATGGGTCCTTTGATGTTAGTAATAAGGGTCTTAGGAACCCAAATAGACCATTCAATGTACTCATAAGGAGAACCAACAAATTTA
Source organism: Triticum dicoccoides (assembly GCF_002162155.2). Lineage (NCBI taxonomy): Eukaryota > Viridiplantae > Streptophyta > Magnoliopsida > Poales > Poaceae > Triticum > Triticum dicoccoides. Next base: position 472,194,128 of record NC_041393.1, on the reverse strand, counting down.
GCATAAACATGCCCATCACTAGCATGACACAACACGTAAGAAGGGTTAAATTCGTCGGCTTTGATGGAAGGGGTGGCATTGCCCTTTATGACATTACCACCCTTCACATTGTTCTTCTTCTCCTTCGGAGCACCCTCTCCCTCCTTCACAAACGTTTGCTTGAGAGAGGGAGGTCGTTTGGTCTTGTCGTTCTTCTTCTTGTTCTTGGAATTGGGTGCAAACCCAACTCCCTCTTTGGCGACAACTTCCTTTTGATTGCTCAAAAGTTCATTGAGGTTATTCTCACCTTGTATGCACGTCACAAGGCCTCTCTCAAGTTGTTCTTTCAACTTGGCATTCTCCTCCACAAGATGCACATGCTCACAACATGGGTTAGTAGCATTTGCATTATCAATTAATACCATATGAGGAAAGGTGGCTTTCTCCTTGGTTAGCTTCACTTGGAGTTGATCATGAGACTCCTTGAGGCTAGCATGAGCACCCTTCAAGACCTTGTGAGCCTTGTCGAGTATGTCAAACTCCTCCTTGAGTCTAGCATCATCAACCCGTAGTTTAGCCTTCTCGGAATTTAGCACACGAGTTACAACAAGAGCATGATCAAGATCTTTCTTTAATTTGGCATGGTCATCGTTGTGTGACTCCTCAAGAGCCAAATGATGCACACACCCTTCCTCATTCGCATTAGAGAGATTTGATATCTCATCGGCATAGTCATGACTATGACCTTCCATCTTAGAGATGGTTTCTTCATGAGCCTTGATCATGTCATTGGCTTCACCAAGTTGTTCCAAGAGAGCAACGAAGTGCTTCTTGGATATGCCCTTGAGCTTACTCATAAAAGACTAAAATTCATTTACGTCCTCATTAGACCCCTCACTTTCATCAATGCAATCCTTCAAGGAGGGATTAGTAATGATGGTAGTTTTGATGTTGGGGGTTACCTTTTTGGAGGCTTTATCCATGAGGCACTTGGCGGTGATGTTCTCGTTGGGTGAGTCAAAGAGGGACACCCGTGGAGTTGTGGCAATGGAATCGGAGGCCATGGCCATGGCTTCACTATCATCATCATCATCATCATCATCATCCTCATGGTATTCTTCTTGAACCACCAACCCTCTAGTTGGAGTCTTCTTGGTGAAGTTGTTCTTGTTGGGGAAAGACTTGGCTTTGTCTTTTCGGATGAGCTTGCCACCATTGTCTTCCCTCTTCTCGTAAGGGCATTACACAACAAAATGGCTCACATTGCCACAATTGTAACATGTTCTCACACGTTGCTTGCCCTTGAAGCTACTTGAGTTATTCTTGTTAAAGCTTGGCCTTGAGTTCTTCTTGCTCCAAAATTGCCTTGAAGCAAGAGCCATGTGTTCATGATAATCATACTTAGTATCTTCGGGGTTGCTCTCATCTTCTTCCTCATCATCCTCTTCTTCCACACTAACCTTGGCCTTCAAGGCAAGGTTGGTGTAGGATCGAAAGTATGTCTAGAGGGGGGGGGGTGATTAGACTACTTGACCAAATAAAAAACTTGCCTTTTCCCAATTTTAGTTCTTGGCAGATTTTAGCAACTTAGTACAAGTCAAGCAAACAACCTACACATGAAATTCCAAGAGTATAGCAGCAGAATGTAAAACAATTGCATAAGAAGGTAAAGGGGAGGAGTTTAAGGAGGCAAACGCAATTGGAGACACGGATGTTTTTGTCATGGTTCCGATAGGTGGTGCTATCGTACATCCACGTTGATGGAGACTTCAACCCACGAAGGGTAACGACTGCACGAGTCCACGGAGGGCTCCACCCACGAAGGGTCCATGAAGAATCAACCTTGTCTATCCCACCATGGTCGTCGCCCACGAAGGACTTGCCTCACTAGGGTAGATCTTCACAAAGTAGGCGATCTCCTTGCCCTTACAAACTCCTTGGTTCAACTCCACAATCTTGTCAGAGGCTCCCAAGTGACACCTAGCCAATCTAGGAGACACCACTCTCCAAGAAGTAACAAATGGTGTGTTGTTGATGAACTCCTTGCTCTTGTGCTTCAAATGATAGTCTCCCCAACACTCAACTCTCTCTCACAGGATTTGGATTTGGTGGAAAGAAGATTTGAGTGGAAAGCAACTTGGGGAAGGCTAGAGATCAAGATTCATATGGTAGGAATGGAATATCTTGGCCTCAACACAAGTGTAGGTGGTTCTCTCTCAGAAAATATATGTTGGAAGTGTCGGCATGTTCTGATTGCTCTCTCCATGAATGAAGAGTGGGTGGAGGGGCATATATAGCCTCCACACAAAATCTAACCGTTACACACAACTTACCAATCCCGGTGGGACCGAACCCTGAAACTCGGTCGGACTAATTTAGAAAATAATGTGACTGTTAGGATTTTCGATGGGACCGACATGTCAACTCGGTGGGACCGATGTGGTTAGGGTTAGGGCATAAGGTAATCTCGGTGAGACCGATTACACAAACTCGGTGGGACCAATTTTGGTAACAAGCTAACCAGAGAGTTGGTCAGGCAAACTCGGTAGTTCCGATTCGCTCATCTCGGTTGGACCGAAACGTTACAAAAGGGAAACAGAGAGTTTGCATTGCAATCTCCGTGGGACCGATCGCTCATCTCGGTTTGACCGAAACCTTACAAAGGGAAACAGAGAGATTACAATCCCATCTCGGTGAGACCGAAAAGACAGGGTTTGTGGCAGTGGCTATGACATCTGAACTCGGTGGTGCCGGATAGAACAAATCGGTGGGGCCGAGTTTGACTTTTGGTTTGGGTCATATGTGGATGTGAGAAAGTAGTTGAGGGCTTTGGAGCATATCACTTAGCATTGTGAGCAAGAACCTCATTAAGCAACACCTCATCCCTCCTTGATAGTATTGGCTTTTCCTATAGACTCAATGTGATCTTGGATCACTACAATAGAAAATGTAGAGTCTTGTGCTTTGAGCTTGAGCCAATCCTTTTGTCCTTAGCATTTTGAGGGATCCACTTTTCTCATCCATGCCATGCTAATCACTGAGCTTTCCTGAAATATTTATCTTGAAAGATCATTAGCTCAATGAGCTATATGTTGTTAGGAATTACCAAAACCACCTAGGGATAGTTGCACTTTCAATCTCCCCCTTTTTTGGTAATTGATGACAACATATAGATCAAAGCTTCGACAAATGATAATAAGATTGAAAAACATTGTCGCTTTGAGAAGTATGTGAAAAGAAAGAGCTCCTTCTAAATTTTTGCATTATTTAAAAATTTCCTTTGGACTGCAAATGCACAATGAGTTAGGATCACGGGTTACCCTTCCATGTCACATACATCTTCGTGGAGCGCTCAAAATGATAATGATTGAACACATGCACTTATCACCAAGCAAATTGGATGATCATATGGGAATATAAGAGATAATATCATCCAATCAAGCATTAATGTAGCATAGCATATGATCAATCACATGATCATCCAAGTATCTCACAAAAGGCATAATGTATCAAGCAAACACACAAATAACAAAGTTCAACCACCAAAGACAAGATACAACAAAAGCAACACTCTCTCTTGAAGCCTATGATCTATACATTTTTCTCCCCCTTTGGCAACAAGTTACCAAAAAGTTCACAGAAAATGCATAGTGCTAAACGACTCTCAGGCTTGGTCTTCAGGCGGTGGTGTAGAGATGACTCCAAGGATGAAAGCATCCGTTGATGTAGCTGGAGCTGGTGGAGTGGCTGCTGGAGCTGGTGGCACTGAAGTTGTAGCTGGTGCAGATGATGTAGCTCTGGTGTCTGGAATAGGCACTGCAGCAGATCTCTGTCCTCTGGGCACTCTAGCAAATGCATCTGTAGTAGACTTGCCCTTCTTCTCCTCCACTTCCTCCTGTAGTTGCTCAACAACTGACTGGATCTCAGTGACCTTCACATCAAGATCATATAATTTCTACTCTATGATTCTCTCCAAGCTCTCCTGGTTTTGAGTCAGGGGGGCCAAGCCCTTCTCAATCCTCAAGGTGGGACAATCAAGTAGCCAAGCTGATCTTGCTTGCTCTTCAGGAACTCTTGAGACGCCTCTTCAGCAGTGGGCATCTTAGTAGCTTTCTGAGCCCTTGCTTTCTCTTTCTTCTCTTGTGCTTGCATAGATGATGGTTCATTTTCATCCATCACAATGGTGTTGTCCTCAAAATCAGGGTAGATGGGCAGGTGCTCCTTGTCCAAAAGATATGTGCCTGTGCCCATCTTAGAGTTTTTGAGCTCCTGAATGTGTGGGGAATATCCAAAAGACCTCTTCTGATCAGCAGCAGTCCTTTTGATTGTTTCCACAATCAGACTCATGACTTTGAATTTCTAAGGCACGTCAAATATATGCAGCAAGTTGATTGCATGGCCTCTGATCATCTTGTGATCACTTGACTTGGGCAACAGAGTGTGCCTTAAGATCCAGTTGATAGTAGGCAATCCTAACAATAGGTAATGTACAGATCCAAACTTATGTGTCTCTAGTGCAGCATCTGGGATCTTTGTGTACATGTGAGCCGTAGAGTTGTGGTCTTTCTTCTTCTTGGCCTAGACATCCAAGTCATCCTCATTCTCCTTTGGAGCATTGATCAACTCAGCCCATTCTTCAACTGTGGATTGGTACCTTGTACCCTCAGACATCCAAACAATTTTCCCATATGGGTAGAAGTGAGCTGTGGAGTAAAACTGCATGATGAGCTTCTGGCCAACAAAGTCATCTACTCCACAAGCATTGAAACTGTCATACACTCCTAGATAATGCTCTTCATTCTTCCTGATGTACTCCTAGTCAACCCATCTCATGTCACATACTATGGGCTTCTTGTCAAGCAAATCTGTCTCATAGAAATCCTGTTGTTCCTTAGTGTGGACCCTGTAGTCCACTGCAGTTCTTCTTTTGACAGCATAGGGATCAATCTGTCTCCAGAGTCTCAGTCCTGCATCCTTCCTGAGCTTCATATCCTCTGCAACTGGATGAGCATCATTATGATCATGGATCTTGGGCTTCAACTTTCTCAAGACAAGTGAATCTTCGTCTTCTTCATCATTTGTAGCCTCACGCACTGGGGCCTTGTTCTTTTCTTCAGCTGGAATACTCCTGGTGTTCCTCTTAGGTGCATACTTGAGCTTAGGAGCAGCAGCCTTGGGAGCATCTTTGGGCTTAGATGGAGCAGCCCCTGATCTTATAGCATCTCCCATCAGCTTCTGAGCTTTAGGTGTTGGTGCAGCAACCTCTTCCTCTTCTTCCATCATTGAGGGCTTTCCAACAACTCTGGCCATAGTCTTCTTGACCCTTTCTTTCCTTTTCTTTCCTTCTACAGCATCCTCTTTGGGTTCAGATTCCAAAGTTACTTGTGTAGAGGCTCTGGCTTTAGACATTGGAACTCTTCTTGCAGGTGCTTTGGTCTTCATACCAGGCTTAGTGGCAGCAGTTGTGCCATATTCCTTCTTTAGCACCTTCTTCTTAGAAGTGGCCTCATAATCAACAACCACATAGTCCTCATCTTCAGATTCTGAGGTTCTCTTATTCCTTGTTCTAGTAGCTGCCTTGGGCAAGTTACTAGGTGTGCTCCTACTACCCTTTTCTGAGGTACTGGAGGGACTAGTACGCTCACTCATCTGAACTTGCTCCTCAGACTTGTTCTGACTGTCACTCTGATCTGACATGATGCAAACTTTGACAGCAGACCCTGTGAATAAATGTAGATGAGGTAGAGTAGATGAGCATCACAAAGCACAGAGGTTTTTGCAAAAAATGAGTCAAAAACTTAGTTTTAGTTTTCCATAGAAAGCATTTCGGAGGTACCGATTTGTAAACTCAGTGATACCGAAGCATCTTTTGGAACCTAAACTAGTGAACTCGGTAAGACCGAGTCACAGTTTGGTGGCACCGAGACTGCTAGGGTTTCACAGAGAATCAATCTCGGTCACACCGATTTGCAATTCTCGGTTGGACCGAGAATCATGTGTGCAATGGCCAAAGCCAAATTGGTGAGACCGATCTCTACAACTCGGTCGGTCTGAGATGAATTCGGCGGAAACCTAACCCTAAATTTTCAATCCAAAACTAATCTACAGAGTATTTTTGCTGGATAGGAAGATTTCAAACGTGGCAAGATTCATGGCAATGCAATGTGCTAGGAGTCGGAGTTAAGAATAGCACAAAGATTCAAATCCATACCCTAATGTGGCGATGGACTTGCTACGGCGGAACGGCGGAGTCGAATCCCGTTGAAGGCAGCGGAGACCAGCGATGGGAGGTCGCTAGCGACGAGGAGGATGATCCGGAGACCCGATGAGGCAGAGCAGGCTGTGCGCGGGCGAAGAGTTTCGGAAGAATTTCCAAAATTTGACCCGTGAGTATATATAGCCTGACCCTGTCGGTGTGACCTAGTGGAACAACCCGGTGGCACCGAGATGCATAACTGCAAGCAGTTACTGCAACTCGGTGTGACCGAAAAGTTTAGATCGGTTGCACCGAGATTGAAAACCTAGATCAACTTAGTGATCTCGGTATGACCGAAATGGATGAATCGGTCAGACCAAAACGCACAAAGAGGTTTTGGAAGTTTAAGTCTATGAGGAATCGGGAACTCCGAGTGCTCCTCACATAGAGTGGTTCGAATCTGACTTGATCAAACTTTGTGATGTATCATGAATAGAGTTTGAGACAAGAAGAGCATAGATAGCTAGAGAAGGTTCTTAGGCATTCTTGTCCATCCACTTGGAAAAAGAAAAAGGAACCAAACAATCAAAACTACAAGTGGATGTCCTCGAATGAGCAAAACATGCAACCAACATGCTCACACAATAAAATGACAAATGAAATATGTGATAAAGTATGCACACACAATTCTAGCATCTATCAAGCAATTGGCGATGACTAGGTCATCTATATATGAGTATATTGACTTAGGAGTCAAATGAGAACATTTGATAATAGGTCTTACTCATCGTTTAAGCACAAGTGGGGTTACCACTTTTATAGAAAGCATTGTTGTGTTCACACCATTAGAGTTGCTTTAGCTCAATTCTTAGAGTAAAGCTCCCCCTAGATGTGAGATCCCCCCTAAGAGGGTTGAACTAACCTTGGGTTTTGTCGATGATGACTTCATGTAGGTGTTGAAGATGTGGATGCTCAATGTTGATGTAGATCATTCGGAGCAATCCATTGGTGTGAATTGCACTTTCAATACCTACACGGGTTAGTCCCACAAGGAACAAACAAGGATATCCATAGACATAGAGTGATGCACACACACACACAAGATGATGTCTATTAAAGCATTAGGTTACCTTGTCCCTTGCCTTACCAACAAGAGGATTTGTGACTCCATGAACTAGTGCAAGATGTGAAAGTTGATTGCACTTGTTCTCGCCAAAAAGATAAGAGTGAAGTATGTTGGTGAAGTCACCCTCAAGAACTCTCTAGTTCTTCTTCTTCGGGATCCACATCATCTTGATGGGAACCCTTGGGGTTGTAGTCGTACTTGATGAAGTAGAACTTGATGTAGTCTTGGGAACCCACTTGACCAAGGCCTTAGGTGCTTCTTCAAATGCATCAATCTCCTCTTGAAGCTTATCCTTGCCTTTTTGCTTGTGGTCTTGTGGTGGAAGATCATCTTGAGCTTGTATCCCTTTGAAAGAAGTAGGATCATACTTCTCTTGTTGAGGAACAAACTTTGTCTTGGGGTATTGATCTTCTTCCCACTCAACTCCATTGGCATTGAACTTTTGTTCAAAACCAACACCCTGGTTCTTCCGGTGCCTTCCTTGCTTGCGTACAATTTCCTCGAATTGCTTACTCCTGGCAAGACTTTTGTAAACACCTTTCTCTATAATTCCCTTCAAAAGGCTATTTTCTTTCTCAAGTGTAACTTGGCTAAGAGAGTCATTAGTGGAATCAAGAGAACTACTAGAAGCAACAACATTGAATTTAGCATGATTATTGTTACTACTAGAGGAAGAATCTTTCTTGTTCTTGTTACAAGACTTGACTTGAGGCATGTATGTAGATAAGAGTAAATGCTTGGCAATGTAAGAAGAAATTTTCTTGCAAAGATCATCATTGATAGCTTTTAAAAACTCATGTTCTTGCTCAAGGTTGAGCTTTTCAAAGCGTAACTTTTCATGAGTCCTTAAAAGTTCTCGATGATCTCCTAAGATAGTTTCATGAGCTAACTTAAGAGTGTTTAGTTCTTTAGTTAGGAGCTCAATCTTCTCCTTATCATTGTCATTCGTTTTATCTTGATTAGCATGATTATTTGACGTTTCATCATAGTATTCATCACTAGAGTTGTCAACAAGTAAATCATCATCACCTAACAAGTCATCTTCATCACTATTGAAATCAACATACTCGGGGTGTGATACCTTTGGGCCCTTAGCCATGAAGCATCTTCCAAGTCCTTCATTTGGTGAGTCAAATATGTCATAGGAGTTGGCTGACACAAGTGCTAGACCGGCAACACCTTCATCTTGAGTATATTCTGAGTCGGAGTGATAGCTTCTCTCGGAGTGATGGTCGGAGTCGGAACTGGATACCCATTCACCAACATGAGCTTGATGTCTTCGTTTTGTGTAGCTCCTTGATGACTTGTCCTTCTTTCTGAATCCTTGCTTCTCCGGGATGTTCTTCGTTCATAATGATTATCTCTACTCCTTGTTTCTCTTCATGGTGATTCTTCTCTTCTACTTCTTTGTTTTGGAGAATCTTCACTTATTTTGTAGGGAGACATACACTCATTGGAATAGTGTCCGGGTCATCCACAATTGTAGCAATTACGCTCACGACTAGAAGATCTTTTGTCATTGTAGGACCTTGACTTGGAACTTCTTTCCTTGCTCCTACTCTTGCAGAACTTGTTGAAGTTCTTCACCATTAGGCTCAATTCTTCATTGAAGGTTTGTTTCTCACTTGATGATGTGGGAGCTTCACATGAGGCTTTGTAAGCACCACTTGACTTGTTGTGGAGCTCTTCCTTATCCTTGAGTGACATCTCATGAGCAAAAATTCTTCCAATGACTTCCGTTGGCTTGAGATCTTCGTAATTGGGCATCATTTGGATCAATGTGCACACGGTATCATATTTTCCATCCAAGGCTCTTAGGATCTTCTGGATGATGAATTTGTCAGTCATCTCTTCACTTCCTAAGCCGGCAATCTCATTTGTGATGAGAGCAAGCCTAGAGTACATTTCAGTGACACCTTCACCATCCTTCATTTTGAACTTGTCATGTTGACTTTGAAGCACATCCAATTTGGATTCCTTGACAGAGTCGGTACCTTCGGCATGCCAATCAAAGTATCCCAAACATCCTTTGCATTCTCAAGACGGCTGATTTTGTTGAATTCTTCGGGGCACAATCCGTTGAAGAGGATATCGCAAGCTTGAGCGTTGTATTGTAGCATCTTTAACTTTTCTGTGGTAGCTTGACAGTTCGGTTCTCTCCCATCAAAGAAGTCACCTTGTAAGCCAATACACACTATAGCCGAAACGGCGGGGTTATGTCCAAGAATATGCATTTTCATCTTATGCTTCCAACTAGCAAAATTAGTACCATCAAAGTAAGGACCTCTACGGTGGTAATTTCCCTCGCTAGACGCCATACTCTTGTAGGTTGTGAAACCAAGGCGATGACCACCAAAAGCTATGGAGATCAAAGAAAATGTAGAACAAAGCTCTGATACCACTTGTAGGATCAAAAATATGTCTAGAGGGGGGGTGATCAGACTACTTGACCAAATAAAAAACTTGCCTTTTCCCAATTTTAGTTCTTGGCAGATTTTAGCAACTTAGCACAAGTCAAGCAATCAACCTACACATGCAATTCTTAGAGTATAGAAGCGGAATGTAAAACAATTGCATATGAAGTTAAAGGGGAGGAGTTTAAGGAGGCAAACGCAATTGGAGACACTGATGTTTTTGTCGTCGTTCCAATAGGTGGTGCTATCATACATCCACGTTGATGGGGACTTCAACCCACGAAGGGTAACGGCTGCGCGAGTCCACGGAAGGCTCCACCCACGAAGGGTCCATGAAGAAGCAACCTTGTCTATCCCACCATAGCCATCGCCCACGAAGGACTTGCCTTACTAGGGTAGATCTTCACGAAGTAGGCGATCTCCTTGCCTTTACAAACTCCTTGGTTCAACTCCACAATCTTGCCGGAGGCTCCCAAGTGACACCTAGCCAATCTAGGAGACACCACTATCCAAGAAGTAACAAATGGTGTGTTGTTAATGAACTCGTTGCTCCTGTGCTTCAAATTATAGTCTCCCCGACACTCAACTCTCTCTCACAGGATTTGTATTCGGTGGAAAGAAGATTTGAGTGGAAAGCAACTTGGGGAAGGCTAGAGATCAAGATTCATATGGTAGGAATGGAATATCTTGACCTCAACACAAGTGTAGGTGGTTCTCTCTCAGGAAATGTATGTTGGAAGTGTAGGCATGTTCTGATGGCTCTCTCCACGAATGAAGAGTGGGTGGAGGGGTATATATAGCCTCCACACAAAATCTAACCATTACACACAACTTACCAATCCCAGTGGGACCGAATCCTGAAACTCGGTCGGACCGATTTAGCAAATAATGTGACCGTTAGGATTTTTGGTGGGACCGACATGTCAACTCGGTGGGACCGATGTGGTTAGGGTTAGGGCATAACGTAATCTCGGTGAGACCGATTACACAAACTCGGTGGGACCGATTTTTGTAACAAGCTAACCGGAGAGTTGGTCAGGCAAACTCGGTAGGACCGATTCGCTCATCTCGGTTGGACTGAAACATTACAAAAGGGAAACAGACAGTTTGCATTGCAATCTTGGTGGGACCGATCGCTCATCTCGGTTTGACCAAAATGTTACGAAGGGAAATAGAGAGATTACAATCCCATCTTGGTGAGACCGAGATCCCTATTGGTGAAACCAAAAAGACTAGGATTTGTGGCAGTGGCTATGACATCTGAACTCGGTGGCGCCGGATAGAAAAAATCGGTGGGGCTGAGTTTGACTTTTGGTTTGGGTCATATGTGGATGTGAAAAAGTAGTTGAGGGCTTTGGAGCATATCACTAAGCATTTTGAGCAAGAACCTCATTAAGCAACACCTCACCGCTCCTTGATAGTATTGGATTTTCCTATAGACTCAATGTGATCTCGGATCACTAAAATAGAAAATGTAGAGTCTTGTGCTTTGAGCTTGAGCCAATCCTTTTGTCCTTAGAATTTTGAGGGATCCACTTTTCTCATCCATGCCATGCCAATCATTGAGCTTTCCTGAAATATTTATCTTGAAATAGCATTAGCTCAATGAGCTATATGTTGTTAGGAATTACCAAAACCACCCAGGGATAGTTGCACTTTCAGTTGGGCTTCTTTTCTCTTTGAGAATGTAACACCGCATTGTCGGTGGTCTTGTCCAAGATTCTTATGGCCACAAACTCATCCAACACTTCACTTGAGGACAAAGTCTGAAAGTCCGGCCTTTGATGAATGACGGAGGACATGGCCTTGTGGTAAGGCATCATGGCCTTGAGAAATTTGCGCTTGATCCAATTGTCATCCGTATCCTTGCTCCCATGATCTCGGAGTGAGACCGCGAGAGTAGTTAATTTCTGATAGAGCTCATGAGGTTCTTCTTCTTCTTTCATTGCAAACTCATCGGCTTCATCTTGGACAACTTCATAGTTGGAGCGTTGAATGCTTGCGCTTCCCCTGTAGAGAAAAACAACATGTCACCATGCATCCTTGGTCACGGTGGACGGTCGGAGATGTGTAAGATCTTTGGGTGGAATTGCATCTTGGATGATGAAGAGAGCACTCTCATTGAATTGATTATTCGCGGCCTCTCGAGGGGTGAAGTTGCTTCGGTCATGCGGATAAAATCCTTCTTCAATGATTCTCTAAAGGTTAGTATTAACATGGTTCAAATGACGCTTAAAGCGATAAACCCAAGAATCAAAGTCCCCATTTTTTTCAATCTTAGGGGAAGGACCGGCATGATTCAAATGAGTGGAAGGAATCGGTCCACCATAAGTAAGTGGAGGTTTCACATGGGAGAAGATGCCGTTGCCATTTTTACCACTAGTAGAAGGATCCGTTTCACTAGTAGCTTCCCCCTTGTCGGAGTTAGCATCCATCACCTTGTTAGTGGGATCACCCACTTTCATCAGTGCGGTAGATAGTTTAAGTCCTTCTAAGAATTTATTAAACATGCTTTCAACCTCGATCATCATGGAGGTTTTCAATGTGTCCGAAGCCGCATTGAATTCCTCACGAGAGACCGCGGTTCCCCCATCGGTCATAGACGAGACCGGATTCACACCGGAGTGCTCCTCCGCACCGTCTACGGTGTCAACCATACTCTTTGGATGGTGAAGTCCTTAATGAAGAGACGAAGTTCTGATACCAATTGGAAGGACTGATATAGTTGACTAGGGGGGAGGGGGTGAATAGGAAACTAACAATTTTTAACCTTTTCTTTATAAATTTAAACTTTGCATCAAAGTAGCTTGTCTAGATATGCAACTAGGTGAGCAACCTATATGATGCAACAACAACAAGCGCACAAGTAAGCAAGAGATGCAACTCAATATAAGCTTGCACAAGTAAAGGTACGAAATAACCAAGAGTGGAGCCGGTGAAGACGAGGATGTGTTACCGAAGTTCCTTCCCTTTGAGGGGAAGTACGTCTCCGTTGGAGTGGTGTGGAGGCACAATGCTCCCCAAGAAGCCACTAGGGCCACCGTATTCTCCTCACGCCCTCACACAATGCGAGATGCCGTGATTCCACTATTGGTGCCCTTGGAGGCGGCGACCGAACCTTTACAAACAAGGTTGGGGCAATCTCCACAACTTAATTGGAGGCTCCCAATGACACCACGGAGCTTTAGAACAATGGACTATGGCTCCAAGGCGACCTCAACCGTCTAGGGTGCTCAAACACACAAGAGTAAAAAGACCCGCAAGGGATTAGTGGGGGGAATCAAATTTCTCTTGGTGGAAGTGTATATCCGGGCCTTCTCAACCAATCCCTAGAAAATTATCAAGTTTGATTGGCTAGAAAGAGAGATCAGGCGAAACTGGAGCTTGGAGCAACAATGGACTTTGGGGATGGAAGAGGTGGGTCTTCTTGGAGAAGAAGACCCCTTTATATAGTGGGGGGACACATCCAACCGTTATGCAGCCCGCAGCTCGCATCTGGGCGGTACTACCGCTGCTGGAGTGGCAGTACCACTGCCACAATGATACTACCGCTGTGGCAAGAAGTCATAGGGCACCCATGGCTGAGGGAAGAGGAGTACACGCACTAGGGCGTTACTACCACCTTGGGAGCGGTACTACTGCCGATAGGCGGTACTGCCGCTTCCTACAGCCGTGGGAAAAACAGGGGAGGGCAGCGAGCTGAGCGGCAGTGGAGCGGAAGTAGGAGCGGTACTACTGTCGGTAGGCGGTACAACCACTCCCTACTGTTATCCCTACTACCGCCCCCTGTGTGGTCTTCTACGAAAACCCGACACGAAAAAGTCGAGACCACAGCAGGGGCGGTAGTACCAGCGGCACTAACAAGCGGTACTACCGCCGGTAGGCGGTACTACCGCCCTAGCCGTAGTACTACTGCTTAGCACAAGGCACCCCTTGTTTTGCACAACATGGAAACTCCAACAGGCAGGAAGAAAGCGTGGGTGCAAGGAATGTCCACATGATGATTCCACCCATACTCTTACGAAACAGATCCCCTCTTGATAGTATGATTATCCCTACGACTCAATTCCACCGAAAAGAAACGAAGGAAAATAATCCGTCTAAAGTGAAGTCCTCGAGGGGTAACAACCGCAAAGTGCCCTTATATTAGATCACCTGAAACACTTAGTGCACATGATTAGTCTGCAAAAGTATCGTCATCAATCACCAAAACTACTTAAGGATAAATATGCCCTTACACCGTGTGCACGGGCGTCCTGACCCCCGTGCGCACGAGGTTGAGTGTCAACTCTCTGGATACCCCGTGTGCACGGGGTCCCTGACCCCCATGCACACGGGACCTAGGTTTTGGCACTGGAGGTCCCATATCCAGTGAGGTTTCAAGTTGGTATTTGGGATTTATGTTGAAGCCATCAAGATTGATTTTAATGTCTAACCAAATATATTCAAGGTGGAGTTCGTTAGAGGATCTCAAAGATTGACATATGTGGGCTTTTAAGCATCAAGAGCTTGAGAGTATAATCAAATAGAGGAATTCAATTTATGGCTTCAAGACAAGATCATGGTAAGCTCATGTGTTGGGTTTTCGGTTGATCAAGTCTTGAAGCAAGCAACTAGAGTGAAGAATTCATTGTGCCTCTCAAGAGATTACGATGGAGTTTTTAGAGAGCAAATGATGGCCAATATGATATTCATAGTGAAACTTGATATGGTCATGAAATAGTCTTTGGTGATCTCTTTCTTGAAGCAATGAATGGAAGTGAAGAGTTCATTGTGGCTTTCACGAAACCAAGATGGGACATGAAGTAAAGATGTTGGTTGACCAAGATGAAGCTCGAAGATTATCTAGATGGTCAACTCTTAAAGCGCAATCTTTGTACCACGTGGGATCAAGTGATCTAGTGGTATGGTAAGTAATTGTGAATTGTGCTTTGCTATCTAACCCATGCTATGTGCTTTCCATGTCTATGTGGGTTAGGTGTTTCTCATGGGCATGCATCAAAAGAGAGATTTCAAGTAGCCTATGTGTGGATTACATCAAGTGGTGATGGTCATCGGGTTTGAGGAGTACAAGTGCAAGATGAGAAGCTGGAGGTTATATGCTTTGAAGTTTGCGGTCCACGTCATGATAATGTGCATGTGAAGATGGGCTTAAGTTAAGGCGTCCCTCATTGCAATATGAGGAAGCATTTAGTGTATGTTCACCAAGTGATTGTGGACAAGAAAAAGATTCCAACTTGAGGCAAGCAACAAATTCATCACCAAGCTCAAGTTGAATGTGCAAGGCAAAGGTATACCTTAGCTAGGTTTTCCTAGTTTTTCCGGTCTCATGGTGCTTGGAGGGAGACCGGATTATAGGTTTGATAGCCGCACTATCAAGAGGGACTTTCGGGCGAGTAGCTTGATCACGTCGCATGTAGAGATCTCAAACCTTTGCATTACTTGCATAATTATTTCTTGTTGATCTTGGGTGGTTATCTATGTGATTACCTCGGGCTTTTCCCTAGCTTCAAAACGAGCCCAAGATTATCGAATTCGGAGTTCGTATTCCAAAGTTATCACTGTTTTAGTAAGCTGCTGCAGGGTGCGTACCCCGTGGACACGGGTTTTTTTGACCCCCATGGGCATGGGGCCCCATGCACACGGGCCTGTACCATGCGCATGAGACCCAGTGGGCACGGGGTCTAAACCCCCGTGGGCACGGGGTGTCCAGGAACTGCCTGTTAAGCCCAAACGGCTAGTTTTGGGTTTTGGCTATTTAAGGGCTCCTCCCTCCCACCGGTTGGGGTGCTGTTCATACACTTTCCTAACACCATTTTGATCCTATTACCACCTCTCAAAAATCCCTATCTCCCCTCTATGTGAAGGGGGATTTGTGGATGGATTTGTGAGCCATTTGTTGATCCTATCCATTGCATCCCCTCTCTTCAATCTCCTACTTTCGAGAGTGCATCTTGTGAGATTGAGAGAGTGAGTTGAGCATTTGTTGCTTGACCTTGCATTGCATTTGTTGCATTGGTTTGAGCTCCCCACATCGATTAGTTCGAGTGAGAGCCCGTGAGTTTATTACTCTTGGAGGCTTCCGCCTCCTAGATGGTTTGGTGATACATTGAGAAGATTGTGAAGAGGCCTATGTGGCCAAGGTTCCCCCGGAAGCTTCCTTTTGTGGTGTGCTCCAGGGAATGGTGTTGAAGTTGCCAAGGTGGTCAAGTTCCTTCAGAAGCTTTGGTGTTTGAAGTGTGCTCCGGAGAAGATTGTAAAGGTGTGGTGGTCGCCTTCAAGACCAACCCCGAGAGAATCGAGGCTCATCCGTTGGGGCTGACTCGAAAGGGAGAATACGGTGAGTCACTTGGTGACGCCCCAAAGCTTTGGCTTCGACACTGCTCCAACGGATATTAGCACTCTCACGAGTGTGCACTTCGGGATAAATCCGCATCCCCGACTCACTTGTGGTTATCTCATACCCACACTCTTTACTTCCCGCAATTCATACTTGCTCATATTGATATATCTTGTGCTAGTTGAATTGCTTAGTTGTTACTTCATTTCCATATCTTGTGATATAGTTTGTGCTTGCTAGTTTGCTTTAGTGCCTATCTTTTTTAGCGTAGGTTGTTGGTGCACTTAGGTGAGCCTAGCATATTTAGGATTTATGCTTGAAAAGTATCCGTTAGTTTAATTCCGCATTAGATAAAGCCAAATCCGTAAAAGTTGTAAAATGCATATTCACCCCCTCTAGTCGTCATCTAGATCCTTTCAATTGGTATCAGAGCTGTGGTCTCTCCTTGGCAGGCTTCACTGCCTAGAGAGTAAAGATGTCGACTAGTGGTATAGTGCATGATGACACCTTTTGTTTTAGTGGCACAAACTATCACTTGTGGAAAATTTGCATGCTTTATCATTTCCTGACCATGGGTCCAAATTTTGTGCGAATTGTTCTTGTAGGGGATTGTCCGTGGAAGGATGACATTTTTCCAACTAATGAGGAAAATGATGATATGCTTTGTGGGTATGGTGCTAAGAATGCCATAATCCGGTCTATATCCCTCGAAGTGTTTGAGTTAATTATGACTTGTGTGACGGCTCATGAGATGTGGACCAAACTTGAAGAAATATATCGTGGGTCCAATCTTGTTGATATTCATCATTTTTCCGAGGAGTCAATTGAGGAGGTATCCACATCTTCAAATCATGAAGATCTCCATATTGCTACTTCCTCCGTGTACTTGGATATTTCAAGTTCTTCCGCCTCACCATCATGTGGCATGTCCCAAGGTAATGACATGGTGAGTGGAAATATCATTTGTGATGATTATGATGATGTTCTCAACATTGACGATCTTTCATGCATAAATGCTAATGTTGTAGCTTCTTTGAACTTGAACACATCTAGGAGAAATGACATACATTCTTGTCTTGATAGTCCATGCATGTCATATAGAGATTCCTTGAATACATTGTATGAGCTTGATACTCCTTGTTGCCATGATCTCTATGCTTCTATTTCCTCTAGTTGTTATTTGACTAACCATGTAGAGGAAACAAGAGAAATTAGTGCACACAACACTAATGGAGAAATTGCTAGAAGAGGAAAGAAGGAAATCACCATGTTGGAGAGGAAATGCTATGAGCGTCAAGAGGATGGAAATCAATCTCCTACTCTTGTTTATGAAGAATCTTCCTCTCCAAAAGAATCATCATCAACCTCCAATGTTTATATGTGCCTCATGGCAAGAGGTAACACCGAGGTATCATCTACTCTTAGTAATGATATTGATGAGAGTGATGATGAATGTGATAGGGATATGAGTCAAGAAATATTTCAAATTGGTAATTCTCTTCATGGGGTAAATAAGAACACTTATTTGATGTTTAAAAATCTCATTACTCACTTTGGTAAGTGTAATGATTTACTTCACGAAGAGCAAGAACAAAATGAAAAACTTGATTGTAACCTTCTTGATGTTCTAGAAACTCTCAGAGATTTAGAATCTTCCAAAGAAGAGATTGAAGTTGCTCATGATCAACTTAAAGAGGATTTTGAGCACCTCGACCTTGGCTACAAGAATGTCAAAGGAGGGATCATCAAACTCTCTAAGTCTTATGAGGAACGTTAAGCTACTTATGTGAAGTCTCTAGTTTCTTCTAGCTCCTCCCATATTATCAATGATGCTTGTGCTACTAACTCTACTTCTTGTGAATCATCTATCTTGAAGGAGAATGTTGAGCTAAGGGCTCAATTTGCTTTCCTAACTAGCAATTATGGGAAATTATAAGAAAGTCATGAAAAGATCTCGGGCTCTCATGATGACCTTCTAGTCTCCCATGAAAGGCTAAAGTTAGCTCATGAGGCTATTGTGACTAAGGTAACATCTCGTGAGCCTCATGTGGACATTAACACTATTTCTACTCAAAATGCTTTATTGACACGTGCTAGTCCTAGTAATTCATCTAGACATGTTATAGCCAATTCTTGTGATGAATTGCTCTCCTTGCCTTGTTGCTCTAACAATGAAGTTTCTACTTCTTCTATTACTTTTGTTGATACTAACCTTGTAGAGGAAAAAAAGAGCTCAAGTCCCAAGTCACTAATTTGAAGAAAGACTTGGAAATATGTCATGACGGAAATACCTCTCTTGACGCTATCTCGAGTGTTCAAAAAACCCCTCATGACAAGGGCGGACTTGGTTTCATCCCCAACAACAAGAAGTCCAAGAAAAAGAAGAAGGGACAAGATCAAGTCAAGAATCCGGCCAACATTACATGCTTCAAGTGCAAGAATGTTGGACACCATGTGAGTTCTTGTCCATTGAAGAAGAAGGCTTCAAATGTGAAGCATCAAGGGAAGTGTCCTCAAGTTCAATCTCAAGGTCAACCTCATGTTGAAGAAAGGCCACTACCCATGATGAACAAAGATAATGATCCCCAAGTTGATGAAATAAAGAAGAAGAGAAGGGGGAGCACATGTTGCTATATTTGTCGTGAGAAGAGACACACATCCTCATCTTGTGCCAACGGTAACGTCCCTAAGCCTCCTCTAGTCAATGATCATTATTCACTTAGGAATTATGTTGTTGGCAATTGTTGGTGCCCAAAGTGGTTTGGAAATGGAAAGGACCATTTGGGTTGCCAATCCCATTGTGACTAACTTCTTAGGGCCCAACTTGGTTGGGGACCATCCAGCTCAAACTTGATCAATAGGTGTGTGGAGGACATTGGAGATTTGGATAGTTCATGAAGAAAAGGATATCCACCATTTATTTGTTCATGCCAATTCATGTGTATTATCTTCATATTATCTATCCAATGTTCCTCTTTGCGGTAACTTGGTATTTATATTGCTTACATTGAAAGTTACTCGCCCCTTGCATGTTTAGGTTTTGTATCTAGCATGTGTAGGTTGCTTTGCACATCATATAGTGGTGTTTGTAGGCTTGAGACTTATTGTATCATATTTGAATCTTGCTTGGCTTTTGTGAGATATTAGTGGATCATCACATTATGGGGGAGTGTTATGTTTTGTGCACATCACAAACCCGAAATGTGAATATGAGAAATACCACCTAGTATTGATATTCAATATTATCTAGTCACTATGTGGTATGTCAAGCTCATTTGAAATTAAAATTCTCAAAATATCCATTAATTATCTCTTGTTGGTGTTTATTTTGCCTTCGCAGTGTGCGTCGCCGTGGTGTCCTTAGAGTTTCACAGAATTTTTTGGACACCTGTGCGCGTGGGGTCTTTGACTCCCATGCGCATGGGGTGCCGTGTAACTCTCTAGACACCCCGTGCGCATGAGGTCTGTTGACCCCCGTGCACATGAGGAGGGGTTTCAGTCTCTAAGTACCCCGTGCACACGAGGCTGACTTAGGCCATGCGCACGGGGTCCAACAGGCAGAAATGCCCACCCGACCAAGAACACTATGATTCTCTCTTCTTATCCTTTGGAATATGATTTTGATCTTGTGCATCTTCGGAATCTACCATTGAGTGTTAATTCCAAATACCATTGCTATTCTCTTACAATTGGTATTTCTTCATGTGGTAGAACTTTATGATCATCTTCTTCTCGGCTCGTGCTTCAACTTGCCTTATCTCACTACTTGTTCTATCTCTATCTACTTAAGTGAGATAAACCTTTGAGCATGTGTGTAGTGTATATCCTATGCTCTTTGGTCTTTGCTTAGTTCATATATTGTTCTTTGTGTGGGGTATTGTGTGGATTTGTCACTTTGATATATATTAGTGGTGCATTCATTGTGTATGTGTTCTTTTGTCCAAATTGTATCTCTTTGGATCTCGGTAGGCTTGTGCACGCATATTTGTTTATATACTTTTTTTGCCTTGCTTGCTCTACTTGATCCTTTATATAGGGTAAACTCCATAATATCCTTAATGGTTAACGATGCGCATGAATTTTGAGTTCATATCCATATGCACATATTTAATGTGGAGTTTTCCCTATGTGTTGTAGTTGGTCAAACTACTTCGGACCCAATAAGTTTGGGGACCAAATTGTACCTTAATGTGTTTTAGGTACTTTGGAGTAGCACTAGATACTTGGCTTATTCATGAGGTAGGTGGAGACACCATGGAAAATTACTAGAGCCAAGCTTGGTTGATTCTTTGCTTTGAGGGAAACAGAATATAATTAAAAACCCGGTTCGGTTGTAAGTGTTTCATTGTCATCATGAAAACCGGGTTAACAAAAAATTGTTCAACTTGTTGGATATGCATCAAACTTCCACACTTACCGTATTCTCAATAAATCCATGGGATTTATTGAGTAAACGGCGAATGTGGAGTATGTTGAGAATAACGGCTTCCATGCGGAGCAATTTGTTTCAAGTTTTTAGGTGATGAGGCTCCTTCCCAAGCTACAAGTACAATGGGGATTGATCATATTCTTCCACAAGAAACACCTGATGCGGGTTGAACTACGTTAGTATTTCCCCAAAGAGGAAGGAATGATGCAGCACATCAACGGTAGGTATTTCCCTCAGTGATGAGACCAAGGTTATCGAACCAGTAGGAGAACCACGCAACACTACATGAACATCACATGCACACAAATAACAAATACTCGCAACCCGACGTATTAAAGGGGTTGTCAATCCCTTTCGGGCAACGGCGCCCGAAATTGGCAAGTAGACGGGAGAAAGTTGTAATAGATTGAATAAATAGACATCAAATAAAATAAAGTGCAGCAAAGTATTTTTGTTTTTTGGATTAATAGATCTGAAAGTAAAAGCAAATAAAAAAAGATCGCGAAGGAAAATATAATAAAGAAGAGACCCGGGGGCCATAGATTTCACTAGTGGCTTATCTCGAGAAAAATAGCAAATGGTGGGTAAGCGAATTACGGTTGGGCAATTGATAGAACTTCAAATAATCATGACGATATCCAGGCAATGATCATTATATAGGCATCACGTCCAAGATTAGTAGACCGACTCCTGCCTGCATCTACTACTATTACTCCACACATCGACCGCTATCCAGCATGCATCTAGTGTATTAAGTTCATGGAAAATCGGAGTTATGCAATAAGAACGATGACATGATGTAGACAAGATCTATTTATGTAGAAATAGACCCCATCTTGTTATCCTTAATAGCAATGATACATACGTGTCGTTTCCCCTTCTGTCACTGGGATCAAGCACCGCAAGATCGAACCCATCACAAAGCACCTCTTCCCATTGCAAGATAAATAGATCAAGTTGGCCAAACAAAATCCAAATATCGGAGAAGAAATACGAGGCTATAAGCAATCATGCATATAAGATATCAAAGAAGACTCAAATAACTTTCAGGGATAAAAACATAGATCTGATCATAAACTCAAAGTTCATAGGATCCCAACAAACACACTGCAAACAAGAGTTACATCATATGGATCGCCAAGAGACCATTGTATTGAGAATCAAAAGAGAGAGAGGAAGCCATCTAGCTACTAACTACGGACCTGTAGGTCTACTATGAACTACTCACGGATCATCAGAGAGGCGCCAATGGGCATGATGAACCCCTCCGTGATGGTGTCTAGATTGGATCTGGTGTTTCTGGAACTTGCGGTGGCTGGAATTGATTTTCGTCGACTCCCCTAGGGTTTCTGGAATATTTGGGTATTTGTAGAGCAAAGAGGCGACGCAGGAGGCCACCGAGGTGGGTACAACCCGCTAGGGTGCGCTTGGGCCTCCAGGTGCGCCCTGCTATCTTGTGCTCACCTCGGACTCCCTCTTTGGTACTTCTTTGGCCCACTGGATGTCTTCTAGGCCGAAAAAAATCCACAAAAAGTTTCACTGCGTTTGGACTCCATTTAGTATTGATTTCCTACGATGTAAAAAACATGCAAAAAACGACAACTAGCACTGGGAACTTTGTCAAATAGGTTAGTACCAAAAAATGATATAAAATGATTGTAAAACATGCAAGAATGATAATATAACAACATGGAAAAATCAAAAATTATAGATATGTTGGAGACGTATCAGCATCCCCAAGCTTAATTCCTGCTCGTCCTCGAGTAGGTAAATGATAAAAACATAATTTTTGATGTGGAATGTTGCCTAACATGTTCATCACATATTCGTTTCATTGTAGCATGGACATTTGGACTTTTATATGGTTCAAAGCAATAGTCTAGTTTTGACATGAGGATTTTAATACTCAAGCATATCAACAAGCAACCATGTCTTTCAAAATATCAACACTAAAGCAAGTTATCCCTAGCCCATTATGCTCAATCATTGATCCATTCATGAAACACACTCGCATATTAGCTACACCCAATGCTCAAGTACGATCATTGTGACCCTTAGTTGGTGTTTATAAGAGAAGATGGAGACTCAAAAAATAAAAATTGCATAAAGTAAAAGAAAGGCCCTTCGCGGAGGGAAGTAGGGATTTGTAGAGGTGCCAGAGCTCAAAGAGAAAAAGATAGATAAAAACATTTTGGGGGGCATGCTTTTCCTGTTAAGTAGTTCCCAATACTTTCCATGCTAGATATACAATAGGCGGTTCCCAAACAGTAAATAAAGTTTCCATGCTAGATATATCATAGGCGGTTCCCAAACAGTAAATAAAGTTTATTCCTTTTTCCACCATACTTTCACTTTCCATGGCTAACCGTATCCACGGGTGCCTTCCATCACTACTGCAGGAGACTGCTAACGCGACACTACGATCAGAGACCCTTTGCCGAAACTACGTGCGATGAAATAATCGCAAATGGTGGTGTAAAAAACCGTCAAAGAAGGTGCAAAACATTTGCGATGATGGATGCATCAAACACGGTTAAGATTTTAGTTGCATGTGCGATGCAGGGCATACGGCTAATCCATTCAAACTGTCGGCGATGAGGCAGAACAACAGAAACAGGCAGCCATAACAATGTGTGTGCGATGCAGGACACACAGTTAATCCGTTCAAACTGTTTGGGATGAGGGAGAACAACAGAAACGGGCAGCCATATCAATGTGTGTGCGATATACGGCATACGGTTAACTTAGATGAACTGTTTTCGATTAGGGAAGACAACAAAAACGGTTCAATTTAATAAGATGTGTGTGATATGCAGCATATAGTCACATGGATGAACTGTTTGCGATGAGCCAAAATAACACAAACGAGTCGTGTAAACAAGATGTGTGTGATACGTGGCAAACAGCCGACTCGGATGAACTGTTTGCGATGAGAAATTACAACACAGACGGTCAATACAGTTACTTCGTGTGTGATTCTGTGTGTACAAAAAACTTTGAAAAATGCAAACTAGTTGCTTACGGTGGCTAGGAGTATCGCTCACGATGCGTCTGCGAGTACTCGTGTGCAATGATTAGTATGTTACACATACGTTTCCTTATGTGAACATGTGTGTGAATTTGTAATATGGACAGTTAATATGCAAATGCCTTCTGGACATCGGGCACACGCTTAAACTCAATGAACTGTGTACATACTAATACTTTCCATGAAAATTTATGAACTTGGGTAACAACATTTGAGTAACATATATATAGTGGTTACACTATTCGACAAAAGGAGGATCTTCGTAACACGGTTTTGACAACCATATGGTCCATATCTACATACTTAACATAGTAACAACTATCACATTTTAAGAGGCTAAGGGCCAACAACCATATGGTCCATATCTATATACTTAACATATATAGTAACAACTAGCACATTTTAAGAGGCTGAGGGCCAAGAACCACAACTATCCACTGGAAGCAGCCTGATCACGGCGACTTGACATCTCGTCAATGAAAAGGAAGAGCCCTCCCGTGCCTTGGTAGAGCAGGAGTAGAACAGTGTCTCCAATTTTCCAATATGGATGCATTGCCACGAGAAGCGAGAACTTGTTAATTTGAATGGTTCCATTTTTGCAGGAAATGCAGTACCTTGCAATCACTTTGGCGTTATTAGCAGGCACAAGTGTAATTCGACCACGCCGGGAAATCGATCCAGGAACGACTACAGGGGGCAATTTCTGTTGACATGTAGAATAAAAAATAATTGTAACATATCGTTGAAGATATATATAGTTTATGAGCATCAACATTAAAATAAGACTTTTTTACCAGCGCTTTGTACACACAATTGGTCTTGTTCAGTGTGTGCACCATAGGTCTAATTAATCCCATCCAAAATCCAGCGTTCATAAGTTGTGCTATCTCTGTTAGATTATCAACAAAGTTTATGACATGCTTCAAGTCCTTCCAGTGAAATTTGGTACGCTTAGTAACATACAGATCGTTCACTATGCATCCAACATATCCTGCTTAAAAGGTGGAAAGGTATTATTTATTCAGAACATGGCAGAAGAATATATAGTGCGCATAAATTGGTAAACAAAATTTGTTACTACCTAGGAACAGAGTCAGAATATGATATCACAATTGGTTGCTTAAATAGTGATCAATTGGTTGCTTAAATAGTAATATGACAGCATGGAGAAAGTTGAAAGGACACTAACCTCGATCAAACTTTGATCGGCTGATGATGTTGGGGAAGTAAACATCCATGTTAATTAGACCAGGCTGTGGTGCACGCACTAGAATTTTATTGCCAGCTTTCAGTTCATAACACTTAGACATTTTTCTCCAAAGGTCCGCATTAAAATAGGAGTGACCATCTTTATAAAGTTTTATGCTAACCGTCATTGTAAATCCATGTTTTGTTGTCAATATGACATCCTAGGAGTCATCAACAAAGTAAAGCCCAAGATTTCCTTCTACTCTTGTTCTTGCAAAGCAAGGGATGTACTGCATGAAATGAAAATTAAGATCGTAAATTAGATATATTGAAATAACCGAGCAAGATGCAAATATGGGAGTAACTGATAGAACATATCCATATATAGATGCAAGCAAAGTACAAAAATATAGAATTAAAAATAGATAATGTAACAAAGATTTGATGCAAATATATAGATAATGTAGCAACAGACAGTATATGTTCACAAATTTAGGCCATGCCAACCGTGGTAGGTTGAGATTGAACATACCGAGCGCTCCCTGAAGTCATCCGGAATGGTGAGATAGAACTTCGTTTCCGACTAGCCACGACCACAGTTGCCCGATTTGTGCTCGCGCTATGCACACATGAATGAACACCCACGAATCAGCTAGATCAAAAATGATTCCACGACGATTTCCGACGGTTGATTAATAGCGACGGACGGACTGCGATTAGAGATGAGTGAATATTTCGCTAATTAAGTTGATTACCTTCTCCATGAGAAAATCCCCAGCCCAATCCCGCAGAAAACCCCAGTCGACTAGAGTCTAGAATTTGGTGTAGATAGGCGGCGGAAAGTGGTGGAGGCGAAATCTGGTGCCGTTTGGAGCGCGACCTACGCCGCCCGCCAATAGCCACCGAGCTTAGGGTGTAGAGGTGCGGAGGAGTCTGCGGCGAGTGAGTGGGGACGTAGTGGGCGAGGGTTTTCTTTTCCTTTTGCATGTGTGAGTGAACACACACGATTCGCAGAGGCGACAAAGATGAATCGTGTGCGATAGTAAATCACCGAGATTGAATGGGAATCCAAATTTCCTTTGTCCTTCATCCATGATTTTTTTTCTATGATGAACATAAACCCTGCTAATCACCGTGTTCAAATTTGGCACTTTTCCGGGTTCATATACAATATTTAGGGGATTATGTGCATTTTGTAGGCATTAATGCACGTAATTCAAATTCAAACAATTGGTGCATGAAAGGGTGCACAAGAACGGTCTGGAAAAACCATACTCGTGGTATTTAGTAATTTCTCAAGCCTTTTACAAGGAATGGGCAAAGATTTCAATGGAATGCGTGGCAATAGTCAACCACAAACGCGTCATTTAGTGGGTTATCAACTATAGAACAATGAAATATGTGCTTGAAAAACATGACGGCTGGCATGGTGCCATGGTATGGCCTAACCGTGCCATGGTTAAAAGCTGAGAAGGTTTGATTTATGTCGTCATGCATGCCCTTCATAAATCAAACCATCACCGAGGAAGTTCAATGCTTTCGAGAGGGAAATCACCAAGATTGAAGGGGAATCCAAATTTCCGTCCTAGTTTGTCATTCAGTTTTTTTCCAACGATCAACATACCGCCTCAAATGAAACATGTTCAAATTTGACATTTTTCCGAACTCATTTACCATATTTAGGGGATTGTGTGCATTTTCTAGGCATTAATTATGCACATAATTCAAATTCGAACAATCGGTGCATGAAAAGGTGCACAAGAATGGTCTGGAAAACCATGCTCGTGCTATACAAAAAATGAAACACATGGTTGAAAACATGACACCTGGTGTGGTGCCATGGTATGGCCTCACCATGCCCTGGTAAAAATTGGAGAATGTTTTCCTTATGTCGTGATGCGCGCCATTCATAAAATGAACCATCATCTGAGGAAGTTTCATGGTTTCAAGGGGGAAATCACCAAGATTGAAGGGGGGTCCAAATTTCCTTTGTCCACGAGTTTTTTTCCTTCTATGATGAGCATACAACCTGCAAATCACCGTGTTTTTCTGGGTTCATTTGCCATATTTAGGGGATTATGTGCATTTCCTAGGCATTAATGTGCATAATTCAAGTTCAAACAATCGATGCATGAAAGGGTCCACAAGAACGGCCTAAAAAATCATGCCCGTGCCATTTAGTAAATTCTCATGCCTTTGACAAGGAATGGACAATTATTTTTTTTGAATATTAATGGACAGATATTTCGATGAAATGTGTGGCAATAGTCAACCACAAATGTCTGTTTGTTGGGTTTTCAACTATAGAAAAAAATTTAAATAAATGCTTAAAAAACATGATGCCTGGCATGGTGCCATGGTATGACCTCACCATGCCCTGGTAAAAATTTGAGAATGTTTGGCTTATGTCGTCATGCATGCCCTTCATAAATCAAACCATCACCGAGGAAGTTCCATGCTTTGGAGAGGGCAAATCCCCAAGATTGAAGGGGAATCCTAATTTCTGTCCTAGTTTGTCATTCAACTTTTTCCAACGATCAACATACCACCTCAAATGCAATGTGTTCAAATTTGACATTTTTCCGGGCTCATTTACCATATTTAGGGGATTATGTGCATTTTCAAGGCATTAGTGGACATAATTCAAATTCAAACAATCAATTCATGAAAAGGTGCGCAAGAACGGTCTGGAAAACCATGCTCGTTCTATTTAGCACATTCTCATGCCTTTTACATGGAATGGGCAGATATTTCAAGGAAATGTATGGCAAGAGTCAACCATAAACGCATCGTTTACTCGGCTAACAACTATACAAAAAATGAAACACATGGTCGGAAAACATGACGCCTCGCGTGGTGCCATGGTATGGCCTCACCATGCCCTGGTAAAAATTGGAGAATGTTTTCCTTATGTCATGATGCACGCCTTTCATAAAGCAAACCATCATTAAGGAAGTTTCATGGTTTCGAGGGGGAAATCACCAAGATTGAAGGGGGATCCAAATTTCCTTTGTCCTTTGTGCACGAGTTTTTTTCTGTGAATAGCATACAACCTGCAAATCACCGTGTTCAAATTTGGCACTTTTCCGGGTCCATTTGCCATATTTAGGGGATTATGTGCATTTCCTAGGCATTAATGCGCATAATTCAAGTTCAAACAATTGATGCATGAATGGGTCCACAAGAACGGCCTAGAAAACCATGCTCGTACCATTTAGTAAATTCTCATCCCTTTAAAAGGAATGGACAAATATTTCGATGAAATGTGTGGCAATAGTCAACCACAAATGTCTGTTTGTTGGGTTTTCAACTATAGAAAAAATGAAATAAATGCTTAAAAAACATGATGCCTCGCATGGTGCCATGGTATGACCTCACCATGCCTTGGTAAAAATTTGAGAAGGTTTGGCTTATGTTGTCATGCACGCCCTTCATAAATCGAACCATCACCGAGGAAGTTCCATGCTTTCGAAAGGGAAATCCTCAAGATTGAAGTGGAATCCTAATTTTCTTCGTTCTTTGCTCTGGAGTTTTTTTCTACGACGAACATACACCCTACAAATCACTGTGTTCAAATTTGGCATTTTTTCGGGCTCATTTACCATATTTAGGGGATTATGTGCATTTTCTAGGCATTTAGCGCATATAAATCCAATCCAACTACAGGTGCATGGGTGTGATGTGAGGGACGTGGATTGCCGTTCAATCGCGGCACATCCAACGGTGCACACGCGCGATCCGCGTGGCTGGGGTTCCGGCCAATCATAATGCAACACATAATAGGCTCAGCGCACACTATTTCCGGAAGCGACGGAGATGAACCATAATGAACGAGCAAAGTTGTAAGCGAAGCCAAATTTCTGTTGTTGTTTGTGGTTGAGCTCTTGAATACCACCGCACTGTACGGCTGCACGGCCCCTCCGTCCCAGAGCTCTCTGCAGGCGTTGTCCATGGCACCGCAGCCCACAGTAACTAGTAAGGAAGCGATGGCATCCCGCCACGCCGTGTTCCTCACCGCCCGCGACCGCACAGATGGTAAGGAAGCAATAGGATCTCGCTGCGCCGGGTTCATCGCCACCGCCGGCCAGACAGTTACATGGGCAGGTTTTGAGGTGATACGTCCCCAATGTATCTATAATTTATGAAGCATTCATGCTATTTTATTATCTGTTTTGAAGGTTTATGGGCTTTATTATACACTTCTATATTATTTTTGGGACTAACCTATTAACCGGAGGCCCAACCCATATTGCTGTTTTCTTGCCTATTTTAGTGTTTCGAAGAAAAGGAATATCAAACAGAGTCCAAACGGAATGAAACCTTCGGGAAAGTTATTTTTGGAACAGAAGCAATCCACGGAACTTGGAGTGCAAGCCAGGGAAGCTTCGAGGAGGCCACGAGATAGGGGGCCGCGCCCACCCCCCTGGGTGCGCCCTCGACTCTCGTGGGCCCCTCGTGGCTCCCCCGACCAACTTCTTTCGCCTATATATTCCCATATACCCTAAAAACATCAGAGACGACAATAGATCGGGAGTTCCGCTGTCGCAAGCCTCTGTAGCCACCAAAAACCTCTCGGGAGCCCGTTCCGGCACACTACCGGAGGGGGAATCCCTCACCGGTGGCCATCTTCAACATCCCGGCGCTCTCCATGACGAGGAGGGAGTAGTTCACCCTCGGGGCTGAGGGTATGTACCAGTAGCTATGTGTTTGATCTCTCTCTCTCGTGTTCTCTCTATGGCATGATCTTGATGTATCGCGAGCTTCATTATTATAGTTGGATCTTATGATGTTTCTCCCCCTCTACTCTCTTGTAATGGATTGAGTTTTCCCTTTAAAGTTATCTTATCGGATTGAGTCTTTAAGGATTTGAGAACACTTGATGTATGTCTTGCCGTGCTTATCTGTGGTGACAATGGGATATCACGTGATCCACTTGATGTATGTTTTGGTGATCAACTTGCGGATTCCGCCCATGAACCTATGCATAGGGGTTGGCACACGTTTTCGTCTTGACTCTCTGGTAGAAACTTTGGGGCACTCTTTGAAGTACTTTGTGTTGATTGAGTAGATGAATCTGAGATTTTGTGATGCATATTGTATAATTATCCAACGGATACTTGAGGTGACAATGGAGTATCTAGGTGACATTAGGGTTTTGGTTGATTTGTGTCTTAAGGTGTTATTCTAGTATGAACTCTATGATAGATTGAACGGAAAGAATAGCTTCATGTTATTTTACTACGGACTCTTGAATAGATAGACCAAAAAGGATAGCTTTGAGGTGGTTTCGTACCCTACCATAATCTCTTCGTTTGCTCTCGGCTATTAGTGACTTTGGAGTGACTCTTTGTTGCATGTTGAGGGATAGTTATATGATCCAATTATGGTATTATTGTTGAGAGAACTTGCACTAGTGAAAGTATGAACCTTAGGCCTTGTTTCCTAGCATTGCAATACCATTTATGCTCACTTTTATCATTAGTTACCTTGTTGTTTTTATAATTTCAGATTACAAAAACCTATATCTACTATCCATATTGCACTTGTATCACCATCTATTCGCCGAACTAGTGCACCTATACAATTTACCATTGTATTGGGTGTGTTGGGGACACAAGAGACTCTTTGTTATTTGGTTGCAGGGTTGTTTGAGAGAGACCATCTTCATCCTATGCCTCCCACGGATTGTTAAACCTTAGGTCATCCACTTGAGGGAAATTTGCTACTGTCCTACAAACCTCTGCACTTGGAGGCCCAACAATGTCTACAAGAAGAAGGTTGTGTAGTAGACATCATGAGGCTGCCACGGCCGAATGTGGTGGATCTAGAAGCAGCCAAAGCCGAATAGAATGAGCGGAAAATGTAGAAAGCAGTCAAGAAAAGAGAGTCCCGCTGCCGCAAGAAAAAAGAGGCCACATGCCATGGTGTGGGGAGTTTGGTGGAGATCGAAGCACGGTGGGCTGCCGCCTACATGGCGGGAAGGAGAACTTCGGTGTCTGGCCAGCATGCCCTGATGGCAGCATGTGCGAAGTAGTTTAAGTTCGTAGTATTAGAGAAAATTACCAGTGGCACTTTCTTTTTTCTCGCACACGAGTATTTTATGCGCTTCGTCTGTGTTATGTGTTCCCCCGCCCAAGTTTCAAATTTTTCACCGAAATTTTCATTAGGCGCGCGATTTAAGAATTTATTCCTCCATCCACATCCCCTTCCCCTCAGTATCCCCCTCCTTTGCGCCTCCCCCTACCAGCATCTCAAACCGCCACCGCCGTAGCTTCAACCACATCTACCTTCTGCTCAGATCCAGTGAGGTAACCCACCGATCCCTATCATGTCCCCGGCATGATTGCTTAAATGGCGCATGCAAAACATCCTCATGCCTCCAAATCACTCCCGCCAGGAGATGATGGCAGTCCATGGCGCGATGGCCGCTGTGTGTGTTGACCCAGAGGAACACCTCGCCTCCGCCGCCGCCGCCGACATGGTGCAGGCTCTGGCCCAGATGAAGTCCCCCAACGACTACCCCCAGGACATAACAGGTAAGATCTGACCAGCTAAATCTTACCAATACCACTTGCAACAGCTATGATTTATACGGTTGATGTATTAAGCATGTTTGTGCCTTGTTTATTTCAATACTACACACTGCATGATGTTCAAATTTACCGTGTCCAGCTCAATTTCACCAATACCAGCAACAAACTTACAATACATGACTTAGGATATCACTAGAGATTCTGCCCATTTGCTATTTTTAGTGGATGCTAACCCTATTGCACTTAACATGCCTGTCCATGTACTTACGCAGGGTCATAATGGCCGATGCTTTTGTTTGCCGTCGAGGTGAGCTGCATCCTATGTCTTACAGTATTTCACATAATTTGTGCAATTACCATAATCTCTTCATTTGCTCTCCGCTATTAGTGACTTTGGAGTGACTCTTTGTTGCATGTTGAGGGATAGTTATATGATCCAATTATGTTATTATTGTTGAGAGAACTTGCACTAGTGAAAGTATGAACCTTAGGCCTTGTTTCCTAGCATTGCAATACCGTTTACGCTCACTTTTATCATTAGTTACCTTGCTGTTTTTATAATTTCAGATTACAAAAACCTATATCTACTATCCGTATTGCACTTGTATCACCATCTCTTCGCCGAACTAGTGCACCAATACAATTTACCATTGTATTGGGTGTGTTGGGGACACAAGAGACTCTTTGTTATTTGGTTGCAGGGTTGTTTGAGAGAGACCATCTTCATCCTACGCCTCCCATGGATTGATAAACCTTAGGTCATCCACTTGAGGGAAATTTGCTACTGTCCTACATACCTCTGCACTTGGAGGCCCAACAACGTCTATAAGAAGAAGGTTGTGTAGTAGACATCAAGCTCTTTTCTGGCGCCATTGCCAGGGAGGTGAGTGCTTGAAGGTAGATGTCGGGGAAACTGATCCACGAACACCTATGAGGCCGGCGGACCGAGCCCCTTTCGGTTCGGCGGGGGGCGGAGATCGCACGAAGAGCGGATCGAGGCGAAGCACACGAGCAGTTTACCCAGCTTCAGAGCTCTCCGGAGAGATAATACTCCTACTGCTGCTTGTCTGATTGTATTATGTTCTTGCTCGAGAGAGCTAAGTGTGTTTCTGGCTTCCGAATGAGCCGAACCCCCTCTATGTTGCGCATGGGACTCCTTTTATACGCTCAAGGGGTCACCGACAGGTGGCAACGCAGACGAGGGTAAAAATGTAAAAGGAGTTGCAATTGGTACAACTACCTGTATAGTGCATCCTACCTAACCCTGACGGTAGGGGACAAAGGCATTAAATGCCCGTCTGTGTCGCCCAAACAGTGCAGAAAGGGACCGTCAGGGGCGCCACCGCTCGCCACGATGGCGATCTTGTCAGCGGCGCATGCCACGGCACACCGCTGGCTGCACAGCCTCTCGCCACGCGCGCCTGGGAAGGCCCCAGGGTGACACGTTGGTGGATGTGCTGGAGCGCAGGTACAGGGTGGTTACTTGCCGCGGCAAGCGCCTTGCCGCAGTCGTTATCTTGTCGCGCCCGGAAGCTTGTCGCTCACCAGGCCTTGCCGGGACGCGTGGCGCGTCGCGGCAAGTTCCTTGAGATGCCTTGGTTGGCCTTACCGTCAAGCTCCTCTCGCCAGGGCCTTGTCTCTTGGCTTGAGTACTTTGTTCTTGAATGGCTCCAAAGGAGCCACGGAGGATCTTGGCGGTCGCCCAACAAGCCTTGCCGCGGGGTGCTGCAACTGCCCGTGCACAATTTCGGGATACTAGGGTACCCCTACTCTAGTACACCGACAGGAGCCCCCGGGCCTGGGCCACACACGGTGCCGAGCGCTGTTGGGCCAGGCCCAAAACAGGGCACGGGCACGTGCGGCCTGGGTTACGCCGAATCTTACTCCGTATCCACCGCGCCCTCCCCAATGGCACGCGTCGAGTGCGGCGTCGTGGGAGAGATCGTGGGTGGTTTCTTTATTCGGAAGGGCGAAACATCCGCCCCCTCCCTCTTTATAAGCAGGGGAAACAGGGGTAGTTCGTCCACCTCGCCGGTTACTGCTCCAATCTTCAGAAATCTCCGCCGCTCTCCCTTTCTCCCCAAAGTCGAAAGAGAGCAGCGCTCCGCCCCCCATTGCCACCAGCACCACCGACGCCGCCGATCTCCCCCGCCACCTCCGCCATGGCTCCGAAAGCTGACAAGGGGAAGGGCGTGAAGTCGGCCGAGGCGCAGCGGCTCGCGGCGCTGCGGAAGGAGCGGGCCATCTTCCCCCCCCAGCTTGACGCGAAAGAGCTGAGGGAGTACTACTACCTCTTTTGGTCGACGGAGACGCGCGCGCATCCGCGCATGAGGGTACTCTCAGCCGCCGCTTCGAGGTTGGCTCCGAACGGGTACCCATTCTTCGCGCTGTTCTTCTACTGTGGGCTCTGCCTGCCTTTCTCTGAATTCTTCTGCGATATCATGAACACCTACGGGTTCCGCCTCCTTGATTTCACCCCCAATGCCGTTCTGACCATGGCAGTTTTCGCACATCTGTGCGAAAACTTTGTCGGAGTCCACCCCAATGTCGCCCTCTTCCGCCACTTCTTTATCCCCCGAGTCGAGAGAGGAGAGCCCCTTGCCGGCGGAATCGCCTGGATCTCGAGGGTCGGCAAGAAGGAAGCCTATCTGAAGGGAGAGCTTCGCAGCAAGTGGGAGGAGTGGAGAGCAGACTGGTGCTGGATCGTCGAGGAGAACCCGCAGCCATTCACCGCCCGGCGCCAAACCCCAATAGTACGCGGCAACGATTGGACCAACGTGGCCCCGGAGGATGACAGGCTGAAGATTGCCGTCACCCGAATCTTGCGCCTTAGGTTTGCCGGGCTCACCATAGGCGCCGTTGGCGCAGATTTTCTCCGCCGCCGCATCGCCCCCCTGCAGGAGAGGGGGAGACCCGCCTGGGCGTTCCAGAACTCGGCGGATATCATGAGGCTGCGCCCGGGCCTCAACTTCAATTTCACGGTCTTGGAATTGGACGCGATGCTTCTGGAGCTGTTCAAGCGCGACCCTCAGCACCCATTTATGTTGCCGCGGAATGTCGTTCCACTGTGTAACAATTCTTCGCTTGACCGCATCCGTGCAATGATGCCGCTGTGCGACTCGCATGGGATCGTCCCAACTTGGCAAGAGCCCGCAGACAACGTCGTGCAGGAGTTCTTCGACAGCTTGGTCGAAGTGCCGGTCCGCCCCGACGAGCAGAAGAGCCTCACCCGCGACACCACCGACGCGAAGATGCAGCGCATCGCCACTAGGCTGGAGGAGGCGGCGGCAGCAGCTGCCGCAGGTCAATTTGGATTCACCTTGGAGGAGGCGGAGGCAGCAGAGGCGGCAAGCCTTGCCGAGCGAGAAGAGCTTGTCAGCGAGGAAGAACTTGTCGGCCCTGAATCAGAGTCGAGCGAGCCCGCCGAGGGCGTGGGCGACCCGTTGCAGATCGGCTCCTCCTCCTCAACACCTTCAGCCAGCTCGCCGCAAGCGGAGCCCCCAGCTCCAACAAGGAGGCGTCTCCGCAGGGCCGGGGATGTGGCGGGGTGGCAGACGAGTCAACAGCCGTAGCAACGCACGACGTGCTCGACCGCGACAAGCACTGTTGCCGCGGGAGCACCTCACGCCGCTGCCGCAACTGGAGCGGGGCCTTCCCGACCCACCGCCACTGCCCCTGCCAAGCGGACAAGGGATCCCTCTCCTCCGCCTCATCACACCGGAGGCGAGCCGGACTTCGATCTCTCCGTGCTCAGCTCCGACGACGAGGAAGAAGAGTAAGATCCTTCGCTGTACTTGTAATTCTTCACTTCTTGATGTGTGTCTTGTATCTGATTTGCTTCATTCCGGGCTCATCCCTTTTCAGGACTCTGGCCCAGAGAGCAGCAAAGAGAGCCAAGGTCCCGGTGATTGTCATCGAGGATGATCCCACCGCGGCAACAGGGGACACGCCTGAGACCACCTTGCCGGACCCGGCAATTCTTTCGCAAAGCAGCCCTCAGCGCAGCCCCCAACGTAAGCGTATAACTTACTTCCTGCTTTCAGGCGCGCATTGGTGCTCTTCTTTTGTTGATATCTGTCTGTTGGTTTGTGTAGGAGCAGAGCAGCCTCATCAGGAGGGCCCGGAGGCCGCTCTCGAAGTGCCATCTGCTTCGACTACACTGCCGAGGGAGGATTCCCCGGCAAGGGAGCGTTCTCCGGCAAGGGAGAATTCTCCGGCAAGGGGCAGTTCTCCGGCAAGGGACAGCGCCAGTGATCCTCCGGTGGTTGAGGCCACGACTACAGATCCTAGCACAGGTAACCCTTTTGCCTGAAAACTCCCCTTGGGTTCTTCTTCTTCTGATTTTCTTCTTGAGCATTTGCTTGACTTTTCTCCCCTCTTCGGTCGTCAGATCCATCTGCCATGGAGCCGACGGAAACCGAGGCCGCCAGCGAGGAGGACGCGCGCGGCAACAACGACGACGCTGCCGCCACCGAAGAAGAGGCCGGTGCTAATGATTCCGCCGGCGCAGAAGCATGCGAGGAATCCAACGATCGCACTGACGGCCCCGAGGCCGCAGGAGCGCCAGGCGCTGCATCGACCGCCGATCCCTCTGCCGCTGCCGCGGCACCAGGCTCCGAAGAGCCCCAGCCCGGCGCCTACTTGAAGGCCGGCGATGGCGTCTTCATCAAGCTCCCCTGGGCGTCGAGCTCCAGGGCACCGGTCGAAGGGGAGACTTTTGACGAAGAGGTGCTCGCCTCCGCTGGGCTGGCGCTAGTCGACGCGCCAAGCAGCAGCAGCGACGAGCCTGAGGAGGAGCGGCTGCTGCGGAAGCTGCTGTCTCTTTACCACGCCTGCCAAACCAAGCTGGCGTCTCGAGAGGCACTTGTCGCAAAGGCGGGAGTGGACATTGAGAAGCGCGCAGAGGAGCTCCGGGGTCTCAGGCAGGAGGCTCTCCGGTCCCTGGCGGAGGAGCGGGAGCAACTTCTCGAGGAGCGGAAAGCCTTCCTCCTCGAGAAGGCTGAAGTTGAAGAGAAGCAACGGCTTGTCGCCAAAAATCTATTTGTGCAGGAAGGAGAATTGGCGCAACGCAAGGTCAACCTTGACAGCCACGAGGAGGAGCTTGCTGCGCGGGAGCAAGCGATTGGCGGGGCCCTCACAGAAGCAAAGGATGCTGCCGCAGCTGCCGAGACCGCCAAGAAAGAGCTGGAAACAAAGGTGGCGCAGCTGGAAGCAGATCTCAGGGCGAGCGGCGAGGAGCTCGCCGCGCTCAAGCGTGAGCGTGAGAAGGATGCTGCCGCTCATGGTGAGCTGCAGGGTCTTCTCGCTGAGAGGAGCAAGGAGCTCAACGTCGCCAAGGATTCCAATGCAGATCTCGAGCTGAAGCTGGCCACTTTGACTCAGACGCTGGACGGCGCCAAGGAGCGGGAGGTGGCCTTGTCGGAGAAGATCAAGGCCGACGAGGCGCTGCTGGCGAATGCTGCTGCCGCCCACGACGCCTTCAGGGAGACAGTGGAGCACTGGACTGAGGGTCTTGTGGATGCTGCCGCAGCCATCGACGGGGAGTTGGCGCAGCTGGGGATGGAGGATTTTGGGTATCCCTCCGACGAGCATCTCCAACCCAGCGCCAAGCTCAGCCTGTTCTTCAAAGGCGTGGCGACGGCTCTTCAGCGACTCCGGGAAAAGATCCCAAAGCAGCTGGCCGATGAGTCGCGCAGGATCTGCGCGGGGGCTCTCCAGAAGGTGCTGATGAAGGTGGCCTTCCGCAACCCAGGCCTCAACTTCACCAACGTCCTCAAGTCCTTGCCGCCGGATGCTGACGTGGAAGCGCTCAAGGCCCTTGTCGCACCCATTGTGGACAAGGTGAGCGGGATCAAGAGGGTTGAGGGCGATCACTTAGACTAGGCCGCCCGTTTTCTCTTTCTCTTTGTCGCTGCTAGTTATGTCACGAGAACATCTATTAGAGCTGCGACAAGCTATCTTGTAATATAACTCTATTTTGGGTAGAGATTGCTTATGTTATTTCCTTTACTTGATCCCTTCCTTTGTATGTTTTTGCTCCACTCTTTTAGGGAACTTGCCGGCGCAGGCACCTTAGACGCGAGCGCTGAGTGCGGAACATCAGCAGCCTGCTGGCGGTGCCGCTTCCGACAAGAAACCTTGTCGCAACTAGTCGCAGCTCACTTAAATTGTTGAGCAGACTCGAAACAAAGTAAGGGCGCAACTAGCTACGAGTTGGTTCCTCCACGCACAGGTTTTCCATACAAAGTACGATCGTTCGAGGAGAATAACTTCAAAATTTAAAAACTGATCGCTCAAACTTTGGCAACTTAGCTTTTCTGTCGTTTGCTTCCCGGCAAGGCAAAACTTCCTCGAGCGACGCTTGGTCCATACCATTATCTTCTCCTTTCCCCCCCGGCAAACTTGTGTGCGAGGGAACCTTCCTTTTTGAGAAAAAGAAAGAAGAGAAAATAAAGATATGGAGCCTTATGGCTCGTTATTGCTTACCGGGGGTAGGTGCTGCACAAAGTGTCAGATAATGCATGCAAATATAAAGTAAAAAGCATGAAATTGACAAGATGTGCGGAGCACATGAGCTTTACTTACGCACGGGGTCTGCGCCCGGCTTTGTACAAAGGATTACATGCAACATCGGCAAGACTTGTACAAAAGGTGGTTGCCGGAACGGGTTCCGGCAACCGCGCCCTACGGGTAAAACTTACAAAGATGCTCAATGTTCTAGGAGTTGCTCACCGGAACGCCATCTTTGGTCTCAAGGCGGACAACGCCAGGCCTAGTGACTCGTTTCACCCGGTAAGGGCCTTCCCACTTCGGCGTCAACTTGTTGGAATTCTTGGCGGACTGAACGCGCCGAAGAACAAGGTCGCCTTCCTCGAAACTTCTGGCATTAACTTTGCGGCTATGGTAGCGGCGCAAAGCTTGCTGGTATCGAGCAGCTCGTACAACAGCCTGAAGACGGTCCTCCTCAAGGAACAACGCGTCATCTTGCCGCAGCTGCTCTTGCTCAAGCTCATCATAAGCAAGCACTTGAGGTGACCCGTATACGAGTTTCGTGGGGAGAACTGCCTCTGCTCCATAGACTAGAGCGAAAGGTGTCTGGCCAGTGGCTCGATTTGGCGTCGTCCTGATCGACCAAAGAACCACCGGCAGCTCCTCAATCCAGTTTCTTCCTCACTTGCGCAGCCTGTCGAAAGTCCTGGTCTTGAGCCCGCGCAGCACTTCAGCATTCGCCCTCTCCGCTTGACCGTTGCTTCTCGGATGAGCAACAGAAGCGAAGCAGACCTTGGTGCCAAGATCTTGGACGTACTGCATGAAGGTGCGGCTCGTGAATTGCGTGCCGTTGTCGGTGATGATCCTGTTAGGGATCCCGAAACGGCAAACAATTGACCTGAAGAACTTGACTGCTGACTGTGCTGTCACCTTCCTCACTGCTTCCACTTCCGGCCACTTTGTGAACTTGTCGATTGCAACGTACAAGTACTCAAAGCCCCCGACAGCTCGGGGAAAGGGGCCGAGGATGTCGAGCCCCCAGACCAAAAATGGCCAGGATAAAGGGATCGTTTGGAGAGCTTGAGCTGGCTGGTGTATCTGTTTGGAATGGAACTGGCACGCTTCACACTTGGTTACTTGTGCAGTTGCATCCTGGAGGGCTGTCGGCCAGAAGAAACCTTGCCGGAACGCTTTGCTGGCAAGTGCTCTTGCACCAATGTGGTGACCACATATGCCTCCATGTATCTCTGCCAACAGCTTTTGTCCATCTTCCCGATGAATACACTTCAATTTCACACCGCTGAGCCTTCTTCTGTACAGTGTGCTGTCGACAAACTGGTACATACTTGACTGCCGGGCTACTCTTTCTGCTTCTTCTTGCTCTTCGGGAAGTTCTCCTGTTTGAAGGAAATGGACAATCTGCTGCGCCCATGCTGGAGCTTGCGGCTCGACAACAAGGACTAAAGGCATATCTGCTGCTGCGGGAACACCCGCTTCTACAGCGAGAACCTGCGGCTCAGCCGGAGCTTGGCGTTCCCCGGCAAGCTTGCCGGAACAAAGCTTGCCGAGAGCGTCTGCTTCAACGGTACAAACCCTAGGGCTTGTCGGAGCAGACTGCTCCTCAGCATCCTTGGTGTTGATCTTGGGGACCTTCTTGGCGGCGGCTTCGGGGAGCTCTGCCGGGAAGTAGTCACCGGAAATCAACTTCCTCATCTTGTTCTGTCCGGTTGATGGCGTTACGGATGGTTGAGTCAGCTTGAGCACAAAGATCCCTGGTTCCACAGGTAACTTAAGTGCGGCGCACTTTGACAGGCCATCAGCAATGTCATTCTGGGCTCTTGGAACATGTTCCATTTGCAGGCCGTCAAAGTGCTCTTCTAGCTTCCTCACTTCATCAACGTAAGCTTCCATCAACGGACTCTGATAATTCTTGTTCACTTGGCGGACGACAAGCTGTGAATCACCCCTGACAATGAGCTTCTTGATCCCAAGGTCTGCTGCGATCCTGAGACCGGCAAGCAAACCTTCATACTCTGCAGTATTGTTTGTTGCTTGCTCCTTGGGAAAGTGCATCTAGACTACGTACTTGAGGTGCTCTCCGGTGGGTGCGACAAGTAGCACGTCGGCACCGGCGCCTTGCAGCGAGAAGGCACCATCAAAGTACATCAGCCACTCTTTGCTTGCTTTCTTGACGGGGATGCTCGTTTCTGGAATTTCTTCATCTGGTGTTGGCGTCCACTCTGCTATGACCTCTGCTAGTGCTCTGCTTTGGATAGTTGAAGTGCTTTCAAACTTGAGGCCAAAGCTTGACAGTTCCAGTGCCTACTCGACAATCCTGCCTATTGCTTCCGGATTCTGCAGTATCCTTTTCAGCGGAAAGCGAGTGACAACTGTGATCTCATGTGCTTGGAAGTAATGGCGCAGCTTTCTCGAGGCCATGAGAAGGCTGAAAAGCAATTTCTGCACACCAGAGTACCTTGACCTAGCCCCCTGTAGAAGGGAACTGACAAAGTAAACTGGGCGCTGCACCATTTTCTTCTGCATCTCCTCACGCGCCTGCGCAGATCCATCCTTGTCGGGACCAGAGCTTGCCGGTGAACTCCCTTGTTTGTCGCTGGATGCACTTGTCGCGGTTGCCAGCTCATCATACGCTTCC
This sequence comes from Triticum dicoccoides, assembly GCF_002162155.2. Classification (NCBI taxonomy): domain Eukaryota; kingdom Viridiplantae; phylum Streptophyta; class Magnoliopsida; order Poales; family Poaceae; genus Triticum; species Triticum dicoccoides. The sequence continues at coordinate 472,153,750 of NC_041393.1, read as the reverse complement.
CTCTCTGCTACTAACGCAGCACTAACCACTTGATTGGTTGCCGCTATATACAGCAGCAACTTCTCTTGTGGCTTAGGTGCGACAAGTGTTGGAGTGGAGGACAGGTATTTCTTCAAGTCCTGCAGCGCAGCCTCCGCTTCTGGAGTCCATTGCATTGGACCTGCCTTTTTCAATATTTTGAAAAATGGCAGGGCGCGCTCAGCAGACCTAGAGATAAACCTGCTGAGAGTAGCCACGCAACCGGCAAGTCTTCGTACATCCTTGACGCGCTTTGGTGCTTCAATCTGCTCGATGGCCTTGATCTTGTCGGGATTGGCTTCAATTCCCCGCTGAGACACAAAGAACCCGAGAAGCTTGCCGGAAGGGACTCCGAACACACACTTCTCGGGGTTAAGCTTGAGGTTGATCTTGCGCAGATTTGTAAAGGTTTCGTCTAAATCTTGAATCAGGGTTGCTTTGTCCTTGCTCTTGACCACTATGTCATCCATGTAGGCTTCCACATTTCTGTGCATTTGCGGCTCAAAAGCGTGATGGACAACCCTTGCAAATGTTGAACCAGCATTCTTCAAACCAAAAGGCATCCGTACGAAACAGTATGTGCCACATGGGGTAATGAATGCGGTCTTCTCCTCATCCTCTTCTGCCATGAAGATCTGATGATATCCTGAGTATGCCTCAAGAAATGAAAGCAAGTCACATCCGGCCGTGGAGTCAACAATCTGGTCAATGCGTGGCAAGGGAAAGGGATCTTTGGGACAAGCTTTATTGACATCAGTAAAGTCGATACAAAGCCTCAATTTCCCGTTTGCCTTGCGCACAACTACATGATTGGCCAACCACGTTGGATGGAGCACTCCTCTGACGAGGCCTGCTGCTTCCAACTTCTTGATTTCTTTAGCAATGAATTCTTGGTGCTCCACTACTTGTTTCCTGACTTTCTGCTTGACGGGCCGCGCATGAGGACAGACGGCAAGACGGTGCTCAATTACTTTCCTGGGAACACCGGGGATGTCAGACGGTTGCCATGCAAACACGTCGACATTCGCCCGCAGGAAAGCAACGAGCGCGCTTTCCTATTTAGGGTCGAGAGTGGCACTGATGGTGAAGGTACCACCAGTGCCGTCCTCCTTGGCGGACACCTTCTTGGTCTCAGGTGGAGCTGCCATTGTCTTCTTACACTTGCCGGTGGAGCTCGATGGTGCGTCCTCGACGGTAGCGCAGCACTCCGAAGAGGTGCGCTTGCTGGAGTGGGCATCAGAGCTCTTGCCGGACTTGGTCTTCTTCTTCCCCCCGGGAGCTTCAACGGCAAGTGATCTGCGATCTGTTGCGGCTGCTGCTTCCCGGTAAATCTTGTCGACACAGATAATAGCATCCTTCTTGTCGCCAGGGACAGAGATGACACTTATCGGGCCTGGGATCTTCAGCACGTTGTATGCGTAGTGAGAGGCTGCCATGAACTTGGCGAGTGCTGGACGACCAAGTATCCCATTGTAAGGTAATGGGAAGTCAGCAACATCAAAAGTGACCCTCTCAGTCCTGAAGTTCAGCTCGCTGCCAAATGTTACCGGCAACATGATCTTTCCCTTCGGCTTGCTCCTTCCCGGATTCATTCCTTGGAATGTACCGGTCTCTTCGAGCTCGCTGTCAGGGATCTGAAGTTTCTGGAGTACCGCGGAGGAGATCAGGTTCAAGCCGGCCCCGCCGTCAACTAGCATCTTAGTGACCTTGAGGTTGCGGATAGTTGGTGAAACCAACATCGGCAAGCACCCGACCGCAGTTATGCAATCAGGGTGGTCCTCAATATCAAAGATGATAGGCATGCTGGACCATTTCAGAGGCCTGCGTGACTCGACGGGTGGTTCTGCCGCATTGACTTCCCGCACCCACTGCTTGAGCTGTCGGTGTGAAGTATGCAGAGAAGCACCGCCGTCCACGCACAGGACCTCTGTGGCTTTCTGAAACTCCTGCTCATCAGTCTCGTCATCATCCATATCTTCATTGTCGTCGTCATCTTCATCCTTGTCGCGGCCGCGGGGAGGTCTGTCTCCTTGCCGCTGCTTGGCCTTGCCGCGGCGCCCTCCTCGGCCAGGGCGTTTCTTGCCGGTTCCTCCAGCACCTTCCTGACCCTTCTCCTTGTCGCGCCGCTCGTATTCAGCCTTCTGCTGCTCGACAAGCTGCTCGACCTTCTTGCAGCTCTGGAGGTCATGGCCCTTGGTGCGGTGGATCTTGCAGTACTGCCTGTTGGTGCCGTCCTGCTTGTCGGCGACCGCCACAGCCTGGTGGTTGGTGCCTGCGGCAATCTCCTTGCCGGAGCTTCCAGCTTTGGCTTGCTTGCCGAACTGCTCAACGACTAGTACATCTTTGCCTTTCTTCTTCCTGTTGTTCCGCCGCCGGTTTTTCCTTGCCGGGGCAGCATCCTCACTATCAGATCCTCCTGCTCCTGTATTCTCTCCGGGGAGTTTCCTCCCTTCCTCCGCACGTGCACACTTGTCGGCCAGGGCATATAGCTCACTGACGTCTCTGATCTTGCATATCACCATCTCCTCCCTCATCCTGCGGTTTCGCATGTTCTGACGGAACGCGCTGATTACCGCGGCAGGGTGGACATCTGGGATGTTGTGCTGTATGCGGCTGAATCTTTGAATGTACTTGCGCAGGGACTCTCCTTCCTTCTGGGCGAGCAGATGAAGATCGCTTTCTTGGCCATGAGGCTTGTGGCCGCCTGTAAAGGCGCCGACAAACTGATGGCACAAGTCAGCCCAGGAGGATATGGAGTTGTCCGGCAAGTGCATGAGCCAGGATCTGACATTGGGCTTGAGCACCAGTGGGAAGTAGTTGGCAAGGATCTTGTCGTCCCGTCCCCCGGCAGCCTGCACCGCGATGGTGTAGATGCTGAGGAACTCCGATGGATGCGTCTTGCCGTCATACTTCTCTGGCACCTCTGGTCTGAAATTCTTCATGCTGGGCCACTGGACTTGCCGCAGCTCACGAGTGAACGCAGGGCAACCTACCGCGTATGGCAAGTCGCCTGGTTCCCCTGGCGCATGCATGTCGACAGAGGGCCCAGCGTGCTTGTCGGATTGACGTTGCGCTTCTCTTTGGCGCTCGATGCGAGTACGAGCGTCTTCTTGCTGTCGTTCGTGAAGAACTTGGCGTTGATCGCGACGAGCTCGTGGATCCGACGATGCAGTGGAGTCGCTGTCGAGGTGTATCCGGCGAGTCGGCGATCTTGGCCTTCGGGGTGGAGAGTGCACGGTGGTTGCACCCCCACCGGTTTCGTCGCCACCGGCTCGCGCCTGGCGGTCCTGCCGCGGCAGCAATGTACTCGGCTGCCGTGGAGCGTCGCCGTTGGCGAAGCCGATGAGACTCTGAATAGTGGCCCTCCATTGGTCGATCTTGTCTTCTGCTGGGGGGTAATCCAGGAGCAGTTGAGCTCGCGCCAAAGCTTCTGCTAGACTGGTGGGTGGCAGTGGCGAACGGTCCGAGGAGCGGGATATTGTCGGACTTCTAACTACGTTAGAAGGAGCAGTATCCTGTCCAGGCGACCGTGCCTCGTTCGTGCCAGCACGTTGGCGTGCATGTTGGTCTTGAGCACCCCAAGATCCACCAGCTCGATCTTGGTCCAACAAACATATGGTGCTGCGAACACCATGACGCTGTCGGTCCTACGCCTCCTGAGATCGGCGCGGTGCATGTACGGACGCCGAGGTCTACGCAGCCTTGTCCTTGGACCTGGCAGCACCGTGAGCTCCCTCGTCGATGTCCGTTCTTCCGCCGGCGCCTTCCCCACCACCTGTTTGCTCCGGTGGTGGCGGGATCGACGTGGACGGAGCAGTTGCCGCCGAAGTTTTCTTCTTCGGTGGCATTTTGATGAAGAAGATGAAAATCTAGCTCGTGTGAACGCCGGATCAGGTTCACACAATCTCGACGCCCCCTACCTGGCGCGCCAAAGATGTCGGGGAAACTGATCCACGAACACCTATGAGGCCGGCGGACCGAGCCCCTTTCGGTTCGGCGGGGGGCGGAGATCGCACGAAGAGCGGATCGAGGCGAAGCACACGAGCAGTTTACCCAGCTTCGGAGCTCTCCGGAGAGATAATACTCCTACTGCTGCTTGTGTGATTGTATTATGTTCTTGCTCGAGAGAGCTAAGTGTGTTTCTGGCTTCCGAATGAGCCGAACCCCCTCTACGTTGCGCATGGGCCTCCTTTTATACGCTCAAGGGGTCACCGACAGGTGGCAACGCAGACGAGGGTAAAAACGTAAAAGGAGTTGCGGTTGGTACAGCTACCTGTACAGTGCATCCTACCTAACCCTGACGGTAGGGGACAAAGGCATTAAATGCCCGTGTGTGTCGCCCAAACAGTGCAGAAAGGGACCGTCAGGGGCGCCACCACTCGCCACGATGGCGATCTTGTCAGCGTCGCATGCCACCGCACACCGCTGGCTGCATAGCCTCTCGCCACGTGCGCCTGGGAAGGCCCCAGGGCGACACGTTGGTGGATGTGCTGGAGCGCGGGTACAGGGTGGTTACTTGCCGCGGCAAGCGCCTTGCCGCAGTCGTTATCTTGTCGCGCCCAGAAGCTTGTCCCTCACCAGGCCTTGCCGGGATGCGTGGCGCGTCGCGGCAAGTTCCTCGAGATGCCTTGGTTGGCCTTCCCGGCAAGCTCCTCTCACCGGGCCGTTGTCTCTTGGCTTGAGTACTTTGTTCTTGAATGGCTCCAAAGGAGCCACGGAGGATCTTGGCGGTCGCCCGCCAAGCCTTGCCGCGGGGTGCTGCAACTGCCCGTGCACAAGTTCGGGATACTAGGGTACCCCTACTCTAGTACACCGACAGTATATCTTTAGATCTTGCAATCGAATCTTTTTGTTTCTTGTTTTATCACTAGTTTAGTCTATAAAATAAAACTACAAAAAAATGGAATTGAGTTTGTCTCATATGCTTCATCTTTTTAATATCTTTCGTAAGTATGATGAAAATGAAAATTTTGCTCAAGTGCTAGAAGAAGAAGTCTATAAAATGTTTGGCACAAAATACTTGAATGATGAGCATGATTGCAATTTTGTTAGTACGAATTCCTTGAATATCCATGATGCTAATGATATGCAAAGCCACAAGCTTGGGGAAGCTATGTTTGATGAAGATGATATTTTTTGTCTCCCAAGTTTTGATGAGAATAGTTATTATGATGAAAGCATGCCTCCTATTTTAGATGATTATATTCATGAAAGTTGATTTGGAGAGGTCATGACTTTATTTAGTGATGAATCCACTATTTCGGAAGAGGTTCCAATTGATTATGAGAACAAATTTGCTATCTATGATGATTATTGTGATGAAATTTATGCTATAAAGAGTGATGATATCCATGAAACTTGTCATCATGATTTTAATGCGCAAATTGATTATGTGAATAAAGTATCACATGATAGTTACTTCGTTGAGTTTGCTCCCACTACTATTCATGAGAATAAATTTGCTTATGTGGAGAGTAGTAAAATTTATATGCTTGTAGATCATGAAAAGAATGGTTTAGGTGCTGGTTATATTGTTGAATTCATTCATGATGCTACTGGAAATTGTTATGAGGGATGAACATATGCTTGTAGGAATTGTAATAATATCAGGTTTCCTCTCTATGAGTTGAAAATATTGAAGCTATGCTTGTTTTACCTTCCTATGCTAGTTGATTATCGTTCCCATAAATTGTTTGCTCACAAAATCCCTATGAATGGGAAGTGGGTTAGACTTAAATGTGCTAGTCATATTCTTCATGATGCTCTCTTTATGTTTCAATTCTTCTCTTTTATGTGAGCATCATTGAAATCATCATGCCTAGCTAGGGGCGTTAAACGATAGCGCTTGTTGGGAGGCAACCCAATTTATTTTTGTTCCTTGATTTTTGTTCCTGTTTAGTAATAAATAATTCATCTATCCTCTGGTTAGATGAGGTTTTATGTTTAGTTAGTGTTTGTGCCAAGTAGAACCTTTGGGAAGACTTGTGTGAAGTCTTTATGATCTTGCTGTAAAAAACAGAAACTTTAGCGCTCACGAGATTAGCTGCCATTTTTTTACTGGAGAGTGATTTTAGGTTGATTCGTTTTGCAGATGATTAATAGACAAATTACTCAGGTCCAGCAAATTATTTAAGAATTTTTTGAGTTCCATAAGTATACGTTTGATATAGATTACTACAGACTGTTCTGTTTTTGACAGATTCTATTTTCACTGTGTTGTTGGCTTATTTTGATGAATCTATGAGTAGTATCGGAGGGTATGAACCATAGAGAAGTTGGAATACAGTAGATATTACACCAATATGAATTTAGAATGAGTTCATTACAGTACCTTAAAGTGGTGGTTTGTTTTCTTTTACTAACGGAGCTTACGAGTTCTCTGTTAAGTTTTGTGTGGTTGAAGTTTTCAAGTTTTGGGTAAAGATTCGATGGACTTGGAATAAGGAGTGGCAAGAGCCTAAGCTTGGGGATGACCAAGGCACCCCAAGGTAATATTCAAGTACAACCAAGAGCCTAAGCTTGGGGATGCCCCGGATGGCATCCCCTCTTTCGTCTTCCTTCATCGGTAACTTTACTTGGAGCTATATTTTTATTTACCACATGATATGTGTTTTGCTTGGAGCATAATTTTATTTTATTATTATTTGCTTGCTGTTATTTATAATAATTTTTTTCGTCTTTATTTTCAATAAAAATGTCAAGGATAACCTTTACCATGCTTATTTTGCTAGTATACATGTTGCTGTTTGAAAACGGAAAGTTTACCACTGTTGCAAAAATTCCCTAGAAAAGTCAGAGAATGATATAATATTGAAACTTTTTGCATATTGAGCTACGATAAACCTTCTACAGTGTGGTATTTTTCTCATAATTTTTGGAGTTAGGGAAGTATGATGAATCTTGCATTCTTTATAGACTATACTGTTTTGGCAGATTGCTGTTATGTTTGCATTGTTTGCATTTGTTTGCTTGTTTAATGATTCTATTTGATGATAGGAGTATTAAAATATGCAGGGACATTTAGTATGCAATGTTGAATAATAATTTTAGTGATTTGTTAATGTAGGAAATGATAAGGTTTTTGCATTGGTTTATACTAACTTATCTCACGAGTTCTTGTTGAGTTTGGTGTGGATGAAGCTTTCGAGATTTAGGAAACCGAGATATAAAAGGAATTAAGGAGACAAAAGCTCAAGCTTGGGGATGCCCAAGGCAACCCAAGATAATATTTCAATAATTCTCAAGCATCCAAGCTTGGGGATGCCCCGGTAGGCATCCCACCTTTCTTCTTCAACAATTATCGGTTAGTATCGGTTGAACCTAAGTTTTTGCTTCTTCACATGAGTCGTGCTATCCGTGCAATGCCATTTTATTTTGCTTTGCTTGCTGCTTGAATAAAATACCAAGATTTGAAATTCTTAAATGAGAGAGAGTCTTCACATAGCTACACAATTATTTAACTACTCATTGATTGTCACTTATATCCTTTTGAGAGTAGTTTGTCATTTACTCGTGTGCTTCACTTATATCCTATGAGTAAATGGTTGAATGAGTTGAATGTCATAAATCTGAAATAATCTATGTCTCATTTGCTTATCCCATGGGGAGTAATGACTTCACATCTAGGAAGTAGAGGTTGTAAATTTATTGAAGGTTAGCAAGCATTGTATTGGTCATTTGAACAATTCATGAAAGAATACTGAAGGAAGAGAGATTTCACATATAAATATAGTATCTTGGATATCTGTTATAATTGTGAGCACTCGTTAAGTATGACATGCTAAAGAGTTGATGTTGGACAAGGAAGACAACATAATGGGTTATGTTTTCTCACATCCCAGTTAAAGTATATTGTCATGGATCATTCAAACATGTTGAGCTTGCCTTTCCCCCTCATGCTAGCTAAAATTCCTTGCACCAAGTAGAGAGTCCACCATACCTACCTATGGATTGAGTAAGATCCTTCAAGTAAGTTGTCATCGGTGCATGCAATCAAAATTGCTCTCTAAATATGTATGATCTATTAGTGTGAAGAAAATAAGATTTATACGATCTTATTATGGAAGCAATAAAAGCGAATGACTGCATAATAAAGGTCCATATACAAGTGGAAATATAAAGTGACATTCTTTTGCATTAAGATTTTGTGCATCCAACCATAAAATCGCATGACAACCTCTGCTTCCCTCTGCGAAGGGCCTATCTTTTACTTTATGTCTTTTACTTTATGTCTTTTACTTTATGCAAGAGTCAAGGTGATCTTCACCTTTCCCTTTTTCATTTTATCCTTTGGCAAGCACCTCGTGTTGGAAAGATCCTGATATATATATCCAACTGGATGTAAGTTAGCATGAACTATTATTGTTGACATCACCCAAAGGTGAATACGTTGGGAGGCAACACTATAAGCCCCTATCTTTCTCAGTGTCCGATTAAAACTTCATAACCATAAGTATTGCGTGAGTGTTAGCAGTTGTAGAAGACTATATGATAGTTGAGTATCTGGAGTTTGCTAAATCAAAGCTCTGACATAGACCCTTCCTGAAAATAAGATGAATTGCAATTCTTTGATGACTGAGAATGAAGTTTGCTGGTTTTCAAGAAAGTTTATGGTCTATGCTTTAACATGTGAATAGCTTGTTACTTGATCGTGAGAAGTTTTATGAGATGAACTACTGTTTAACATATAACCATGGTAGAAAAGGTGATTGAAATTATCATTGATCAAACTTGTGCACCTGCTAGCATTCACACTTCATAAATTCTTTCTTTTATTATTTACCTACTCGAGGACGAGTAGGAATTAAGCTTGGGGATGTTGATACGTCTCCAACGCATCTATAATTTATGAAGCATTCATGCTATTTTATTATCTGTTTTGAATGTTTATGGGCTTTATTATACACTTTTATATTATTTTTGGGACTAACCTATTAACCGGAGGCCCAGCCCATATTGCTGTTTTCTTGCCTATTTCAGTGTTTCGAAGAAAAGGAATATCAAATGGAGTCCAAATGGAACGAAACCTTCGGGAAAGTTATTTTTGGAACAGAAGCAATCTAGGGAACTTGGAGTGCAAGCCAGGGAACCTTCAAAGAGGCCACAAGATAGGGGGGGCGCTCCCACCCCCTGGGCGTGCCCTCCACTCTCGTGGGCCCCTTGTGGCTTCCCCGACCGACTTCTTTCGCCTATATATTCCCATATACCCTAAAAACATAGGAGACCACAATAGATTGGGAGTTCCGCCGCTGCAAGCCTCTGTAGCCACCAAAAACCTCTCGGGATCCCGTTCTGGCACCCTGCCGGAGGGGGAATCCCTCATCGGTGGCAATCTTCATCATCCCGACACTCTCCATGATGAGTAGGGAGTAGTTCACCCTCGGGGCTGAGGGTATGTACCAGTAGCGTTGTGTTTGACCTCTCTCTCTCGTGTTCTCTCTATGGCACGATCTTGATGTATCGCGAGCTTTGCTATTATAGTTGGATCTTATGATGTTTCTCCCCCTCTACTGTCTTGTAATGGATTGAGTTTTCCCTTTGAAGTTATCTTATCAGATTGAGTCTTTAAGGATTTGAGAACACTTGATGTATGTCTTACCATGCTTATCTATGGTGCCAATAGGATATCACGTGAACCACTTGATGTATGTTTTGGTGATCAACTTGTGGGTTCCGCCCATGAACCTATGCATAGGGGTTGGCACACGTTTTCGTATTGACTCTCCGGTAGAAACTTTGGGGCACTCTTTGAAGTACTTTGTGTTGGTTGAGTAGATGAATCTGAGATTTTGTGATGCATATTGTATAATCATGCCCATGGATACTTGAGGTGACAATGGAGTATCTAGGTGACATTAGGGTTTTGGTTGATTTGTGTCTTAAGGTGTTATTCTAGTATGAACTCTATGATAGATTGAACGGGATGAATAGCTTCATGTTATTTTACTACGGACTCTTGAATAGATTGCTTCGTTTGCTCTCCGCTATTGGTGACTTTGGAGTGACTCTTTGTTGCATGTTGAGGGATAGTTATATGATCCAATTATGTTATTATTGTTGAGAGAACTTGCACTAGTGAAAGTATGAACCTTAGGCCTTGTTTCCTAGCATTGTAATACCGTTTACGCTCACTTTTATCATTAGTTACCTTGCTGTTTTTATAATTTCAGATTAAAAAACCTATATCTACTATCCATATTGCACTTGTATCACCATCTCTTCGCCGAACTAGTGCACCTATGCAATTTACCATTGTATTGGGTGTGTTGGGGACACAAGAGACTCTTTGTTATTTGGTTGTAGGGTTGTTTGAGAGAGACCATCTTCATCCTACGCCTCCCATGGATTGATAAACCTTAGGTCATCCACTTGAGGGAAATTTTCTACTGTCTTACAAACCTCTGCACTTGGAGGCCCAACAACGTCTACAAGAAGAAGGTTGTGTAGTAGACATCATGAGACTGCCATGGCCGAATGTGGTGGATCTAGAAGCAGCCAAAGCCGCACAGAACGAGCGGAAAAGGCAGAAAGCAGTCAATAAAAGAGAGTCCCACTGCCGCAAGAGAAAAGAGGCCGCACACCATGGTGTGGAGAGCTTGGTGGAGATTGAAGCATGGTGGGCTGCCGCCCACAAGGCCGGGAAGGAGAACTTCGGCGTCTGGCCAGCATGCTCTGATGGCAGCATGTGAGAAGTAGTTTAAGTTTGTAGTATTAGAGAAAATTACCAATAGCACTTTCTTTTTTCGTACACACGAGTATTTTATGTGCTTCGTGTGCGTTGTGTGTTTCCCCCGCCCAAGTTTCAAATTTCGCACCAAAATTTTCATTAGGCGCGCGATTTCAGAATGTATTCCTCCAACCACATCCCCTTCCCCTCAGTATCCCCCTCCATCGCGCCTCCCCCTATCGGCATCTCAAACCGCTACCGCCGCAACCACAACTTCAACCACATCTACGTTCTGCTCGGATCTAGTCAGGTAACCCACCGATCTCTATCACGTCCCTGCCCTGATTGCTTAAATGGCACCTGTGAAACATCCTCATGCCTCCAAATCCCTCCCGCCAGGAGCTGATGGCGGTCCATGGCGCGATGGCCGCCGTGCGTGTTGACCCAGAGGAACACCTCATCTCCACCGTCGCCGCCGACATGGTGCAGGCTCTGGCCCAGATGAAGTCCCCCAGCGACTACCCCCCAGGACTTAACAGGTAAGATCTGACCAGGTATATCTTACCAATACCACTTGCAACAGCTATGATTTGTACGGTTGATGTATTAAGCATGTTCATGCCTTGTTTATTTCAGTACTACACACTGCGTGATGTTCAAATATTACCGTGTCCAGCTCAATTTCACCAATACCAGCAACAAACTTACAATACATGACTCAGGATATCACTAGAGATGCTGCCCATTTGCTATTTCTAGTGGATGCTAACCCTACTGCACTTAACATGCCTGTCCATGTACTTACGCAGGGTCATAACGGCCGATGCTTTTGTTTGCCGTCGACGTGAGCTGCATCCTATGTCTTACAATATTTCACATAATTTGTGCAATTACAGTTTAACTTCTACCCATTTACTGGTTGCCTGTAGGTACACATGTCAGTGTCAATCCACGCTTCGACCCAGAGGAACAACTCGCCTCCGCCGTCGCTGACAGTGGGCGAGCTCTGGCCAAGATAAAGTTCCCCAACAACTACCTCTTAGGACTTACCAAGTATGTACTCACCAGTTCAATCTTACAAATACTAGTTGCAATTAATGGCTATGTTCTGTATGATCGATGTATTAAGCATGTTCTAGTAAACATGCCTAACACGTTTTTGCTACTTTCCCTACCTTTTTATAGACATCTGGGCCATTCTCTGCTCTGGCAGCACCTGCCTTGTGATGTTTAACTATGCCAATTGCATTTTTATCAGAACCGGTTTCAATGTCTATTAATCCTGTTGCAATTAATAGTTGAATCCATTTTTAAACAGTTGCATTTCAATGGCTACAAACATACAAAACATGACTTAGGACGTTGTTAAGCTTGTTGCAATTAACAGTTGTATCTGATGACCCACAAGTGTAGGGGATCTATCGTAGTCCTTTCAATAAGTAAGAGTGTCGAACCCAACAAGGAGCAGAAGGAAATAATAAGCGGTTTTCAGTAAGGTTTTCTCTGCAAGCACTGAGATAATAGGTGATAGATAGTTTTGTGATAAGATAAATAGTAACAAGCAAAAAGTAAATAAAGTAAATAAAGTAAATAAAGTGCAGAAAGGTGTCCCAATCCTTTATGTAGCAAAGGATAAGCCTGGACAAATTCTAATAATGAGAAAGGAGCTCCCGAGGACACATTGGGAATTATCGTCAAGCTAGTTTTCAACACGTTCATAAGATCCGCGTTCGGTACTTTGATAATTTGATATGTGGGTGGACCTGCACTTGGGTACTGCCCTAACTTGGAAAAGCATCCCACTTATGATTAACCCCTATTGCAAGCGTCCGCAACTACAAAAAGGAGTATTAAGATAAACCTAACCACATCATTAAACATATGGGTCCATATCAACCCCTAACGAAGCAACGCATAAACTAGGGTTTAAGCTTCTGTCACTCTAGCAACCCATCATCTACTTATTACTTCCCTATGCCTTCCTCTAGGCTCAAATAATGGTGAAGTGTCATGTAGTCGACGTTCACATAACACCACTAGAGGAAAGACGACATACATCTCATCGAAATATCGAACGAATGCCAAATTCACATGACTACTAATAGCAAGACTTCACCCGTGTCCTTAGGAACAAACATAACTACTCACAAAGCATATTCATGTTCATAATCAGAGGAGTAATAATATGCATAAAGGATCTGAACATATGATCTTCCACCAAGTAAACCAATTAGTATCAACTACAAGGAGTAATCAACACTACTAGCAACCCACAAGTACCAATTTGTGGTTTTGATACAAGATTGGATACAAGAGATGAACTAGGGGTTTGAGAGGAGATGGTTCTGGTGAAGATGTTGATGGAGATTGACCCCCTCCCGATGAGAGGATCGTTGGTGATGATGTTGGTGATGATTTCCCCCTCCCGGAGGGAAGTGTCCCCGGCAGAACAGCTCCGCCAGAGCCCTAGATTGATTCCGCCAAGGTTCCACCTCGTGGCGGCGGAGTTTCGTCCCGTAAGCTTGCCCACGATTTTTTCTAGGGAAAGAGTGATGATATAGCAGAAGATGGACGCTGGAGGCCCACCAGGGGGCCCAAGAGATAGGGGGCCACGCCCTACAGGGGGGCGCCCCCTGTCTCCTGGACAGGGTGTGGGCCCCCTGGCCTATTACTTTCACTCATAAATTCTTAATAAATCCAAAAAGTTGTTTCGTGGAGTTTCAGGACTTTTGGAGTTGTGCAGAATAGGTTTCCAACGTTTGCTCCTTTTCCAGCTAGAATTCCAGCTGCCGGCATTCCCCCTCTTCATGGTAAACCTTGTAAAATAAGAGAGAATAGCCATAAGTATTGAGATATAATGTGTAATAACAGCCCATAGTGCAATAAATATTGATATAAAAGCATGATGCAAAATTGACGTATCAAATCCCCCAAGCTTAGACCTCGCTTGTCCTCAAGCGGAAGCCGAAATCGAAAAATATGTCCGCATGTTTAGAGATAGAGGTGTCGATAAAAATAAATACGGACATGAGGGCATCATGATCATTCTAATAACAGCAACATATATAGATTTTGTCATATGATTTCCTATGCTCAAGTAATAAGCAATTCACAATGTCAAGTATGGTTCATAAACTTCATTGGGAACTAACAAACTATAATCTCAGTCATTGAAGCAATTGCAATTTATCGTAACATCAGAAAGAGTCAATAATAGAGCTTTTCAACAAGCTCACATACTTAACTATCTCGTAGTCTCCCATAATTGCTAACACTCACGCAATACTTGTGGTTATAGAGTTTCAGCCGGACACTGAGAAAGATAGGGGCTTATTGTGTTGCCTCCCAACGTATTCACCTTTATGTGATGTCAACAATAATAGCCTATGCCAACTTACATCCAATTGGATATATGTATCATGATCTTTCAAACACGAGGAGCTTGCCAAAGGATAATATGAAAAAGGGAAAGGTGAAGATCACCTTGACTCAAGCATAAAGTAAAAACATGAAGTAAAAGATAGGCCCTTCGCAGAGGGAAGCAGAGCTTGTCATGCACATTTAGGGTTGATGCACGAAATCTTAATGCAAAATAACGTCACTTTATATTGCCCCTTGTATGTGGACCTTTATTATGCAATCCGTTGCTTTTATTACTTCCACAACAAGTTCGTACAAAGCTTATTTTCTCTGCACTAATAAGTCATACATATTTAGAGAGCAATTTTTATTGCTTGCAACATGACAACTTACTTGAAGGATCTTACTCAATCCATAGGTAGGTATGGTGGACTCTCATGGCAAAACTGGGTTTAAGGATATTTGCAAGCACAAGTAGTATTTCTACTTGGTGCTAGGAATTTGGCTAGCATGAGGGGGAAAGGCAAGCCCAACATGTTTGGAAGGTCAATGACAATATACTTTAACTAAGATGTCGGAAAACATAAACCATTACATTGTCTTCCTTGTCCAACATCAACTCTTTTAGCAGGTCATACTTAATGAGTTCTTCACAATCATAAAAGATGTCCAAGATAATATATCTATATGTGAACCCCTCTTTCCTTATCACTTCCTATTAATTGCAACGATGACCAAGGCTACGTTCATCAACTCTCAACAATTTTTATGCCTCATACTTTCTATGTGTGAAGTTATCACTATCCATAAGATCAATATGAACTCTTTTGTTCTTTCTACTTTCATAAGATCATAGCAACATAGCAAAGCCCTTGACCCAACACTAATCTTTATTATAGATAGCACATGGACTCGCTTACATAAAGAGATCACAATGCAAAACTCAAAACTACTTGATATCAAAACTTCAATCTACTAGATCAAGATACTACTAAAAGGATCGAACTAAATAAAGCGGTAAAGATAGGAGTGTGATGGTGATACGATACCGGGGCACCTCCCCCAAGCTTGGCAGTTGCCAAGGGGAGTGGCCATACCCATGTGATTATTTCTTCGGAGGTGGTGAAGTGGGAATTGTTGATGATGTAGGCTTGTCGTCCGTCTTCCAAAGCATAGGCTCTCCATCATAAAAGGATGATCGAGTCTCCGGGATCCTTAAATCTGCAGCCAAACTCATTCGCTTGAATCTATATTCATACTCACAGTTCTGGTTTTGCAGGTCATAAATCTGGGCTTGGAGGTGCTCGATTTTCTCTTGAAGCTTGAAGATGGTCTACCCGATGACTTTGGCATCCAGCTTGTGGTTGTTGGTGAACTTCATGATCATCATCTGTTTGGCGTTGAGTCCACGCTCCACCATCCCTTGACACTTGAAAACTTCTTGCTCCATGGCTTCGAGCTTTGTCTCCATGCTCCCGATACGACTTGGTCCCTCCACATTGCGGATGTGCAGCACCCCCTCACGCATCTCCATGGTTTGAGGGTGATGCAGCACCTCCGCGAGATAGGGGTTGATAACCTTCTCGAAAAACTTGTCCTTGGGAGTGCTTGGAGATGACATGATGCTCTAGATCTGAAACAGAAACAACTCGAAACGAAAATAGAGGATAATTGCGTGATACGGTGGTCAAAACCTTCGGGAGTATATATAATGAATTTTTACCGACCAAAATACGTAACATACAAGAAAATGGAGTCCAGGAGGCACGAGGTGCCCACGAGACAGGGGGACACGCCCTACAGGGGGGGGGGGGCGGCCTCCTCTCTCGTGAGAGGCTCGTGTCCCTTTCGGACTACTTCTTTCTTCCTAAAATTCTTAAATAATCCAAAATTGATAAAAATTGCCATTAGAGTTGTTTTGGAGTCAGTTTACTTACTGTACCACGTACCTATGCCTTTTCGGAGTCTGGAACGTTCTGGAAAGTGTCTCTTATGTATTCCTTAGGGGTTATGGTTTCAATAATATTAGTTTCAACATTGATAGGATTACCTGAAATATAATGTTTAATTCTTTGACCGTTTACCACCCTCGGATTTGTGCCTTCGAAGTTGTTGATTTTTATAGCGCCAGAATGATAGACCTCCTCGATAACGTAGGGATCTTCCCATTTTGAGAGAAGTTTTCCTGCAAAAAATCTTAAACGAGATTTGAATAATAACACATAATCTCCTACGTTAAACTCACGCTTTTGTATCCTCTTATCATGCCAGTGTTTGAATTTTTCTTTAAAAATCTTGGCATTCTCATATGCTTGGGTTCTCCATTCATCAAGTGAGCTAATGTCAAACAACGTCTTCTCACCGGCAAGTTTGAAGTCATAATTGAGCTCTTTAATAGCCCAATATGCTTTATGTTCAAGTTCAAGAGGTAAATGACATGCTTTTCCATAAACCATCTTATATGGAGACATACCCATAGGATTTTTGTATGCAGTTCTATAGGCCCATAATGCATCATCAAGTTTTTTGGACCAATTCTTTCTAGATCTATTCACAGTCTTTTGCAAAATTAATTTGAGCTCTCTATTGCTCAACTCTACTTGACCACTAGACTGCGTGTTGGGGATATAACTACTGAGTGTAAACCGCCCAGGAGGGGATGGTTCACCCTCAACCATATTGAAGCCCACGAAGACTCAGAAGATGGCGCTTTACTATGAAGCTTAGAGGCCCGGAGTCCAAAGGCGGATTAGGGCCCATAGTGGTAAACCGCCATAGTCATATAACTTGTATTGTAAGATAAGGAAAAGAGAGACCGAGCCGAACACTTGTATGAGTCGGCCTCGGGACTCTGTAAGCCGACCGAGTGACAACCCGTGTATATAAGGGGACAACCCGACGGCGGTTCAGGGACAAGAAACACAACTCGATAGCCAGGCATAGCTTGTTTAGCTCCCTGGTTAGCGAGACCCCAATAATCCCATCACAACTAGACGTAGGCCTTTACCTTCATCGAAGGGGCCGAATTAGTATAAAATCCCTCGTGTCCTTTGTCCGGTTTAACCCCTTTAAGCTAACCCGTCTCGATGGCTCCACGACTAAGTCCTTACACGAGGACATCTGACGTGATATTTCCACGACAGTTGGCGCCCACCGTGGGGCTATCACATGATGGTTTTGAGTTCTTGAAGGGCAACTTTGAAGGACTCAAAGGATACGCTGTGGGCCGGATGACTAAGAGTCATCGTGGCAAGCTCTACATCGACGATGCAGGCTAGGGCCCCGAGGCCGGCTCAATCGAGTACGGGTACCGGGTCCCCTTCGGCGGAATTAACGTCTTCATCGGCAAGATCAGCGAACCGGGCCCTAAGCTAGACACCTGCACCGACCTCATCGAAACGGCTCAGCGTGCAAGTCCCGCCCGGGTTCAGCCTACCGTGAAGCGTGCGTTCATGGGATGTGTCCATGGGATCGGATCTGAACCGGTGTTTGAGGGTGAGACGGTCGCTTATTCTGACGGCGAATCATCCGCTGGTGAAACCGAATCCCTGTACCAAATTCAGGATGGCGTGTTTGAAGGGTATTCCGATGGCACCAGTATAGCGGAATTTCTTGAAACGCTGAACCACGTTGGAATCTTCATGGCTGGAACACAGCCAACCTTGCAAAACTCTACTGCGGCGGCGTCTGGGCCGGTAACAGGGGTAGGAGGCTCTACGCGCCGGCTGGCTCAAGTTCTCTCCGGTTTGATGGATGCCTGGGCGGCCTTGTTAACCACGGCAGTTACACCAGCGACGCAGGATCAGCACAATGCGGACATTGTGAGTCTAAAAGATCAGATAACGCAAGCCAAGGCGGACTTAGCGGTTGAGGAAACCAGGATGACAAAGGAACGAGCCGCTTTAGATGCCCAGGCGCAAAGGATTCAAGCTGAGAATTATTGGCTTTTGATGGATCAGAACGCTTTAAATCAAGTATCCAGGAGGAAACATCAATCTCGCTTGCCAGCGGATTACAACGCAATGAATCTCTTTGGAACGCCAGGTGCAGGAACTAGTAACCCGCCAGCAGTAAACCGGAATACCGGTCCAAGGACCGTGGTGCCGGATCAACCTCAGGTGATGGGTCCACCTCAGCGTACGTTCAACCCGCCACGGTATACCACACCGCCGCCGGGTCACTTTTCTACCCCGTTGGACAATATGATAGCAGCAGCATCCCGGTTGGCTGCTATTCCGATTGAAGGTGAATCGCCGGCAGCCGTTGAGACATGGCGGGCCAGGGATCTTCTTCAAACAGCTTTGACACAGCAGCAAGCTTTCTCATATAGTCGAGACAGGGTTCACTCAACTCCACGACCGAGCAAAAGCTATAACATGCATATAGATGAACCGGAGGTGTCTAGCAGTGCGCGGCGCCGCATTGTCCCTCAAGGCCTAATCTGGTGCGTGGTGATATGAACGCTCAGGACGTGGTGGATAATGGCAGAGCACGAAGGGAGGCCGCTTTAGTAGCACAACATACGGGGCGATACCAACCCGCCCCGGTTCAGCCAGTAGCGTCAGTGGACCGAGGCGTCAGAGTTGCTTTCAGCTCGTGGGGAGTGCCGTGCCTTATTCCGGCTCTCCTTAATGTGCAATTTCCTAAGGACTTCAAGGGCCCACGTAAGGTGCCGAATTACACCGCTGATCAGCCACCCGAGGCGTGGGTAGAAAGTTATCAGATGGCAATGGAGATGCTGGACGTTGATGAAGCGGCTTGTGCAAAGTACTTCACGATGATGTTGGAGGGAACAACCCGTACTTGGTTGAAAAATTTACCACCTAACTCCATCGAGTCATGGGACCAGTTGAAGGCCCGGTTTATAGCCAATTTCAAAGACACATGTAAGTAGCCTATGTCCATTGTGGATCTCGATGCCTGTGTGCAAGGGGAGAACGAGTCAACAACTCATTGGGTGCGTCGGGTTTCAGAAGTCTTGCATTCATCGGACCCTAATAATGCTGGCTCGGCAATCATCACCTTGGAGCGTAATTGCCGATTTAAGTCACTAAAGATGAAATTAGGACGGCTCAAGCGCCACTACAATGACATGGGCACCCTCATGGCCACCTTGGTCAAGTATGCCGATTCTGATAATACCAAGGATCCCGATTCTGATGAGGAGAAACCGGAGAAGGGAAAGAAGAACGGTGGTGCAAAGGGACAGCAACACAACCAAGGAGGCCATGGGAATAATGGTAAGCGTAAAGCGGATTCAGATTTTGTGGCTAACGCTAATGTGCAGCGTTGTAAGGGTAAACCGCCCCAGCGCGGTGGCGGAATGAATCTGGAGCGTTTGTTGAATCAGCCCTGCCCAAAGCATGGGACCAAGGAGGTTCCTGCGATGCATCTCTGGAAAGATTGTCACATTATGAAGGAGTTCAAAAACTCTGATCTTTTCCTGTATGATCAGGGTCCATCAGGCAGTTCATGTCTAGGTTTTCATGGTGGCGGTTGTTCAAACTTTGGATTTCAGAATAATCAGGGCAACCAGAACAACCAAGGTGGTAATAACCAGCAGAGTAATCAAGGAAATCAGCAGCAGTCGGGTTACCAGAGTCACCCAAAGCAGTTGAATGGAGGGCAATATCATGTGTTCACCACTAGTTTATGCAAGCGTGATCAGAAGCTTCACAAGAGGGCTGTTAATACTATTGAACCGGTAGTACCACGTTACCTGCGGTGGTCCGAGCAACCTATTGTGTGGAGCAGAGAGGATCATCCGCCCCGGGTTGACAATCCGGGTCACCTGGATTTGGTGGTGGCGCCTCAGGTGGGAGGTTATAAGTTAACCAAGGTACTCATTTATGGAGGGAGTAGTATCAACATTCTGTATTATGAGACCTTCCGTCGCATGGGGTTGACAGACAAGAGTCTTAAACTATCCAACACTGTTTTCCATGGTGTGGTACCAGGTAAATCAGCGTATCCTGTTGGTAAGATCGCTTTGGAAGTTGTGTTTGGTGATGAACATGATTCCCGGTCTGAGACATTGACCTTTGAAGTGGTGAGGATCCAGAGCCCGTACCATGCACTGGTTGGGCGACTGGCTTATGCAAAGTTCATGGCGAGGCCTTGTTATATTTACTTGCAGCTCAAGATGCTGGGTCATAAAGGGACCATTACGGTTCACGGAAGTCGTAAAATCGCTTTGGATTGCAAGGAAGGTGATGCGACTTATGCTGAGTCGGTTTGTGCTACAGAGGAGCTGAAGTTTTACAAGGAAAATTTTGATCCGGTAGACATGACCCCTCTGAAGAAGCCCAGCACTGAGCATGACCCATCCCTACATTTCAAACCGGCTGATGAGACTAAACTTGTTGACTTTGTTCCTGGCAATTCGTCCAAGCAGTTTAGCATCAGCACAAATCTGGATCTGAAATAGGAAAGCGCGCTCATCGAGTTCATCCGTGAGAACCGGGATATTTTTGCATGGAAGCCTTCTGACATGCCAGGTGTACCGAGGGAACTCGCTGAGCACACTCTCAATATTGATCCGAAGTTTAAACCAGTCAACCAATTTCTTCGTCGCTTTAACGAGGAAAGACGCAAGGCAATTGGTGAAGAGGTAGCCCGGCTGTTGGCTGCTGGGTTTATCATTGAAGTGTTTCATCCTGAGTGGTTGGCTAATCCGGTGCTTGTTCTTAAGAAAAACGACACTTGGCGCATGTGTGTGGATTACACAGATTTGAACAAAGCTTGTCCGGCCGATCCTTTTGCTCTCCCGCGTATTGATCAGATCATTGATGCAACGACGGGTTGTGAGCGTTTGAGTTTCTTGGATGCTTATTCAGGCTATCATCAGATCAAAATGGCAGTTAACGACCAGGAGAAGACCGCCTTCATCACTCCTTTTGGAGCTTTCTGGTATGTTTCTATGCCCTTTGGGCTCAAGAATGCCCAGGCAACTTATCAACGCTGTGTGCAGAATTGTCTACACACTCAGATTGGGCGTAATGTTCATGCCTATATTGATGACATTGTGGTAAAATCCAGGAAGAAGGAGACATTGATAGATGATCTCAAAGAGACCTTTGACAATCTGCGGGTTGACAAGATGATGCTCAATCCGGACAAGTGTGTCTTTGGTGTTCCGACAGGCAAGCTTCTAGGCTTTCTGGTGTCCAACAGAGGTATTGAGGCTAATCCGGAGAAGATCAAAGCGATTACATCTTTGGCTAAACCGGCATGCATCAATGATGTTCAGCGTCTAGCAGGTCGGATTGCAGCCCTAAGCTGGTTTATCAGCCGTTTGGGAGAGAAGGCGATCCCTCTATATCAGATGTTGAAGAAGACATACACCTTTGTCTAGAGTGATGCGGCTGATGCGGCGTTTGAAGACTTGAAGCGGCAGTTGGCTGAACCGCCCGTCCTTGCTGCTCCGGTTGACAAGGAGCCCTTATTGTTGTACGTGGCTGCTAATGCCCGTGCTGTCAGTGTGGCAATCATGGTGGAACGCAAGGAGGCTGGTAAGGAGTACCCGGTTCAACGGCCGGTTTACTATATCAGTGAGGTGCTTATCGAATCAAAGCAGCGATATCCGCATTGGCAGAAGCTCGTATATGGGGTTTTTATGGCAAGTGGGAAGCTCAAACAATATTTCCAAGGCCATCCCATTATGGTTGTCAGTTCAACTCCATTGGGTGATATAATTCAGAACAGGGAAGCAACTGGCCGGGTTGCAAAATGGGTAATTAAACTTGGTCCACATGGTCTGAAGTATGTGCCTCGAACAGCCATAAAGTCTCAGGCACTTGTGGACTTCATCAATGACTGGACCAAGTTACATCGCCAGAGGACAAACCGGATAATACATACTGGACTATTCACTTCGATGGATCCAGACAATTGGAGGGCTCGGGGGCTGGAGTTGTTCTTACTTCCCCTCGAGGTGATAAAATTTGTTATGTCCTCCGTTTAATGTTTCCCTGTACTAACAATGCAGCTGAGTACGAGGGTCTACTCCATGGGCTCCGAGTGGCCAAGGAGATGAATTTAAGCCGGGTACGATGCTTCAGAGACTCTGATCTGGTGGCTCAGCAAGTTTATGGCACTTGGGATTCTAAGGATCCACTCATGGCGGCTTACAGACGTGAAGTGGATATTTTGGCGGGTTACTTCAAAGGGTATCAGGTTGAGCATATCGATCGGCACAAAAACAAAGCAGCAGACGCTTTAAGCCGGCTTGGATCTCAGCGTAAACCGGTACCTCCCAATACCTTTTTAGATATCTTGCATAACCCGTCTGTTAAGTTGCCTACACAGGAAGATTTGGCTATTCCTGATCCGGAGGCTCAATTGGTGGCCACTTTACACGTTGTGCCAGATTGGCCGGTTCCATATCTGGCGTATATGAACTAGGCGAGTTACCAGATGATGAAGTCCTAGCTCGGCAGATAGTCCAGCGGTCCAAGTCCATGGTTATTCACAATGACGAGTTACACCGCTGCAGCGTTTCAGGCGTATTTCAGCGTTGTGTTTCTCCAGAAGAAGGCCAAGAGATCCTATGAGAAATTCATGAAGGGGATTGTGGTCATCATGCCGATTCAAAGTCCCTGGTTGCCAAAGCTTTTCGTCATGGGTTTTACTGGTTGACAGCTCATGCTGATGCGGAGGATCTGGTAAAGCGATGTGATGCTTGTCAAAAGCTTTCACGCAGAGCTCATGTTTCGGCTCAAGAATTAAGGATGATTCCCATCACTTGGCCGTTTGCCACTTGGGGGCTTGACATGGTGGGACCCTTTAAGCGCTCCAAGGATAAGAGGACCCACCCGCTAGTGGCGGTTGATATATTCACCAAGTGGGTTGAAGCGGAGCCTGTCAGCAAGTATGATGCGGCTACGGCGGTTCAATTTCTCAAGAAGATTATCTTCCGCTTTGGCTTTCCACACAGTATCATCACAGATAATGGCACAAACCTTTCTAAAGGTGAGATGGAAGATTTTTGTTAGAGAGAACACATCCGGCTTGACATAGCATGCGTGGCGCACCCCCAGACCAATGGTCAAGCGGAGAGAGCTAATCAAGAAATCTTGAAGGGTATCAAACCCTGGCTTATGGTCCCTTTAAAGCGGACGCTGGGTTGTTGGGTGGAGGAATTACCTTCTGTGTTATGGAGCATCAACACCACTCCCAACAGATCGACGGGTTACACGCCTTTTTTCATGGTGTACGGGGCAGAGGCGGTCCTCCCAAGTGATATTGGTCACGATTCGCCCCGGGTTGCTAATTATGTCGAAGCAGACAATGAGTAAGCACGCCAGGAGGCGTTGGATCTGTTAGATGAAAAGCGGGATATGGCTTTAGCCCATTCGGCGGTTTATCAGCATGACCTGCGGCGTTACCACAGCCGCCGGGTTAGGACAAGAACCTTTCAAGAAGGCGATTTGGTGCTCCGGCTCATCCAGGATCAGACCGACATGCACAAGTTATCCCCACCTTGGGAAGGGCCCTTTGTGGTCAGCAAAAATCTGCACAACGGATCATACTACCTCATTGACGTTCGAGACAACTCACGCACCTCTGAGGAGGAGACCCGGCGGCCGTGGAACATAGCTCTCCTACGGCCTTACTACACTTGAGCCATAGGGTTTTCTTATGTACATATTTCGACAATGTATATATTATGATCAATAAAATAAACCAGCATCCTTGCTATAGGCAGGGCCTCTGCTGTTTTTTCTCAAATATCCTTTGAGTTACATGGGGGATTCAGCTGACAAAGCAGAGTACTACCTGTTAAACCGGCTATACTGCCACAATACAGCTTGGGAGCTTCACACCCAAGGGGCCAAAGAGAGTCTGGATGCTTTGCACAGCTCAAACATAGGCCCCAATGAGCACATCTCATCATGTTACTTGGGGGCTCTTTGTGTAAAGTAACAAAGAGTTTGAAAGGATCCTTGTAGCTAGGTATCGACCCACGACTTGGAAGCCTGGTATATTTACCAAGAACCCCGGGTTAACCTGCCTTCATCAAGTAAGCCACTCCTATCCAGGTAATCCTGGCACGACCCTCCGAACGGTTGACAGTTACTCTCATTGAGACCCTGAACTTGTAAAAGTTAAAACGGTGATTGGTTAGTTGGAGGCCCATCTTAAAAGGCTTTGTCAAATGGTTTAACTCAGCGGCCTGGCAGCCCATGAAAAGCCTCAAATTTGGGCCTGGCAGCCCTCGGAAAGCCTCGACTACACGGTTTTATTTGCACTTCACTATTTTTCTTTTGATGACTTCTGTGTTAAACCAGTATCTTTGATCTGGTATGGCTTTTCAGTCATCATATTAACCCGGTGTTTGTTAACCCGGCTTGGATCTCAACTAAACATTGACGAACCTTATTATTAAACCAGAGTTTATTAACCCGGCCTGGCTTTGACTACTTGTCGCCAGTTTTTTTTTGTTATCTGGTGTTCATCGTAACCCGGCATGACTTCTTATACATCATCAGTACATGGTGAAGTTATACAAAATTCAAGATTTGGGTTTTCACCCTTATTACAATCAAAGTTGGTAAACCAACTAAAGTGATATCACATCACAGGTATGAGTTATTTCATATTTCTTAAGGTTTGATTATCAATCAGGCTTTATCTTGGGTATTATGACCCATCCAACGGTAAATCGCTAGGACAAACTTTCTTTATGCAGGCTTCAGAGTCGTGTTATCAAAGCATAAGCAAACATTGCATGTGTTATGGCGGTTCAACACAAGTCGTGCATCAACACAGCAAATCAAAGAGTTTTAAACTAGCCTATTACAAGGCACTTTGAGGCCCAAAAGTTGATTGTTCTTGTGCAACAAAAGTTTGTCACAGAAACACCAATGTCG
Source organism: Triticum dicoccoides (assembly GCF_002162155.2). Taxonomy (NCBI): domain Eukaryota; kingdom Viridiplantae; phylum Streptophyta; class Magnoliopsida; order Poales; family Poaceae; genus Triticum; species Triticum dicoccoides. The sequence continues at coordinate 472,128,835 of NC_041393.1, read as the reverse complement.
GATTAAGATTCATTGCCAGGACAGCATGAAGTTGACGGATCTTCAAGCGCTGGTTCACCCTCCTCCTCTCCACCCAGAGGCTGGAAATCAGGGGTGGTACAGTCAATCCGGGTTAGAGCCTGAAAGACAGCCTCTTCATCTATCAGATCAGACCGATCAACATCAGGGGCGTAAACGTGCTTACGAATTGGCGGGATAAGGTTCTGCGTCTCTGTCACAGTCGTGTCAACTCGATGGTTCTCTTCATCATAAAAAGACCGATGAACAGTCAGGTTAGCTTCTGCAGCCAGTTGACTGGACGATGGGCGCATCTCCTTTGTCAGGGCTTTGAGTGTGTCATTGTCAAATGCTGAACCATCTGCCTGTTCATCTGGAAATCCCTTGGCAATGTCAACCGGATCCAAGTCAGATATCCATGCTTTGGCCCGGGTCAGTGCCAGTAAAGCGCCAGCCCTAGCAGCAGACCGCTTCACCTCCTCTATCTGAGCCGGTGTCATGGATAATCTTGCTAATGTCTCCTTGATCAAAGTTGGTGCCGGTTTGTTATAAGAGACTGCAGAGATCGCCCGTTGTGCACCGGTATACAGTTGTTCATGTAAGTGCATCTAGTTCCACCCCTAGTTGGTTTTGGAGTATTGACGACAAAGTTGGTTGAGGGACTAATGCGTTTGTGAGAATTGCAGGATAACACAGGTAGTGTCCCTCATTGATTCGGTTTACCTATCGGAGATGACCCCTAAAAATGTATGAAGACATTGAAGACAATGGTGGTGTGTGAAGATGTTCACACTAAAGACTATGACATGAGAAGACACTGAGTGAAGACTATGGAGCGCGAAGACTGAGTTGTTTCGTTGTTCCTTTTTCTTGTGTTGAGTCATTGGAACCACCATACTGTTAAGTGGGGTCCAAGTGAACTAAGTCAGAGTGACTGAAGTGTTGCTCAACCCAAATCCTATGTCTTCGAGCGAAGACAATGAGAGCAAATCTTATCTAGAGCTGGATGAGTCAGCTTTGCTTGTAGCCCAAGTAAAGTTGCCGTGTGTGTTTGAAATCTGACCGTTGGAACACGTTCAGTTCCTTAGTGACCCAGGGTCATTTCGGACATATCAGGTCGGGTTGCGTTGTGGCTATAAATAGCCCACCCCCTACACCATAAATTGGTGGCTGCTTAGAGTTAGTTTACGGCTTTTGTCGTTTTGAGAGCAACCCACCTCCAAGCCTTTGAGAGAGAAATCCTTGCGAGGACAAAGCCCAAACACCCAGAGCCAAAGAGTGTTAGGCATCACTGAAGTCTTTCTGTCTAAGTGACCTGAAGACTTGTTACACTTGAGGCCTGTGTATCCTCCAGACGGTTAGGCGTCGCGTTCTGAGCATCCAAGAGTCATTGTGGATTGCCGATGAACGAAGTCTGTGAAGGTTCGGAAGTCTACCTTGAAGAATTACCAGAGTGATTGGGCGAGGACTGTGTGTCCTTAGCTCAAGGGGAATAAGGTGAAGACGCGGTCTTCTGAGTTGAATCTCAGCCTCCCTAACCAGACGTACAGTTGTCACAGCAACTAGAACTGGTCCAACAAATCCCGTGTCTTCAACAAGTGACTGGTTCTATTCCTTCCCTCCTTTACTTTGAGTTTGTCTTCGTGAAGTCATTGCTTATCTGTCTTATCTGTTTGACTTCATTGCTTGACTACTATTGTTGATTGGCTTCATACTATCTTCCATCCTGATCCTTACTACCTAGCTGCTATTAGTCTTTGTATGTTAACACTATTGCATACTTGACTATGGCTTGCTTGTTGTAGTTTATCTTCCGCTGCATATCAATTAGGTCATTTCTATTGTCTGTCTTCGAAACTTCCACGTTTTGAAGACTTTGATAAAAATCGCCTATTCACCCCCCTCTAGTCGATAACTAGCACTTTCAATTGGTATCAGAGCAAAGTACTCCCTTGTTCCGTGTGATTCGGTTTAACCACCTGAGTTTAGCTATGTCGACTGCAGGGATAATCAAAGTCTCTGCTGCTTGCCCCATGTTCGATGGAACTGAATATCCCTACTGGAAGAATAAAATGCGCATGCATCTTGAAGCCATTGATGTCGACCTCTGGTATGTCGTCAAGAATGGCGTTCCAAAAACTGGTGAAGGTGTCACCCCTGCTGATGTCAAGAAGTTCATTCAACTGGACTCGACTGCAAAGAACATCATCTGTGGTCATCTGACCAAAGGACAATATGGTCGTGTGAGTGCTCTGGAAACGTCAAAGCTAGTCTGGGACTGGTTATCCAAGGTCAACGAAGGCGTCTCAACTCAGAGAGATCAAAGGATCAGTGTTCTTCGCAACCTCTTCAACCGCTTCAAGAGAAACGACAATGAAAATGTCCAGCTCATGTTTGATCGCCTCACCGACATCACAAATGAGCTACAGGCTCTCGGCGCCACTGAGATCACCAAGCATGAAATCGTCAAGACGCTGCTGAGATCTCTTGACAGCTCCTTTGACACCCTTGCCCTCATGATACAAGAATGTCCTGTCTTCAAGACTCTCGATTCGTCTGATATACTTGAGAGGCTCAACACACATGAGTTCCAGCTTTCTAAGAAAAGAGATATCTATGGCCCCAACTATGGCCGAACTTGTGCTTTGAAGGAAAAAGTTGTTTCCTCATCTGAAGAAGAAGAATCTGACTGCGGTTCTGATGATCCTGAAGACATTGGAAGGGAACTTGCTATGCTTGTGAAGAAGTTCCAGAAATTCACCAAGAAGAAGGGCTTCAGAAAGTCTTCACGATCCAGTTCAAGAAATGATGAAGCTTCCACTCAAGACAACAAGAAGAGAACCTGTCACAAGTGTAAGAAGCCAGGGCACTACATCTCTGAGTGTCCTCAGTGGGACAACGAGAAGAAGAAGAAGAAGAAGAGCAAGGAATATGACTCTGATGACAAGAAGACGAAGAAATCTTCAAAGTCTTCTTCCAAGTCCTCAACAAAGTCTTCATCTCACAAGAAGAGCTCGTCTGGCAAATCTCGTGCTTTTGTCGGCAAGGAAATGGATTCAGAGGAGGAGTCTACTTCTGAGGAGGCGGAGGTGGAATCTGAAGCTGAGTCCGACTCTGGCGTTGCAAGTCTGGCTCTAGCCACAGCCTATGTTGCCAAGTCCATCTTCAACACTGAAGACAATGACTCCCACACCAATGCTAATGATGACAAGGACGATCCTTCTCCCACCTACTGCTTCATGGCATGCGGTGCCAAGGTAAAATCACGCGATGCTTACTTTCAAACATCAAGTGAAGATGACTCTGATTGTGAATCTAAACCCAGCTACAAAACACTTGCTAAAATTACTACTGAACAACAAAGGGCTATGGAACATACTCAAAAACTATTAGACAAAAGCGATGACCTGTTGGACGCGGAAATGACACGTTCACAATCCTTAGTTGAAGACATAAAAAATCTTCATGCTAAGTATCAAGAACTTGAAAGTCTTCATGAGACGCTCTCAACCACTTATGAAAAGCTCTCCTATGATTATCTTCAAAGGAAGCAAGAGCTTGAGAAATTGAAAGCGACTCATGAAGATCTTCAAAAAGAGAATGAGTCATTTCGCGCTCAACAGATCAGTTCCGCTCAGGAAGGATTTGAACCACCATGTTTAAAATGCATTGAGCGTAATAACGCTATCTCTGTTGCTGAATGTTCCACTGCTGCTACTGTTGCTCTATCTTCAACTACTGATGTGGTAACTAACCCCTCTATTGAGGATACCACTACTATTGCTGATGAAAATGCTAGGTTGAAGACATTGCTTGAAACAGGGATGTATAAAAGTCTGAAAGGGCATCAGACACTTTGCGATGTCCTCAAAAAGCAGATTCTGAACCGAAACCCTAGGAAAGAGGGTGTTGGTTTCAAGAGGAAAATGAATGTTGATGGCTCCTACTGGAAGCCTGAGCAGTATCCCAAAACCACATGGGTTGCTGCAAGGGAACCTTCAGTGGATCCATCCACCTTATCTGGCTTTACCTGTGCTAATCCTATTATCATTGATGAATCCTTTGATGCAAACTATAAACTATTCAAAAATCAGAATGGTGAAGTGTTTGCCGGGTATATTGGTACTAACTGCAGGAATGGACCGCCAATGAAGAAGATCTAGGTTCCCAAAAGTTGTCTTGAGAATCTTCCTGTGAATGTTGTCATGACACCTCCAGGGAAGAAGACAAACCCCAAACCAAAGGTGTCACATGGTCCAACAGCTTCATACGGAAACAAGACTCACCTGAGTCACCCTAACGCCAATGTTTTGCAGGGAAATCGTACTCAAACTTATGAATATGAGAGCGTGTCTTCAAACCGCTATGTTCATAGGACTAAGAACTTTTCTGCTTATTCATATGAGTATCATTCATCTCCTGCAAGGCTATTTTCTAGGGCTCCAAAGCCAAAAATCTCAGATGCTGCACTTAGACTCATTGCTTCTAAGCCATCCCTAAAGATGTGGGTGGTGAAGAAGAACTAACTCTCTTTTGCAGAACATGGTCTCCAGCCAGCAATCAAAGGCGTCCTATATTATTTCTGGGGACCTAAAACACTATAAGGGACGCATGATAAAATGATCATACCATATATTTCACATGTGAATCGCTTACCAGTCATACTATGAGTTCTAACCTTATGCTAGGAGCTGTGATAATCCATGTGTACATCAAATGCTTATGCTTCACAACATACCTTGTGAAGCCTATCCTCCTAACTGCACTGTAGGGTATGACACCTCATACTTCAGAATGGATTATGGACAGGGGATGCACTAATCATATGACTGGTGATCGAAGTCTTCTCATGACTCAACCTTACGTCCATCCGAGAAGAGTCAAATCACATTTGCTGACACTGGTAAAGGCAAGGTATTGGGTCTAGGTAGAGTTGCAATCTCAAAGGATCAACACATGGATAAAGTGATGCTTGTTGAATCCCTTGGATTCAACTTAATGTCTGTCTCAATGCTTTGTGACTTAAACATGATTGTGATATTTGGAAAATATCGTTGCCTTGTACTAATGGAATCTGACAAGTCTCTAGTCTTTGAAGGGTATAGGAAAGGTGATCTATACATGGTAGATTTCTCAGCAGGTCCACAGCTTGTCGTATGTCTTCTTGCAAAAGCTTCAGAATGCTGGCTCTGGCATCGGAGTCTGGGACATGTTGGCATGAGGAACTTACACACTCTCGTCAAGAAGAAGCATGTCATAGGCATCGAAGGTGTCAAGTTCAAGAAAGATCATTTGTGTGGTGCTTGCGAAGGAAGATGACTAGGGCCAAGCACCCCTCGAAAACAATCATGACGACATCTCAACCCTTCGAGCTGTTGCACATGGACTTATTTGGCCTTACTCACTACTCTACCCTCACAACAACGGCGTGTCTCTATGGCTTCGTCATTGTTGATGACTACTCAAGATATACATGGGTGCAGATAATTCTACAAGACTGAAGTACAAGATGTCTTCAGACGATTCGCCAATCGAACAATGAACCATTATGGCGTCAAGATCAAGCATGTCAGAAGTGATAACGACACTGAATTCAAGAACACCGGGCTTGATCTTTATCTGGATACAATGGGAATCACTCATGAATTCTCTGCCCCATACACACCTCAGCAAAATGGCATTGTAGAGCGCAAGAACAAAACCCTCATTGAGATGGCTAGAACAATGCTCGACGAGTACAAGACACCAAGAAAGTTCTGGCCTGAAGCCATTGATACAGCATGTCACATCATCAACTGTGTTTACATCCACAAGCTTCTGGGCAAAACATCCTATGAGCTCCTTACTGGCAAGAAGCCAAATGTCAGCGACTTTAGAGTTTTTGGTGCTAGATGCTGGATCAAGGATCCCCATCACAAGTCAAAATTTGAGCCTAAAGCACACGAAGGCTTCATGCTCGGTTATGGAAAGGATTCACACTCATACAGAATCTTCAACCTCTTTCACTACAAAATCGTTGAAACTGTGGACGTGCGATTTGATGAAACCAATGGTTCACAATGAGAGCTCCTGCCAAGCACATTAGATGAATCTCCTTCCAGTGAATCTATCAAGTTGATGGGAACTGGTGAAATCATGCCCTCTGAAGCACAGCCTGAAGAGGAACTTATCATTTCTGTACCAAACCAACCTGAAGACAATGCTCAGACCGAAGACAATCCTTCCAATGATGACAATGATCAGCATGAGCAAGGTCTTCGTCCAGTTCATCCTCGTGTTGCAAATGAAGTACAAATTGAGAAGATAATTGATAGCATCAACGCACCTGGTCCACTTACTCGCTCAAGGGCGACGCAGCTAGCAAATTTCTGTGGGCATTTTTCATTTGTATCAATATCTGAACCCAAGAAAGTTGCTGAAGCCTTTATGGAACCTGAATGGATTCAAGCCATGCAAGAAGAACTTCAACAGTTCAAGCTGAATAATGTTTGGGAACTTGTCAAGCGCCCTGACCCTCGCAAGCATAACATTATTGGCACTAAATGGATATATCGGAACAAGCAAGATGAGAATGGTCAAGTCGTCAGAAACAAAGCACGTCTAGTGGCACAAGGATATACTCAAGTTGAAGGAATTGAGTTCGATGAAACATTTGCTCATGTGGCTAGGCTTGAAGCTATTCGCATACTGCTAGCCTATGCTAATCACCACAACATCTTGCTATATCAAATGGATGTGAAAAGTGCTTTCCTAAATGGCAAGATTGAAGAAGAAGTGTATGTTGCTCAACCACCTGGCTTTGAAGATCCAAAACATCCTGATATGGTGTACAAAATAAACAAAGCACTGTATGGCCTCAAACAAGCTCCTCGTGCTTGGTATGATACAATCAAAGACTTCCTGAAGAGCAAAGGATTCAAACCAGGATCCCTCGATCCCACACTCTTCACGAAGACATAAGATGGTGAACTGTCTGTATGCCAAATATATGTGGATGACATAATCTTCGGCTGCACCAATCAGAAGTATAGTGATGAGTTTGGATACATGATGCAAGAGCAATATCAGATGTCCATGATGGGTGAGCTGAAGTTCTTCCTTGGTCTTCAAATTCGTCAGCAAAGAAATGGCATCTTCATATCTCAATAAAAATATCTCAAAGACTGTTTGAAGAAGTTCGGCATGCAAGATTGCAAAGGGTACATGACGCCAATGCCAGCCAAACATCATCTTGGTCCCGACGACAATGGTAAAGAGTTCGATCAAAAGGTATACCGCTCCATGATTGGTTCTTTACTTTACCTATGTGCATCTAGGCCAGATATTATGCTTAGTGTTTGCATGTGTGCTCGATTCCAAGCGGCACCAAAGGAATCGCATCACTTAGCTGTAAAGCGAATTCTTAGATATTTGGCTTACACCCCAACACTCGGATTATGGTATCCAAAGGGCTCAAGGTTTGATCTGGTTGGATTCTCGGATGCTGATTATGCTGGTGACAAGGTGGATCGCAAGTCAACATCAGGAACATGTCACTTTCTGGGACGATCACTTGTCTATTGGTATTCAAAGAAGCAAAACTGTGTATCACTCTCAACTGCTGAATCTGAATACATTGTTGCTGGATCTTGTTGTGCTCAGCTTCTTTGGATGAAGCAAACTCTCAAGGACTATGGCGTAAATCTGAAACAAGTACCTCTCTTCTGCAACAACGAAAGCGCCATCAAGATTGCCAACAATTCAGTTCAGCACTCAAAGACAAAGCACATTGAAATTCATCATCACTTTCTCAAAGATCATGTCATGAAGAAAGACATTGACATCATTCACGTCAACACTGAAGAGCAACTGGCAGATATCTTCACAAAGCCCTTGGATGAGAAAAGGTTTTGCAAGTTACGGTGTGAGCTAAATATCTTGGAATCCTCAAATGTCCTGTGATCAGGCACACATCCTAACACTTATGCATATTGATGACTTAGAGGTACAACACACGAAGTAAAGTATATCTTCAATCAATGAAGAATTACATTCTGAGTGTGAATACATTAACGTGGAATTTGACTTCGGAGCGCCACGATAATTGTGCGTCGTGTCTGGGTCTAATACTTCCTATACGGTGGGTAACACCACCACCAAATTTCTTGGTTTGAAGTGTTTCACTCATGGCGTTATTGTTGAATATCTTCGCATATTGATTTGTCTTCAACTTTCGACTTATCTTCATGATTTACTTCACTATGTTGAGTTGATTGCTTTCTCATATATATATATATATATATATATATATATATATATATATATATATATATATATATATATATATATACTAGTATTCTGTCCTCTACAACATTCACTTATAGCTATGTCTTCATTGTTGAATCTTTGAACTAAGTGAATGTGATCGGACCCTAATCTCTCTATGCTACTATCTCAAACTCTATCTATCCAAATCATATGCATTCTGTTGAAACTGTCGAATGTCTTCTCTGCATCCTTGTCAGCAGAAGACACAGAGACAAACATCAAGTCCTCTTTAAATGATTCATCTTTATTGTCGATATCCGGAGAAGCCGGAACAACCATCCGACAAACTTGGTGGGCGTGGGAACGTGGGACAACTTTGAGTATGTTGCATGCTTGCCACGTGTCCCAAGGATGTGAACAGACAGGGGCACCTGCGTAATTACGCTGTGCCGCACACCTACTTATAAATACGTGTACCTTGTGGTCAAGAAAACCTTCTTCCACCTCTCCACCTCGTCAAAACCCTAGCGCCACCGCTAGCTCTCGACGACGCCGGCGACAAAGCGCTTAGCTGCCGCGACTTCTCTGACGTCGTCCTCATGCCGGCCGCGGGCATCGTCCTCTCCGCCGCCGCTGTAGGTGTCCTCCGTCGCCAAGTTAGGGCACGGTGGATTGAACTGCTCGGTCTCCTATTCATCCCATCTATCAGTTCATCGTGTGGTAAATATAACTCTATTTTTACCAGCTTTTTGATCCTCAATGATTCATCCAATTTACCAAAATTGGTTTCTGTCTATACAAAGTTAGATCTATTCTGTCTGCATCTCATACTTCCCAGTATATTCACTTAAGCTTCACATCTAGTTAGATTCCCCACTTGTACTTATTCACGGATTCGTACAAATCTGGAACTGAATCTCAACATATAAGTGAATGTCTTCGCAACATGAGGTCAATGTCTTCTAACTGATTTATCTTCAAAATCTTCTGAGAATGCATATGACCTCTTACCCTTCCCTCGCATCTCTAATGCTGGCACAGGTACATGTTCGTGGGAAAATCCCTAGGTTCTCATAGTCTGCATTCGTTTGCAGAATTCTTACAGCAACACATTGAATCTCCCGAAGCCAGTTCCTGTCTAACTAGCAAACGAAAGCCCTTGAAGCCTTTGAACATATTGAAGCCATTCAGTTTGAAGTTCATGGCTGAAGAAAAATCAGTAAGGAAGGGTGGCAGACAGCATCGTGGGGGAACTTCAAAGGATCTTCCTGATGATCTTGCAGAAATCTACAAAACAGATCCTAAAGAGGATTATAATCAGCGCAAGACTCGAATTCAATGGATTCGACGCTATTGGGCTGAACAATGGTTCAAGTACAAGTTCGTGACCCAAGAGTACGCTGAGAAGAATGCTATCAAGAGTCCTTGGGGTGATATTCTCTATCGAGGCCTTCCCCCCAAGAACAAAGCTGAACCCATTGCCCAAGAATTCTATCCTTGCATGGTTCGTGGACCACAGCCTGAAGATGCCGACCCATCATCATTGCTCTGGTGTCGTGACGACAATCTCTTCAAGCGCAACTTCCAGTATGCTAAGGCTTCGGTAAAGGAAAACAAGAAGTCATGGGGATTAGACTTCAATCCTGGTCCCTCTGCTCCCCGTGATGATGGCACACGTGAAGCTGAAGAAAACATAATTGGCCCCTTTGCAAACCTTGATGGCCTCATCTCATACGTCTTGGTACAAGGTGCCAAAGTGGATCATTCTGACAATGATGCTGATTCTGATGAAGCCCCAGCTCCTCCTCCAAGGCCGCAGAAGCCAAAGAAGATTAAGACTTCATCATCAGCTGCACCTCCAAAAGCTTCTCGTGTGAAGCCACTGGCCACTGCACCTCCTGAAGACAGTGTGCACTCTGAAGATCTTTCACGCATCTCCAAGAAGACGGAGAAGAAAAAGAAAATCGTCAAGAGTACTGATCAGGCTTTGACTCTTGCTGCCATTCTGCGTGATGAGCACATTGATCTGTCCAGCGATGACGATCTTGCAGATGATGCTCTTGAGCAACTGATCAAGAGTAAGGAAGAAGTAGAGATCTTCAATAACTTGCCTCTCTTTGATGTGGCCGTCCTCCATAACTTCATTGATGAATGGTTTGACACACCAAATCTCAGCTTTGATGATCCGCAACTTCCAATTGGCCTCAGCGTCGCCTTCAATGGCGCCATTGCTTCTGAGCTAGCTATTGCTCAGCGCATCGTCAAACTGAAGCACAAGATTGACTATGAAAAGGCTCAGTTCAAGAAGCATGTGGCCAATCTCAGTGTGCAAGATGTCAAGAACTTCAAGATCATGCTTCACGAGCTCAAAGAGGCGTTTCACAAGAAGCGTGAAGAAGCTAGAGGCTCTTGTGAGTGCATGAAAGATCTGGCTGACAAGTGTGTGCTTGCCTACAATGAGGTTGAAAAGCGCAAGGCTCTTGGTCGTACTGGCATCGACCCCAGGATGGCTGCAAAGAAGAAGAAGAAATCGACTGTCCAACCTGCACCTTCAAGGCAAGATGAACCTCGCATTGTCTTCCCAAGCAGCATGACTGGCTCGAAGCCAAAGGTCACGTCAACCGCTTCCGAACAGAAGAAGATGAGGGCTGCAGAGGCTGAAGCCAGAAAAAGGAAAACCTCAGAAGCCTCTGATGCTGCTCCCTCCAAGAAGAAGCGCAAGACTAAGAAGAATCGGGCTGCTCCCACAGAGCCCCTTGTTGAACCCATCTCATTGGTTCGTCCTGCATCCGCTACCCAAGAACTACGAATGACTGTTCACGAGCCTGCTTCCACAGAGGCTCCCGAAGCTGAAGAGATTCCAGCAGTTGATCCCATCACTGCTGAAGACATTGGTAATCATGACAATGTTGAAGATGATGAAGTTCTTCCTCAAATTGAATACAATGTGGTATCATCGCCTGTTCGTACGAACAGCGAAATCATCAGCATTGGTCGTCCTCTGACGCCAATTGCTCAGGATGCTTCATGGGCTGATCGCTCGCAACAACAAGACTCCCCCAGTACTCCCCAACAACAACAAGCCACACCATCCATGCAAGTTGAAGAGGATGAGGACCTGCCCACTCCATCTCCAAAGGCGTCGCCTGTACTACAAAGGCTTCGCAAAGGACCAAGGCCTCAAGCCCCTCTTCCAAGCATTCCAGAAGGAGAAGTGCACCATCAACCTGTTGCACGTCAAGTGCTTTCAGAAGCCACTCCTGCTGTGAATGTCTCCGAGTCTGAAGCACCAGCTGCTGAAGACAATCCGGCTGCATCAGCCGATGACGAACGTCAAGAAGAATGTGTCCCTACTCCCCCCATTCCTGAAGAAGCGGTTCATGAAGTGAACGTGTCTGTGCCTGACCCTCCAGCTCAGTAAGTGGAGGTTGAAAACCTTGAGGCTGCCACCACCAACACCAATGAAGCCAATGACATAGTCATGGTTGAAGCTAATGTGGAGCCTGTCCCAAGCACAGTACCATAAGTCAATGCTGAAAATGCTCCTGAAGCTTCTGTTGTACAGCCCGAAGCCACTGTTGCTGCCACTGCTCCTGTTCCGCCACCAAGGCCCTATACAATCGAGCAAGCATACAGCCATGGCGAGCTAATCACTGTAAGATGGCCCGTTCTGGTCCCTCCGCCTAATGTCTCTGGTCCTCAATTTGACTATCACATTGAGCATAGGCCTCAGGTCTAGAAGTCAAAGCCAAGACTGCCAAGGTTTCCAGGTACTGCCACATCTGTCGGGTCTTTCAGTGCAAATGGCTTCAAGAGCCACAACACATTCTTTGACAGCTCAAAGAACCCTACACAAGGCCAAGAATATCATCAGATCGGTTCTGGAGTCATCAGCAGCGAAGCTATTACTCCTGTGTTCTGTATGATCAAGGGCGCATTTTCCCTCATATGCGCCTCGACACTGAAGCCATTGCTGGACTGCCATGCTTAGAAGAAGCACTTGATTGCTTTCGTGATGCTGGTCTGCTCAGCTTTGTGATAGACAAAGAACATTGGAATGAAGAACTGCTGCTTCAATTCTATGCTACCCTCCACATTCGCGGATATAACAGAGATACAAAGACCTGGGTTCTCGAGTGGATGACAGGAAATGTTCATCATGAAGCCAAAGCTCTTGACATCATTGAGCTTACAGGCCTATCCACTCCCGGAGAGCTATATGAACGAGGTTGCCAAAACCACCGCAATGCACTGGAGAGCATCTTCCATAAGCCAGAACCAAACATGAGCCAGATGTTAAGCATGATGAAGCCTTTGCCACATGATGCTGAATATCCAAAGGAATTCTTTGTTGATGACCTTGAGTATCTTCCGCGCACCATATATCACATCATCAGGCGGACTCTATGGACTATCAAAGGACATTCATTAGCTGCAAAACTTGAAGGAGCCATGAAGACATTGGTCTTTTACATCCTCAACGGCATCATCTTCAATGTGCAAGATTTCTTCATCAGGCAACTAGCTGCATCTGGATTTGACCTTTTCGAACTGAAGTTCTATGCTCCATGGGTCATGCGCCTCATCAAGCAACACTCTGCTGTCAACTATCAACCCTCTGCTCGCAATCATGTGATCTTTCTACCAGAGGTTGATATGTCAGTTGAAGCCATATACCCTGAACCTGCCAAGAAGCCTCTTTGTCTTCAAAATGCTGAACATCAAAGCTTCACTCAGCCTATGGAAGGAGTCCAAGCTGTCACGCGTGTCTATCCGATGGCTGGAAACATTCGTCTACCTCATCGTGCATCAACTGAAGCCACTGCAAGCACAATTGCTCAAAGGCCTCGGAAGCGCTCTCGGGTCCTAAATGACTGAGAACTTCTTGTGGTCCTGCATCAAAAGCAAGATAAGCATCATTTTGGCTCAAGCGTCAGATGCAAAGCCTCTTGGTGGATGTAAATCGCGTTTGAAACCTTGCCACCAAGAATGCTTTTGTCACTCACGAAACTTGTCAGCGATCATGGAAGAGTTTGACCCTGCTTAGTGCTGAAGCGGATCTTCAAGACGATGGCTTCACTGAAAGATTCAAGTTTGACTCCACTCCTCCACGGAATGTTGTCCTACGAAGAACTCCATCTCTGGAAGACTCTGACTATTCTTCCTCCGCGGTAACTGTAAATGCCAATGTGATCGATGACGAAGACGATGCAACTTCACCGCCCCCTACTTCTGCACGCATCGACACTGCACCAAGTTTGTCTGCACCGCCAACCAACAACGACAACCCTGCTGCTTCACCTACTCCTCAAGGGGACGAGTAGATGCTCTATGTCTTCAAACCTTTTTGGTCATTACTGACAAAAGAGGGAGAAGCATATGAGTTGATAGTCTTCAAGCGGGTTCATAAGGGCGGTTGCTTTATGTTTTTGCCTAGTGCTTACAACTCTTGCCTTTGATACACTTCGTTCTTTGAGTTGTAACACTTAAACTTGATGGTCGTCTGCTACTTATTTGCGTTTCCACGTGTGATGATAACTTCCGCACTTAGATCATTCTGCAGACGTCCATTTTACATTATGCATGTCATTCTCTTAGCTATATCATTTCATGCATGATGAATTATCTTCATAAGTTGAAGAGGATCTCCACAAGTACAACCTGCCATGTGCATTTGCATTCCAAAAGCAAATTATTTATATGCACATCTTCAGGGGGAGCCCTTACCACTTATGAAGACAATACGCTATCCTTTACAATTTCACATACTTCTTTCCTGTTGAAAACTTCAACCAATTTGTCATCAATCACCAAAAAGGGGGAGATTGCAAGTGCATCTAGTGCCACCCCTAGTTGGTTTTGGAGTATTGACGACAAAGTTGGTTGAGGGACTAATGCGTTTGTGAGAATTGCAGGATAACACAGGTAGTGTCCCTCATTGATTCGATTTACCTACCGGAGATGACCCCTAAAAATGTATGAAGACACTGAAGACAATGGTGGTGTGTGAAGATGTTCACACTGAAGACTATGACATGAGGAGACATTGAGTGAAGACTATGGAGCGCGAAGACTGAGTTGTTTTGTTGTTCCTTTTTCTTCTGTGTTGAGTCATAGGAACCACCGTACTATTAAGTGGGGTCCAAGTGAACTAAGTCAGAGTGACTGAAGTGATGCTCAACCCAAATCCTATGTCTTCGAGCGAAGACAATGAGAGCAAATCTTATCCAGAGCTAGATGAGTCAGCTTTGCTTGTAGCCCAAGTAAAGTTGCCGTGTGTGTTTGAAATCTGACCGTTGGAACATGTGTCAGTTCCTTAGTGAACCAGGGTCATTTCGGACATATCAGGTCGGGTTGCCTTGTGGCTATAAATAGCCCACCCCCTACACCATAAATTGGTGGATGCTCAGAGTTAGTTTACGGCTTTTGTTGTTTTGAGAGCAACCCACCTCGAAGCCTTTGAGAGAGAAATCCTTGCGAGGACAAAGCCCTAACACCTAGAGCCAAAGAGTGGTAGGCATCACTGAAGTATTTCTGTCTGTGTGACCTGAAGACTTGTTACACTTGAGGACTGTGTATCCTCCAGCCGGTTAGGCGTCGCGTTCTGAGCATCCAAGAGTCATTGTGGATTGCCGGTGAACGAAGTCTATGAAGGTTCGGAAGTCTACCTTGAGGACTTACCAGAGTGATTGGGCGAGGACTGTGTGTCCTTAACTCAAGGGGAATAAGGTGAAGACGCGGTCTTCTGAGTTGAATCTCAGCCTCCCTAACCAGACGTACAGTTGTCACAGCAACTGGAACTGGTCCAACAAATCCTGTGTCTTCAACAAGTGACTGGTTCTATTCCTTCCCTCCTTTACTTTGAGTTTGTCTTCGTGAAGTCATTTCTTATCTATCTTATCTGTCTGACTTCATTGGTTGACTACTATTGTTGGTTGGCTTCATACTATCTTCCATCTTGATCCTTACTACCTAGCTGTTATTAGTCTTTGTACGTTTACACTATTGCATACTTGACTATGGCTTGCTTGTTGTAGTTTATCTTCCGCTGCATATCAATTAGGTCATTTCTATTGTCTGTCTTCGAAACTTCCATGTTTTGAAGACTTTGATAAAAATCGCCTATTCACCCCCCTCTAGTCGATAACTAGCACTTTCAGTTCAATTAGTGTATAAGCCGCCTTCAATTTCATCCGCATATCTGTTCCAAGATGAGCAATGCGATGGCCTGTGACGGTTTAAGAAATTGAAGTTAAACCGGCGGAGTTGATAGTATTACAGACGACGTGTTCTAAGGTACTTACCAAACATGGCAGCCATCATGGAATTCACTTGATGCTTGAGACCCGCCAGTTCTTCTTCTACCGGTTTAAGGGCCGTTTCTGCATCTTCTACACGCTTCAATAACCCAGCCTTTTCAGTTTCCCAGTTGGTGCGTTCAGTTTTGAAGCCCTCTTTAAGTTGCTCCATGGCGGACAAGGCACCTTTGAGCTCTTCTTTGGCTTTGGAAGTCTCTTCTTGCTGTAACTTAAGGATTTCTTGAAGGTCGGCGGTTTGGGACTCTTTTGTCTTCATGTCAGCCTGCACAAGTAAAAAAAACACAACAGTTATATATCTCTTGAAGTCCCAAGCACATAGCAAGTTATACACTTGGCACTTGGGGGCTAATGTGGATTGCTTTTACAGTGGATATTTTTCAAAGTCCCAAGGCTCAATCCAAGCATTAAGCTTGGCACTTGGGGGCTAACGCACATTTGATCATTCATAAAGAAAGGCAATGAAACAAGGACAAGATAGTTCCGGTTTGTCTTCAAAAAGACAAACCGACCCCTGGTTGCTACTGCATGGAAGTTTTTTATATATCAAAGTTCCGGTTTGTCTTTAAGAAGACAAACCGGCCCTTGGGGGCTACAATGGAGAAGATATATAGAATGAAAATTCAAAGTGTTCATACCTCATAATGCTCCTTCATCAGATTTACCAAACCGGCCTCCAAGTCACGGCTGGTGTACAGGCGGTTTAAGTAACCGGAATGAAGCTCTTCAGCGCTAATATTGACAAAGTGGGATAAGTCTGTCTTCCCCTTCCCTATGCCCATGGCGGCAAATTCCTCCTTAGCGGTATGTTTGGCCAAGATAACCGGATAGCCAGGACTGGTGTGACCCATGCCAGTAATTACAACATCATCATCATCATTTCTTGGTGGGCTTGGCGGATTGCTGGCACCCCTGGCTGGACTTGGCGGGTTAGCAGCCGGGCTTGGCGGATCAGCAGCTGGACTTGGTGGAGGGGTAGTACGAGGGCTCGACGGATTAATATAGATTGTCGGGTCAGGCTCCGGCAGATTAGCCTTAGTGCTTGCATCTTGCGGGATGGAATCGTCCATAACATCGGTATTTCTACCGGTGTCCTCAGCAACCCTCTCCGGTTCCACTTCACCAATGGGGGTACTGGTTTTGGCCTTCTTGCTCAGGCGAGCTTTGGCACTGTGACATCACAACAAAGATTAGCACGGTAAACCGAATTGTGAAGGAAAAACATGAAGTATAATATACTTACCCAGGGAAGGTCTTAAGGGGAGGCAGCTGAGTGGTTGATGAACTGCCAGACGAGTTGGAAGATGCCTGGTAATTGGGATCATACGGATTAAGTGAGTCTCTGAAGAAACCCTTCAAAGGATAAAGTTTTTCAGGAGAACAAGTAACCTCTGGGCGACGTTTCCGGTTTGGTGTATCCGGTAAACCGGAAGAGGTGATCTGCTGGCCATTGTGCCGGGTTGCGCGACGTTCTTCAGCTTGCTGAGTCTTCAAAGAAAATTTTGGATCCATATAAGCAAGAGGGTGAGAGTATTTCACTTTCCGAATGGTATGGCAAAATCGTTGAACCGACACAAGATCTGAATTGGAAGAAAGAGATATTACCTCAACATGGTCTGCACGACTGGCTGCCGCATCATCCTGGGAATAGTTATTGTCAATAAGATGTATGGAAAAGGAACCAAGTGAATCAAGTTCTACCTCTGGATCTGATTCATCAACATCTTCCGGTGGATCAGTAGATTCGGTGGTCTTCTTTTTGCCCGCTTTCTTGGTGACTTTGGTCTTTGCACGAGCCCTTGCCGGTTTAGTTCGTTTCCAAAAAGGGCTATTGGCCTGCAAAAATTAAAGGAAAAGAGTATTAGCACATTATTAAAAGCACAGGTGAAACAGTGAGCATTAAGTTAAATTTACCGCTGGCGGTTTGTTGGTGGCGCAGAATGGTGGCAACCCGGTTTGGCTGCATGCAGAGATTGTTTCGTCAAACATCTTCTTTCACAAACTCAGTAACTTCAAGGTCTGTCATTACCACTTCATGATATCGTTGAGGATCTTTGACATTGCCAGTATATTCATGCATCAATCCGGGATGACGGCTTAAAGGTAGAATGCCCCAGGAAATCCAGCACCGGACGAGATCAATGCCAGTCAAACCGTTGGCCATGAGAGCCCGGAGCTTGGTGATTTGAGGAGCAAAATTTTTTCGTTCTGCGGCGGATAAGCGTGAAGGTAATGGGTGACCGTTGCTAAGCCGGTGAGGGCGGTAACCCGGCAAAGGATTTTCTCCGTCAGGGGTAGTGTTCCGGCAATAAAACCAAGTTTGGTTCCAATCTTTAGGATGACTATGATGTTTTGCATGAGGGAAATCAACTTCTTTCCTTTTCTGAATTGAAACGCCACCAAGTTCTGTGTTGGGACCATCAGAGAACTCCGTACGGCGGTTCAAATGAAAGAAATCCCGGAACAACTCTACAGATGTCTCTTCTTGGAGGTAGACTTTGCAGAATACTTGAAAGTTGCATATATTGGACACGGAGTTCGGTCCAGTATCTTGTGGATGGAGTTGGAAGCTTGCGAGGACATCCCAGAATTTTTTGACCCGGGTGGGCTGAATCCTCGGTCTAAGTGTTGCATAAATACAATCACTTCTCCATCTTGAGGTTCAGGTGGGCATTCAGAGTCCAGAACTCGCCAATGAAGGATCCTTTTTGAGGCTAAAGCACCAGTGGTGACATATCCATTGATTTGTGTCTCAGTGATTTTGGACGGAACCCAATTGCAGGCAGAGAATTGTTTGGCCATCTCGGAAGGAAAACTGTGAAAGAAAAAATAACGGCCGGTTTACAATTAATGGCTTAAGCGTAATATTCAGTGTTAAACCGGCAAAATGATGTTCAGGTTCAGTTGGCGGTTTAAGAGAGGGCTAATGATATATGATGGGTTGGTTATCAAAGGTTAACCCACCCATAGGCAGAATGGCCAGGGTTCAAAATTTACTAAGTATTACAAAAACAGGTTTCACAATATCACAGTACAATTTCGAATCTACTGTGGATAACTAAAGAAAATATTCCTGAACCCTCCAATGGTGCTAAGGAGGAACAATGATGAACCAGACGGAGTTTATTCAGAAGCAGAATGATGCTACGGTTGGGAGTAGTGAAAACATGGATCTAGCCGCAGTTTAAAACTATCAGGTGTACATATGTATACTCAGTACAAAGGCTAGAAGGAGGAACACAGAAGAACTGATGAACAACGGTGGACATGGTTGAACTCGAAAACCCTAATGAAGATCTAGGGTTATAGGACATGAGCTTACCAGGGCCACTCGATGGCAGAGGAGCGCGGCATGGTTTCTGGAACAAACAGGTTGATGCAGCGGCCTTAGTCGATGCAGATTCGAAGATCGACGGCGGCGGAGGCGCTGGGGTTCTTCGGGTCACGAGGAAGAAGATGAGAAAGGGGAGAAAATGAAAGTACCTGTCAGGCTTATTTATAACAGGACAAGGGGATAAGCGACAGGCGCGAGAATCGAGGAGTCCAAAGCGGCAAGTGGCGCAGCTGTCGCCTCGATTTCTGGGATGACATTAAATGAAGGGAATCTTTTTATTTGTTTTTAACAAAGATGATGTCATGATGATCCGTTGCTATGTCCAGAGGATGACATCACGGCGGTTTAACAAGATTTATAACGGGAAGACATCATGGCGGTTTATGAGAAATGAAGGAAGATGTTCACAGGATTTTTCTAAGTGTTGAAGATTGACATGAACAGGTTCAAATCAATCTGGGGCCTAATGTTGGGGATATAACTACTGAGTGTAAACCGCCCAGGAGGGGCCGGTTCACCCTCAACCATATTGAAGCCCACGAAGACTCAGAAGATGGTGCTTTACTATGAAGCTTAGAGGCCCGGAGCCCAAAGGCGGATTAGGGCCCATAGTGGTAAACCACCATAGTCATATAACTTGTATTGTAAGATAAG
This sequence comes from Triticum dicoccoides, assembly GCF_002162155.2. Lineage (NCBI taxonomy): Eukaryota > Viridiplantae > Streptophyta > Magnoliopsida > Poales > Poaceae > Triticum > Triticum dicoccoides. The sequence continues at coordinate 472,109,287 of NC_041393.1, read as the reverse complement.
GAAAAGAGAGACCGAGCCGAACAGTTGTATCAGTCGGCCTCGGGACTCTGTAAGCTGGCCGGGCGACAACCCGTGTATATAAGGGGACGACCCGACGGCGGTTCAGGGACAAGAAACACAACTCTATAGCCAGACATAGCTTGTTTAGCTCCCTGGTTAGCGAGACCCCAATAATCCCATCACAACTAGACGTAGGCCTTTACCTTCATCGAAGGGGCCGAACTAGTATAAAATCCCTCGTGTCCTTTGTCTGGTTTAAACCCTTTAAGCTAACCCGTCGTGATGGCTCCACGACTAAGTCCTTACACGAGGACATCTGACGTGATATTTCCACGACACTGTGGGTGATAAGGAGATGCGATTCTATGATTGACATCATACCTAGCAAGCATCTTACGGAAAGCACCATGAATAAAGTGTGAACCACCATCAGTCATAAGATATCTAGGGACTCCAAACCTCGGAAAAATAACTTCTTTAAGCATTTTAATAGAAGTGTTATGATCAGCACTACTAGTTGGAATAGCTTCTACCCACTTAGTAACATAATCAACAACAACTAAAATATGTGTATAACCATTGGAGGCAGGAAAAGGTCCCATATAATCAAAGCCCCAAACATCAAACGGTTCAATAACAAGAGAATAATTCATAGGCATTTCTTGACGTCTACTAATGTTACCTATTCCTTGACATTCATCACAAGATAAGACAAACTTACGAGCATCTTTGAAGAGAGTAGGCCAATAAAAACCAGATTGTAGTACCTTGTGTGCAGTTCTATCTCCAGCGTGGTGTCCTCCATAAGATTCAGAGTGACACTTGCGTAGGATTTGTTCCTGTTCATGCTCAGGCACACAACGTCTAATAATACCATTTACTCCTTCTTTATAAAGGTGTGGATGATCCCAGAAGTAATGTCTTAAATCATAAAAGAACTTTTTCTTTTGCTGGTATGTGAAACTAGGCGGTATATATTTAGCAACAATGTAATTAGCATAATCAGCATACAAAGGAGCAGTACGAGAAGCATTAACTACCGCTAATTGTTCATCAGGAAAACTATCATTAATAGGCAGTGTGTCATCAAGAACATTCTCTAACCTAGACAAGTTGTCTGGAACGGGGTTCTCAGCTCCGTTTCCATCAATAATATGCAAGTCAAATTCTTGGAGAAAAAGAACCCATCTAATGAGTCTAGGCTTAGCATCTTTCTTTTCCATAAGATATTTAATAGCAGCATGATCAATGTGAATAGTAACTTTGGAATCAACAATATAAGGTCTAAACTTATCACATGCAAATACAACTGCTAAGAACTTTTTTTCAGTAGTAGCATAATTTCTCTGGGCAGAATCAAGAGTCTTACTAGCATACTGGATAACATTCAATTTCTTATCGACTCTTTGCCCTAAAACAACACCTACATCATAATCACTAGCATCGCACATAATTTAAAAAGGTAAATTCCAATTAGGTGGCTGAACAATAGGTGCTGTGATCAAAGCTTTCTTAAGTGTTTCAAATGCTTCTACACAATCATCATCAAAGACAAAAGGAATATCTTTTTGCAATAAATTAGTCTGAGGCCTAGAGATTTTAGAAAAGTCCTTAATGAACCTCCTATAAAAGACGACATGACCAAGGAAACTTCTTATACCTTTTATGTCCTTGGGACATGGCATCTTTTCAATAGCATCAACTTTGGCTTTATCAACTTCAATACCTCTCTCGGAGATCTTGTGCCCCAAGACAATGCCTTCATTAACCATAAAGTGACACTTTTCCCAATTCAGGACGAGACTAGTGTCTTCGCATCTCTGCAAAACTCGATCAAGGTTGCTCAAACAATCGTCAAAAGAGGACCCATAGACGGAGAAGTCATCCATGAATACCTCACAAATCTTTTCACAAAAATCAGAGAATATAGCCATCATGCATCTTTGAAAGGTAGCAGGTGCATTACATAAACCAAAAGGCATACATCTATAAGAAAAAGTACCAAAAGGGCAAGTAAAAGTAGTTTTAGATTGATCTTTCACGTCCATATGTATTTGAGAGAAGCCAGAATAACCATCTAGAAAGCAAAAATGTGTGTGTTTGGATAGCCTTTCTAGCATTTGATCAATAAAAGGTAAAGGGTAATGATCTTTCTTAGTAGCTTTATTTAACTTACGGAAATCAATTACCATCGTATAGCCTGTAATAATTCTTTGCGGGATCAATTCATCTTTATCATTAGGAACAACGGTAGTACCTCTCTTTTTGGGGACACAATGGACATGGCTTACCCATTCACTATCAGCAAAGGGATAAATAATACCTGCCTCAAGGAGTTTTAGAATCTCCTTTCTTACCACTTCCTTCATTTTAGGATTTAATCGTCTTTGAGGATCTCTAACTGGTTTGGCATCTTTCTCCACTGAAATTTTGTGTTGACATAATGTGGGACTAATTCCCTTAAGATCGTCCAGAGTATATCCAATAGAAGTTCGGTGCTTCTTCAGAGTTTTCAATAATCTTTCTTCTTCTTTCTCTGAAAGGTTAGCTCTAATAATAACTGGATATATTTCTTTTTCATCAAGATAAGCATACTTGAGATTATCAGGTAAGGGTTTGAGTTCAAACACTGGATCACCCTTGGGTGGAGGGGGATCCCCAAGAATTTCAATGGGAAGGTTATGTTTTAGCATAGGTTCTTGTTAAAGGAACACTTCATCTATTTCTTCCTTCATAAACATATCATTTTCATGGTCTAACAAATATTGTTCTAACGGATCAGCTGGAGGAACAGCAATGGACGCAAGACCAATAATTTCATCCTTACTAGGTGGTTCCCTTTCACAAGGTTGTCTACTAAACTTAGTGAAATTAAACTCATGAGACATACCATCTATGCCAACAGTGACAATATTCTTTTCACAATTAATCTTAGCACTAGCAGTATTCAAGAAGGGTCTACCAAAAATAATGGGACAAAAATCATCTTGTGGGGAACCAAGAACAAGAAAATCAGCAGGGTATTTAATCTTCCCACACAAGACTTCAACATCTCTAACAATCCCAATAGGTTTAATGGTGTCCCTATTAGCAAGCTTAATAGTAACATCAATGTCTTCTAATTCAACAGGTGCAATATCGTGCATAATTTCTTTATAAAGATCATATGGAATCGCATTAGCACTAGCATCCATATCACATAAGCCATGATAACAATGATCTCCTATTTTAATAGAAATAACAGGCGTGCCTACAACAGGTCTACGTGTCTTAGTATCGGTCTAGCAATATTAGCAGTTTCACCCAAGAAAGAGATAACATGCCCATCTAAGTCCTCATCCAAGAGATCTTTAATCATAGCAATACCAGGTTCAACATTAATTTACTCAGGAGGTGTATAGGTCCTAGTATTACTCTTACGAACAACAGTCGAAGCTTTAACATGATCTTTTATCCTAACAGGAAAAGGAGGTTTTTCAACATAAGCAGTAGGAATAATAGGATAACTATATGCAATAGTCTTTTCTTCGACTGTAATAGGTGCAACTACTTTCACTTCAATAGGAGGGTTATATTTAAACCACTTCACTTTAGGGAGATCAACGTGAGTAGCAAAAGTTTGACAAAAAGTAGCTACTATCTCGGAGTCAAGTCCATACTTAGAGCTAAATCCATGGAAAGCATCGGTATCCATAAAAGATTTAACACAATCGAACATAGGTGTCATACCTGACTCCTTACCATCGTCGGAACCCCAATCTTCAGAGTTGCGTTTAATTCTTTCCAATAATTCCCATTTGAAATAAATAGTCTTCAGCATATGGGAACCAGCACAGGAAGTATCGAGCAGGTTGCGATTATCAAGAGAAAGCCGAGCATAAAAATTCTGAATAATCATTTCCCGAGAGAGTTCATGATTGGGGCATGAATGTAACATTGACTTAAGCCTCCCCCAAGCTTGAGCGATGCTTTCCCCTTCGCGAGGCCAGAAATTATATATGTAATTACGATCACGATGAACAAGATGCATAGGGTAGAACTTCTGGTGAAATTCCAACTTCAGTCGCTTATAATTCCAAAATATCGTATCATCACATAGCCTATACCATGTCATTGCATCTCCCTTCAAAGATAAAGGAAGACCTTCCTTTTGACAACATCATCAGGGATACCTGCAAGCTTAAATAATCCACAAACTTCACCCACAAAGATAAGGTGTAAGTCGGGATGCAATGTTCCATCTCCTGCAAAAGGATTAGCTAGCAGTTTTACTATCATACCCGAAGGAATGTCAAAGTGAATATTTTCATAAGGTTTAGTAGGTTGAGGAGCATCTCTTTGGTCTTCTGGTTGGGGTGAAGATACCCCAAACAAGCCCTTCAAAGGATTACTTTCCATAGTGACAAGTAACAAAAAATTCCAGCACACTATATAAATGTTTCCTTACCAAGTTCCACTCACCAAAAGTGCATCACTCCCCGGCAACGGCGCCAGAAAAGAGTCTTGATGACCCACAAGTGTAGGGGATCTATCGTAGTCCTTTTGATAAGTAAGAGTGTCGAACCCAACGAGGAGCAGAAGGAAATGATAAGCGGTTTTCAGTAAGGTTTTCTCTGCAAGCACTGAGATAATAGGTGATAGATAGTTTTGTGATAAGATAAATAGTAACGAGCAAAAAGTAAATAAAATAAATAAAGTGCAGCAAGGTGGCCCAATCCTTTATGTAGCAAAGGATAAGCCTGGACAAATTCTAATAATGAGAAAGGAGCTCCCGAGGACACATTGGGAATTATCGTCAAGCTAGTTTTCATCACGTTCATAAGATTCACGTTCGGTACTTTGATAATTTGATATGTGGGTGGACCGGAACATGGGTACTGCCCTAACTTGGAAAAGCATCCCACTTATGATTAACCCCTATTGCAAGCGTACGCAACTACAAAAAGGAGTATTAAGGTAAACCTAACCACAGCATTAAACATATGGGTCCATATCAACCCCTAACGAAGCAACGCATAAACTAGGGTTTAAGCTTCTGTCACTCTAGCAACCCATCATCTACTTATTACTTCCCTATGCCTTCCTCTAGGCTCAAATAATTGTGAAGTGTCATGTAGTCGATGTTCACATAACACCACTAGAGGAAAGACAACATTCATCTCATCGAAATATCGAACGAATACCAAATTCACATGACTACTAATAGCAAGACTTCACCCATGTCCTCAGGAACAAACGTAACTACTCACAAAGCTTATTCATGTTCATAATCAGAGGAGTAATAATATGCATAAAGGATCTGAACATATGATCTTCCACCAAGTAAACCAATTAGTATCAACTACAAGGAGTAATCAACACTACTAGCAACCCACAGGTACCAATTTGTAGTTTTGATACAAGATTAGATACAAGAGATGAACTAGGGTTTTGAGAGGAGATGGTGCTGGTGAAGATGTTCATGGAGATTGACCCCCTCCCGATGAGAGGATCGTTGGTGATGACGTTGGTGATGATTTCCCCCTCCCGGAGGGAAGTGTCCCCGGCAGAACAGCTCCGCCAGAGCCCTAGATTGATTCCGCCAAGGTTCCGCCTCGTGGCGGCGGAGTTTCGTCCCGTAAGCTTAACCACAAATTTTTCCAGGGAAAGAGTGATGATATAGCAGAAGATGGACGCCGGAGACCCACCAGGGGGCCCAGGAGATAGGGGGCCGCGCCCTACAGGGGGGGCACGCCCCCCTGTCTCCTGGCCAGGGTGTGGGCCCCCTGGCCTATTTCTTTCGCTCATAAATTCTTAATAAATCCAAAAAGTTGTTTCGTGGAGTTTCAGGACTTTTGGAGTTGCGCAGAATAGGTTTCCAACGTTTGCTCCTTTTCCATCCAGAATTCCAGCTGCCGGCATTCCCCCTCTTCATGGTAAATCTTGTAAAATAAGAGAGAATAGCCATAAGTATTGAGATATAATGTGCAATAACAGCCCATAATGAAATAAATATTGATATAAAAGCATGATGCAAAATGGACGTATCAGTATCCATTTTTTAATCTGTCCATTTGCTACCCTGCTACTCTCCGCAATGAAGATATACTAGAGATGCTGCCCCATTTCCTTTTTTGGTGGATGCTAACCCTGTTGTACTTAACATGCTTGTCCATGTACTTACGCAGGGTCATAACGGCCGATGTTGTTGTTTGCCGTCAAGGTTAGCTGCATCCCATGTCTTACAGTATTTCACATCATTTGTGCAATTGTAGTTTAACTTCTACCATTTACTGGTTGCCTGTAGGTACACATGTCAGTGGCACTGATCCATGCTTCGACCCAGAGAAACAACTCGCCTCCGCCGCTGTTGACTTTGGGTGGGCTCTGGCCAAGATGAAGTGCCCCGACAACTACCTCTCAGGACTTACCAAGTATGTACCCACCAATTCAATCTTACCAATACCAGTTGCAATTAATGCCTATGTTTTGTAGTGTCGATGTATTAAGCATGTTGTAGTAAACATGCCTAACACATTTGAGCTATTTCCCCTACCTTTTTATAGACAACTGGGCCATTATCTGCTCTGGCAGCACCTGCCCTGTGATGTTTAACTCTGCCAATTTCATTTTATCAGTACCGACTTCAATGGCCATTAAGCCTGTTGCAATTAACAGTTGTATCCATTTTTAAAGAGTTGTATTTCAATGGCTACAAACTTACAAAACATGAATTAGGATGTTGTTAAGCCTGTTGCAATTAACAGTTGTATCCATTTTTAATCCGTCCCTTTGCTACTGTGCTACTCTTTCGAAATGAAGATATCACTACAGATGCTTCCGTTTTATTACCATTTGCTATTTTTGGTGGATGTTAACCCTGTTGTAGTTAACATTGGCTTTCCATGTACTTACACATGGCTACAATGGGTGATGCTGTTGTTTGCCGTCGAGGTTAGCCGCATCCCATGTCTTATACACCTATTCCTAAATATAAGTATTTTTAGAGATTCCAATATAGACTACATAAGGAGCAAAATGAGTGAATCTAGATTCTAATCTAAACTATATCTACAATTCTATATACATCAGTATGTAGTTCATATTAAAATCTCAAAAAAAAACTTGTACTTAGGAGCATAGGTAGTTGTATTTTACATCATTTGTGCAATCTCAGTTTAGCTTCTAACATTTACTGGTTGCTTGCAGGTACATATATTAGGGGGACTGATCCATGCTTCGATCCCTTTTGCGTATGAGGCAATGAGATATACTTGAACAAGCGTCAAGTGAGGAAACTAAGAAAGATTGTTAGGCGAAAGAAACGAGTGATTGGAATTAAGCTCTTTATTTACACTTTGTCGAAGACAACAGTGAACTTTAGGATGGTAAGTAATGTGTTTCCTTCTCCCCCTGCCCACAACAAGTTACTCTATTAGACCTCAGTATCTAATATTTTTCTCTTTTCAGTGGTTTCCGAAGCTATTTACCGATGATTACCTTGCAAACTACATGACCGGAGTGGAGGAAACTAAGGTTAAAGTATATAATACATGATACCATGATAATGCTCTAGAAGTCTTCCTGAAGGCGATGAAGGATGGGCGGGCGATCGCCACAAGGGGTTGGACAAAAGTGGTTCATGCCTATGGCATTCAGGAAGGCACATTATGGGCATTACACTTCTTCAACACCATCGACAGTCAAAATGATTTACGCTTGTCTCTTCACCTTTACCGCCTTTAAATACTGCGGTTCATCATAGTTAATTGCTGCCTAATCCTGTAATTACTGAACATATTCTACTGGCAATTTTATTTATGGATTCGTTGTTGAACCATTGTGCTGAGAATTTGAATTGCACGTTTCGTATTTCAAAATTTCCAATAATAACAGTAAATAACAGGCAAAAATAAAAATAGAATAGACGGTCATGGACCTTTGCAAATGGTTCTAGCAGTAAAAGCGCTTGCGATGGATAGCCCAATGCCACATAGTTTTCTACATCAAATCGTGTGTGATGTAGTTAATGAAAGCAAACAGTTAACCAAGGAAGAGCGTGTGTGATAGTTACACCTTTCACACACGAGCATATACATAAAACCGTGTGGCATGTACATCCGAACGGAAACTTTTTCCCTGGATTGACTGTGTGGGATGTAGATAAGAACGGAAATGTATTCCTTGGATTGACTGTGTGTGATATACATATGAACGGAAATGTTTTTCTGGGATTCACCGTGCGGGATGTACATACCTACGGAAATGATTTTCTCGGATTACCGTGTGGGATGTACATACCTACGGAAATGATTTTCTCAGATTACCGTGTGGGATGTACATACCTACTGAAATGATTGGGTTTCGATGCCTCGCCCGGTCGCACACGACCCCAGCCTGGGTCCCAGGAGGGCCTATCCCCGACGATTTCTGGGTCGTGTGGGAAGGACACCCTATCGCACACACTCACTTGGCGACGGTTCCAAATGTCGTTGCGCAAAGGGGTAAAAAACCATTTGTTTAGGACCGACGTGCACCAGTGCATACAAACACTTTCCAAGGAATTTATTATTTGAAACAAAAAGTAAATTCATTTTTCATTTTGGGACTGGGCATCCCTAATAGCTTTGCCGTACTCTCGTGCAATGACAAGTGAATAAACGCTCATCATGAGAATAACACATCGTGCATTTTGGGACTGTTGTGTTTTCTTGTTGCATGGATGTGTATATAGAGAAAACTCCACCAAGTTCTTTCACGTGCATATATTGTGGGGGAGTTTGCTCTATATAGTGTGGTTCTACTAGCATCAAATTCTTGTGTAGTATCTCGATGCTAGTACAACCGGTTTTGATAACATCAACTATCTTTGTGATATTTGAGGCTATCAAAACCACCTCAAGTATACAATTTATTCTCGGATAGATTGCGTACTTGTTTTAAATTCCTTATATCAACCCTCTTGTTGAGATTGTCATCAATTACCAAAATGGGGGAGATTGAAAGGGCATGTAGCCCCTAAGTGTGGTTTTGGTGATTAATGACAATCTCTATGGACTAATGTTTTCATTGAGATATATTTGAAGGGATTGTCCATAGATGGTGCATCAAGGATCTTAGATGGAATCAAGGATAAAGTCCATACATATGAAGGTATGTTTGCTCTAAGCGTTGGTATTAATTGACAAATTCCTATGGAGCATCAAGTGCATTGAATCCTATATGAAGAAATGTTCCATAGTGATGCATGAAGCATGTTGGATTTATGTGGGAAGAATGCCATCAAAACATTCAAAGAAGTCCTCATGGTATCCCTCTCTGGATACCCCGTGCGCACGGGCCTCCTGACCCCTGTGCGCATAGGGTCGAGTGTCAACTCTCTGGGTACCCCACGGGGTCCCTGACTCCCGTGCACACGGACCTAGGTTATTGCACTCGAGGTCCCATATCCAGTGAGGTTTCAAGTTGGTCTTTGGGGATTTATGTTGAAGCCATCAAGATTGATTTTAATGTCTAACCAAATATATTTAAGGTGGAGTTCGTTAGAGGATCTCAAAGATTGACATCTGTGGGGTTTTAAGCATCAAGAGCTTGAGAGTATAATCAAATAGAAGAATTCAAGTTATGGTTTCAAGACAAGATCATGGTAATCTCATGTGTTGTGTTTTCAGTTGATCAAGTCTCGAAGCAAGCAACTAGAGTGAGGTATTCATTGTGCCTCTCAAGAGATTATGATGGAGTTTTTTAAGAGCAATTGATGACCTATATGATATTCATAGTGAAACTTGGTATGGTCATGAAAGAGTCTTTGGTGATCTCTTTCTTGAAGAAATGAAGGGAAATGAAGAGTTCATTGTGGCTTTCAAGAAACCAAGATGGGACATGAAGTAAAGATGTTGGTTGACCAAGATCAAGTTCGAAGATTATCTAGATGGTCAGCTCTCAAAGCACAATCTTTGTACCACGTGGGATCAAGTGATCTAGTGGTATGGTAAGTAATTGTGAATTGTGGTTTGCTAGCTAACACATGCTATGTGCTTTCTATGTCTATGTGGGTTAGGTGTTTCTCATGGGCTTACATCAAAAGAGAGATTTCAAGTAGCCTATGTGTGGATGACATCAAGTGGTGATGGTAATCGGGTTCGAGGAGTCCAAGTGCAAGATGAGAAGCCGGAGCTTATATTCTTTTAAGCTTGCAGTCCACATCATGATAATGTGTATGTGAAGATGGGCTTAAGTTAAGGCGTCCCTCATTGCAATATGAGGAATCATTTCGAGTATGTTCACCAAGTGATTGTGGACAAGAAAAAGATTCCAACTTGAGGCAAGCATCAAAGTCATCACCAAGCTCAAGTTGAATGTGCAAGGCAAAGGTATACCTTAGCTAGGTTTTCCTAGTTTTTCTGGTCTCATGGTGCTTGGAGGGAGACCGGATTATAGGTTTGATAGGCGTACTATCAAGAGGGACTTTCGGGCGACTAGCTTGATCATGTCGGATGTAGAGAGCTCAAACCTTTGCATTACTTGCATCATTCTTTCTTGTTTATCTTGTGTGGTTCTCTATGTGAGGACCTTGGGCTTTTCCCTAGCTTCAAAACAAGCCCAAGATCATTGAATTCGGAGTCCGTATGCCAAAGTTATCACTGTTTTAGTAAGCTGCTGCACGCCGTTCTGGGTACCCCGTGGACACGGGGTTTTTGACCCCCGTGGGCACGGGGCCCTGTGCACACGGGCTTGTACCATGCGCATGGGACACTGTGGGCACGGGGTCTAAACCCCCGTGGGCACGGGGTCTAAACCCCCGTGGGCACGGGGTGTCCAGGAACTGCCCGTTGAGCCCCAACGGCTAGTTTTGGGTTTTGGCTATTTAAGGGCTCCTCCCTCCCACCGGTTGGGGTGCTGTTCATACACTTTCCTAACACCATTTTGAGCCTCTTACCACCTATCAAAAATCCCGATCTCCCCTCTATGTGAAGGGGAATTTGTGGATGGATTTGCGAGCCATTTGTTGATCCTATCCATTGCATCCCCTCTCTTCAGTCTCCTACTTTCGAGAGTGCATCTTGTGAGATTGAGAGGGTGAGTTGAGCATTTGTTGCTTGACCTTGCATTGCATTTGTTGCATTGGTTTGAGCTCCCCACATCTATTAGTTCGAGTGAGAGCCCGTGAGTTTATAACTCCTGGAGGCTTCCGCCTCCTAGATGGTTTGGTGATACATTGAGAAGATTGTGAAGAGGCCTATGTGGCCAATGTTCCCCCGGAAGCTTCCTTTTTGGTGTGCTCTAGGGAAGGGTGTTGAAGTGGCCTAGGTGGTCAAGTTCCCCCGGAAGATTCCCTATTTGTGGTGTTCTCGGGAGAAGATTGTAAATGTGTCATGGTTGCCTTTAAGACCAACCCCGAGTGAATTGAGGCTCATCCGTTGGGGGTGACTCGAAAGGGAGAATATGGTGAGTCACTTGGTGATGCCCAAAGCTTTGGCTTCAGTACCGCTCCAATAGAGATTAGCACTCTCATGAGTGTGAACTTCAGGATAAACCGCGTCCCAGACTCACTTGTGGTTATCTCACACCCACACTCTTTACTTTCCGCAATTCATACTTGCTCATATTGATATATCTTATTCTAGTTGAATTGCTTAGTTGTTCCTTCATTTCCATATCTTGTGATATAGTTTGTGCTTGCTAGTTTGCTTAGGTGTCTGTCTTGTTTAGCGTAGGTTGTTGGTGCACTTAGGTGAGCGTAGCATATTTAGGATTTGTGCTTGAAAAGTATCCGTTAGTTTAATTCGGCATTAGGATAAAGCCAAATCCATAAAAGTTTTAAAACGCCTATTCCCCCCCCCCTCTAGTCGTCATCTAGATCATTTCATGTGCCGTATGCATGGATCCATATGTCAGATCCAATCGGGACGCGCCCACCCACAACACTGACCCACAGCCGCCGCATCGCAGGCGCACACCTAGGCCGCTGTCGGTGTCAAAACCGGCGGATCTCGGGTAGGGGGTCCCGAATTTGCGTCTAAGTTTGATGGTAACAGGAGGCAGGGGACACGATGTTTATGCAGGTTCGGGTCCTCTCTATGGAGGTAATACCCTACTTCCTGCTTGATTGATCTTGATGAATATGAGTATGACAAGAGTTGATCTACCACGAGATCGTAATGTCTAAAACCCTAGGAGTCTAGCCTGTATGATTATGATTGGCTCTTCGGACTAAGCCCTCCAGTTTATATCGACACCGGAGGGGACTAGGGTTGTACAAAGTCGGTTATAGAGAAAGGAATCTTCATATCCGAGCACCAAGCTTGCCTTCCACGCCAAGGAGAGTCCCATCCGGACATGGGAGAGAATCTTCTGTCTTGTATCTTCAGGGCCCAACAGTATGGCCCATGCTACATAGTCCGGCCGTCTGAGGACCCCTTAATCCAGGACTCTCTCAGTAGCCCCTGAACCAGGCTTCAATGATGAGGTGTCCGGCATGCTGATTGTCTTCAGCATTGCAAGGCGGGTTCCTTCTCTGAATACTCCAAAATAGTCTTTGAACACAAGAATCGTGTACGGCTCTGCAAAACAATTTCCACACACAACCGCAGAGAGTATAATATTTCACGAGTCCAATCTGCTGACAACTTTTGTAGCGTGACATCACGTCACCACCCGGTTATTATTTCGAACCATTTTTAGCATGTCGCTCCATGTTTCGAGACGCAGTTTTATTGGCATGTCTTGTCGAAGCAGAGATCATGTCCCCTTATTGCGGGATTCTCATCAATACGGGCGTGGGTAACCCAACCGTTCTATTGGCATGATTCCTTAGGAATAGGCAAGTTTTAAGGCCTAGGAGGAGGCGTTTTGATATTCATCGCCTTTATAAAGGGGCTAAGAACCATCTTTCTCCTTTACGCCAACCCTTTCCTCAACCTCTCCAACCTCGAGTTCGAGCACCCGAGGTTCAATTTAGTTGCTTCGAGCTTCCCAGTCATGTCCGGATCCAGCCCTCAAGGTTGGTGGGTGGCTTCCTCTGTCATAGAGGAGGATATTGCGAAGCTCCGGGCGGCAAGATACCTGACCGCGGAAATCCCCCATAGGCTTCCTGCTCAAGGGCAGGTTGTTCCTACCCCCAGATCCGGCGAGAGGGTCGTATTCATCTCCCACTTCCTCCGAGGGCTAGGGTCCGCTCTTCATCCCTTCATTCGAGGGCTCATATTCTATTACAGGCTGGATTTTCACGATCTAGCTCCAGACTCCTTTCTTCACGTCTCAGCATTCATCATCATGTGCGAGGCCTTCCTCCGTATGCCCCACACTTCGGTTTGTGGCTCAAGACCTTTAATGTGAAGCCGAAGGTAGTCGATGGGAAACAAGCGGAGTGCGGTGGTGCTATAGTGAGCAAACTCACCAATACTCCTTGGCCAAAAGGCTCCTTCACAGAAACTTCCAACCTATGGCAGCGGGAGTGGTTTTACATCACTGAACCCCGTGCACTACAAAAAAATACAGTTCCGTGATGATACGTGTTTGTCACAGAAGGTCGTGTTTTTTGTCATGCATGTACATCCATGACGATTTTATGACAGAATCAAGATAGTCATACCCGTGCCGTCGTAGAAGTGTTCTATGACATTACCAAAATTGTCATCACGAAAGTGTCCACTTCCATGACAATAAATCGTGCGTCATAGAAGTGCTTTCGTCAAGGGTGACCGACACATGGCATCCACCGTAACGGAACACCGTTAAGCTATCGGGTCAGGTTTTGGATTCAATAACCTGTTAACAGCCCCAACCAATGGGGATTTTCCACGTGTAAAATCATCATTGGCTGGAGGAAACATGTGTTGGCTCATCGTTGGGACAGATGTCATCCACTCATTGGATAGAAGGCGCCTATGATACGTTGACACGTGGAACGACCCATCAAGTTTAAATGGGCTGGCCCAACGAAAGGCCCACAAGATTTTGCGGACCATAATGGGCCGGCCCAGCTAAAGGCCCACGAGATTTTGCAGACCATAATGGGATGGCCCAGATAAAGGCCCACAAGATTTCGCGGGCCATAATGTGCCGGCCCAGGTAATGGCCCACAAGATTTTTGTGTGCCATAATGGGCCGGCCCAGGTAAAGGCCCACAAAATTCTTGTGGATCATAATGGGCCGGCCCAGCTAAAGGCCCACGAGATTTCACCGACACTAATGGGCCGGCCCAGCTGTAGGCCCACAAGATTTTGAGGACCCTAGTAGGCTGGCCCATTAACTGGCTGCCATGTTTTGGGCCAAATGCCGGCCCATATTTGATCCGGTCCATTAATGGCCTGCCACGTTCCGGGCCTAATAATGGCCCATATGAGATCCGGCCCGTTAAAACCTCCCACTTTCTGGGCCAAATCATGGCCCAGATCAGGTCCAGCCCTTTAAGAGGCTTTGGCCTCAATTATGGCCCATATCAGATTCGGCCAGTTAACTGGATGCTATGCTTTTGGGCCCACTTGCAAAAGGCCCATTTAGTAATTCGGCCTGATATTAGTTTCAGCCTATTAAGGGCCTGTTTAACATTTAGGCCCTATATTAATTTCGGCCTGTTAAATGCCCGTCATATAGTTGGGCCTAACTGCGGCCCGGTTTGCATCCGGCCTGCTCGCAGCCGATATCTGATTGGGCCAAACAAGGACCGAGACAATTTTGGCCTGTTAAAAGCCCGTGATTTGATTCGCACAATCATGGGCTGGGGTCCATTTCGGGCTACTACCGGCCCATGAGCTGTTCGGCAGGTTTCAGGCCCAACCTACTTCTCAGCCTCCCAAAAGCCCATTGAGTTTTCTTGCGAAAAGAGGGCCAGGGGTTACTCGGCCTATTGAAGGCCCAAATCTACTAGTGGGCCAGTTTGACGGGGCCCATGATGCGGATCGTACATCATGATTGCATGACGGCTCGATTATGTACCATAATTTTACAGTTTGGCCGCTTTACTGCGAAGACAAGATATATATACAGTAAAATAACTGCAGCATCATGAATAAGAAAAAACCTAGACTATACAATAAAGAAATTTTGGCATATTACATCCACTAGGCATCAAAGTTCGCCACTATGATAATAAAGCACAAGCAGATAGCAGATTACATACACTGGGCATCAAAGATCACCACCAATGCAAATAAACACACCGACAAAATAATATACAAAACTGACAACACTTCAATAGAGTTCAAGAAAAGTTAGCCCTGCTGACGAGCTGTAGCGCAAGCACCTGAGCAAGATGATGAGACTGCGCTTGTTCAACACTTATATCTTCCTCACTCTGAAAGATAAACAAGCAGACATATGACAGGTTTTGCACATAAAAGTATCAGTGCTGACAATACATCACATTTCTTACTAACGAATAAAGTGACACAGTTTAAAAATGCATTAACACAATATGGTATTGTTCAGGTCAAGACATGGCAGGAAATGACATTGTGAAGGAGTTGGCAGCTTCACGACACCACTGGATTACAGATCAAGAACTCATAAGTATCAATGGTTAGTATGTTGTCTATTTATCACATTTCAGATTGGCAAATAAAGAGACAGTTTAAATAATAGTAGAATGTATGACATTGTTCATAGTTAAGACATTGCAGAATATGACATTGTGCTGTAGTGGGTAGGTTCACCACACCACTAGATTACGGATGAAGAACAAAAGCATACATGCAGTGCAAAAGAAAATCACTTGCTCTGTATAGTTTAATTTACATGGTATGAAGAAGGAACTTGGTTGTACAACTGAAAACTTAAATTGAGAAGGACAAACTTTTGTTTATGAACTACAAAATAAACTTTAAACATGCAATTTGATGCAAACACCAAAAATAAACAGCTGTTGCAGTCATGCCTAACCAAATATACACAAGAAAGTTTGAAGGCTTGAGAAGGACAAACTTACTTACTGGTGAAGACAGGCTCCATAAAGCCCATGTCCATGC